>NC_064891.1:31063593-31372421 GCF_929443795.1 Astur gentilis
GTCAACTGTAATGCTGTCAAGTAGTCCTCCGCTGCTTGTAGAGCCAGAGATGAGACTAGCTGAGAACATTTTAGGTACGTCCACTATATCCTACTAAGTGAGAAATATCTCCACATTTTCTCTTTATTACCGTAAACTGCTGGAAAGGGAATCTCTGCTTTACATACGATAAATGAGTAAATGCTTGACAGCCTGGAAAAACACTGCTGCTGGGAAATCATCATTGTGGGAGTACCAACAGACAGGGTGAGGTGGTTGGTAAATATAGAAATGACCAGCATTAAAAATCCATTGTCCTACCTAGATACTGGTTGCTGTTCTGATAACAAAGGATCTTCAGTCAGATAAATTTCATGCTCTTTACAAGATCTGCTGCCAAATATACAATTTATGTGTACACTAGACCAGACTTTCAATTTCAGATCAACGCTGATTATTTAATCTAATACAATATATGGATTTCACATTCTAGGCTTTCAATTTTGTGTCTCAAAGTATCTGTGGGTACAACAGTTGGCAATTTGGCCTCACCTTGATTATTAGAGAGCTTTTAAAATGAGGCAGACATCTTTGGTTACCCAATTACACTGTCATGATATTACTAGAATAGTTGCACAGAGACACTTACAGAGGGGCAGTGAAATAGAAAAGAATAATAAACTCATTCTTGTTACTATCTTGTTGCATTTTAATCTGATAGTAGGCATGCCAAAATCATAAAACATTTCCACCAACACCAGATTAGTAATGAAAATATTTCACATTCAATTCCCAAGATAGATGTGGCTATAGTTGGCTTTACAGACATCTAAATCAAATCAAATGCAGTTTCTTTCTACTTCAAAAATTCAGCCTCTGAATTTTAGTTTTACAATCTTTAATAACTCTAAGATCCAATGTACATAAAACTAAGTCTATTTCACCTTTGAACTCTGTGTTGAAATTGCTGTAAATGCTAATTAAAGAAGGCTATGGCCTCTTCTTTATTCCTGCATATAATTAGAAAGTTTATTTCATTTTTCTCTTTGGAAGTAGTTTTCACCAATGTAAATAAAACTGTACATAGCAATAGTTTGTGAATACATTGCAAATTGCAAAGTAGAGATAGTTAACATGTATACTTTCAGCATATATCTTCCAAGAATAAACTATAATGAATAATGGCTACTGCATTTACAACTGCTTTTTTTGGGGGTGTGTGTGACTGGAAAGTGAATTTTTCTTGTTGTTGGAACTCAACATACAATTAGTGATATGTTTTTATTTTATATATATATGAAAAAAAAATATATTTTTTCATGCGTGTACATATGCACATATCTATCTATCAATCTGTAACTATCCTCCTCTAAAGCCAGACAGGTATATGAAGGTGAAGAATGATCTAGATAAAACAGCCCTGAGCATTACACAATATGTGTTCTATTATCACTGCATCACAGACACCATCTTATCTTCCAATCTGTGTTTGCTGACTATATCTGTTGCCATTTTGAACTTTTCTTATAGCTACTATTTCTCTTTATAGAGTTTATCTATAATGTGTTAAATTCCTTCATCTTCCTAATCAATTTAGAATGGTTTAATAGTACCCTCTGTTAAGTCTCATTTCTCTCCTTTGCCTTTGACCTTCTCAGTATGTATTATTCCTAGTATTATTAAATGGAATTGAGAAACATGTCAAAAACAGCGTTGTAAAAAAATTTCTAACTTTATGAAAATGATTCTCAGTTACTACAGAAGAGATTAATGTAGAAGAGCTTACTTATAACCAACATGAACAATCTAAAAATGTAACATAACTTGGAAAATAAATAATTTTCTCCAAGAAAAAAGAGCCCTCTCGACATCCCTGCCTTCAAATACAAGTATGCCAGAAAGAGTCTCTTATTAGTATGGAATATATTGTCTCAGAGCTTTATAGCTATATGGACTTGATTTTTAGCAGCTCAGTGCACTTATAACTCTGATAGATTTCCAATGGAACAGTACATGTTTAACACTTTTAAAAAGGTAAGTTCCTCATAGAAAATTTTCAATTAGCAAAACATAACTTGTGAGTTGCCCATCATCCTTCCCCTCTCCCCGCCCTCCTTAAAATGTGAAACAGCATTATATTCCATTTGCTTGGGAAACCGCAAGCTGATGAAAGCCAACACCTGCTATTGACAGACAAGTTGGTATTAGCTACATGACAAAATCTCTTTGGAGAGTGGAAGAAAATAACAACTGAGAGAAGACGGAGGTGAGGAAGGAGAGGAAAGTAAAAGAAAGAAGAAGAAATAGTGCAAGAATTTCCTCTCCTTCCTGTCCTCTTCCCTATTGAAAGAAACATGTATTTGTGTTAAAATTTCAAGACAAAGTCTTTTTCACTTTTCTCATTAGGATACAGGAGCCAGATAATTCAAAGTAAACAAAACTGTGTATAGCTATAGATTGCAAATATATTGCAATTCTAGACAGGGACAGCTAACTTTTTGAGTACTACTTTTTCAGTTAGAATATGTGTTTTTACTACAAACTTTAAATTTTTCATAAAGTGATACATCCAGTATAACCTATATGTACTATGTATATGTAAACCTATACGTTTCACATATATTAGGACATTATTGACACAAAACTACTTGAGTGTTTCTATTCAAGGAAAAATTTGACTGTTCTACTTTCCCTGAAGATTGGTATACACTTCTAAACACTTGCATGCTCAGCAGAAGTGAAACTGCTTTTCCAACCAGTGAAAAGCACTTGCATTTTTGACAGAAGACTTTCTCTTCTTCCATAGAACAGGGGTGGCCAACCTGTAGCCCTCAAGCCACATCTGGCTTGCAAGCAATTCAGTTGTAACATTTGTGCTGAGACAAGAACATGTCATCAGCGAAGAGTGGCAGTAGAACAGACAATTTGTCACTGGTAGGAGGAAATGAGCCAGCAGACACTGTTATCACCAGGTCAGGCTGGGGCTTAGCCAAACTTCCAAGTGTGGCACATGTGGAATGGGCTGTGGGGCACCCATCACCATTTGCCATACTCCTAGAGTGAGTACCCACTCGGTCAAATACAGCTCAGCCATATAAAGTTTTGGTATGTGGCTTCTAAGCTCAGACAGGTTAATCATCTTTGTTTTGCGAGTAACTGTAGTAATGCAGTAACTGTAAAGCTAAAGGTTTGTAAGGAAATGTCATTTCCCTGTTAGTAGTTGCACAACTGAAATCTGATTTAGATTACAGATAATAACCGGCAGCGTATACCCCAGCACGTCCAGCCCTGTGAGAGGGCAAACATTTCAAACCACACACTGACTTGATATTTGAATCATGCTCTGGCCAATGAACAGCACATACACCTTCCAAGAACAAGCGATCCTTGAAATGAACAGCTTAAGAGTGGGGTTCCCTCTGAAATTTCAAATCAAGTGCATTGTGCTCCCAAAACAGAGACTCTAATTCTCTGACCATGCACTCCTTTGACTGCAATAAATTAGAAAGGAGAATAAAGATATTAGGGATCTGCCCCAGCACAAGGCTCACTTAAGTGGCAAACAGCATTAGCAAGACAGCTCTATACTTAAAAGTCAGCTCAGAGTAGGGCCAGGGAATGGGTGTGTTTAAAAAACCTGTTAGCTAACGCTTGCCCACAAAACAACCTTCCGAGGGAGGAACAAAACCAAAAGGCAGAACTGTAATTAAACTGCATCAGTTTATGTCAGAGATTGGAAAAATTTCCTCATCATTTTGGAATCAGGGAAGAGGGGCTGTAAAGGTGGAATGCAGTCCTGTCTATCTGCTCAGCTCTGGTACAGCATGTACAAGTTAATGGCAGAAGATACCCTTTTCCCCTCCAAGTCAGATTTCTGTTGTCAATCCCATCTCATTTCGTTCATGAAATGGGCACCAGACTAGCATCAAGCTCAGTCTTTGGATTTACACCAACTCCAGCAGATGCTGTAAATTTGCACAGAAACCATCTAAAACTTGGATTGTGTTCAGGTGCTTTGGTATCCTTACAAATCTATCCAGACTCACCAACTCATGTTTGCAGAACTCAACTCATTTTCATCTCCTGTCTTAGCAGTATCTACATCATAAGCCTCACGACAGTATGATGTCCTACTGACGATCAGTTCAGGAAAATCTTTTTCCCACCTTAAGTGTCTCTAATGGAGAGACCATTTCTCCCATGCAACCCCAGGACCAGGTGGTCTGCTTCACTTTGTACCCTGACCTTTGGGATTTTATCATTTATTTTGGAATGAGACTTTGATAAATTATTATTCACTATTGTAATTCAACATGTTTCAGTAGTGCTACAGGCTAGCATTGTAGCAAAGTAAATACAGCTGATAGAAAAATCCCTTTTGAAAAACCTAAAAGTACGAGTACCTCACTCACAATCACCAAAACTCTTAGCAAGAACAAACAAGTAAATAAGTTCTTGTTAAGCTGTAGTCAGCCTCTTCTGATGTAGCAGAGTAAGAAAAATGTTAGTACTTTATGGCCACTGGCAATTCCCAGATACGTGAATGCAGTCTACGTGTGTGCATGTACCATCACATGGTTTTGAAGCCAAATATGGGACAGATGAGACATATGGTCACAATATTCTTCCTTTATGGATAGGTTGAGACCATCTAACTTTCAAAGGCCTGAATTAAGAAGACTGTCCATCATTCTCTGATTCCCATCAGTTCCTTTTAACAGTAGAGAGGAAAGGCACTACACTTTGATGTGGTAGGCTGCAAAATAGCAGTCTGCCCCACCTGTCTGATACAGAGTATTTCACCAAATACTGCCCACTATCAAAACAGTATGTTAAGTCACGCAACTTTATTCTACCTGCAGTTCCTCCAGGTTATAAATACAGGTTTTTCATTTTGGTGCTACAAATACACTGTAAACATAGCCCAACCAGGGAACTAAGCTCAGGTTTTTACTTTCTGTTATCAGAGGAGAAAATAATTAACATCTGCCATAAAAAGCTATCTAACAGATACTGTGGATTTAAAACGGAAAGAAAAGGAATGGCAAAAGGAAAGAAAAAGAGAAGGCATTTGCTTTAACCATTAAGCATTAGGTAAGGCTAAGTATAAGTAGACCAAATCATTTCTCCTTTGGTATCGTACAGCCAAATTAAAAAAGCAGTAATTCTAAACATAATGGCATTAATATCTGGCCCTAAGAGATAGGTAGATCCCTATACAAAGAACAACCATGGTGATTCTGATTGGTCATAGAATATGCTACACACACACACATACAAAGTAAATAATTTATTAACTATTGTGGAAAATAGGATCACAGGGAAACAAGGAAAAGGAAACAAGTAGAGATTAAACTGGCAATAAAATCTTCCAGTGAAATTCCTGGAAAGTAGTTCCAGCTGAGTACTAAGTAGAAATACTGTAAAGCCCCAAGAAGCCAAGCAGTAAGTATTATTGCAGAATAGTTCAATAATCTTCAGCGATTCTTTTGCCAAAAATAATCAGGATGTTTGATCTCAGCTTGACTGAAACATGCAGCTAGGAAAAAATTACGCCATTTGCTGCAGGAACTGTAGGTACTATGTCTCACCAGTAAAGATAACAACAGCTTCCACTCAGACAATCCCCTTTAACTGAGTTTTTAAACAATGTTGTATCAATTGGGGGGTTACCTAGCTTTTAAACATGGGTAAACAAATTCTCTCTTTCAAAACCAAATGTCTATACTTCAGCACTAACTTACATAGTATCATTAATAGTAACTGGTACAAGTCTACCAGAGTTGCAGGTTTTCTTTCACAGTTGCATACAATGGATCAACACATTTTGCCACCTGTATTTCACTTCTAAAATGTCTAAAATACTGAAGAGACAGACAATCCCACAAGAAGGATATTAAATTCTGAATGCTGGTTGTAGAACTTTCTGTTGAGATGGTTTTCACAATTACAAAACAAACACTTTTATTGAAGTGGACACACACAACACTGCAGTGACTCACGGAGATACACTTTAATGACAGATTGGCCAAAAAAAATGAGTATTTTTAATTGTTTTTTGAACTTTGCTTAGTGAAAAAAGGGTAGTTATTTTGCTTTTTCATCTTAGCTCAGGGTAAAACCCCCCAAACATAACAGCAGCAGCATCTAAGCAATGAAATTTCAGCTTTCAGCTAGCCTTAGTAGCAAGTTTAGTTACACATTTCCTACTCCTAACTCCCAGTCCCGATGGCTTGCCCCAACCTCGCTTTGAACTTGCACTACATTTTTCCCCCTCCTTCCTCTTCTGCTTTGCCTCCGTCATAGATATAACTTTGGGAAGTGTTTCTGGATTCCTCATTCCTTTTTTAAGGATAATTAAAATAAAACATGGTACTTTGAGTAACTGGTATTTCACAATATGAATTGATAAACAAGCTACCATAAAATAAGAGGAGGTGTGAACTTGCAGAGAATTTTTATTTTGCTGTAACAACATTTGTACACAAACTTTTCTGCAGTAAATGGCAAGTAATTTTTTAAACTTTACTAACTAACTTTCTAACGGGAGCCCCCTTTTCTTTTCCTGAGTGGTCAGGAGGGCATATTTTACCACCTGTAATGTCATCTATGTAGGTGACTGACAGATATGGAAATAATCTTTGCGACACTATTTCTCTATCCTCAGAAGTTTAAGACCTGGATTAAACCATGACAGTGGGACTGAGACGCTCACTCATGATTTATATACACTTTACTCATTTGATATATATGAATGTTAATACCTGTAGGAAATATTCTGATAACTATGACTGTGTTTCTCTTTGGTTTAGGGGCTTACACATGTGTAAAGGGATATGGATGTGGTTTTATGGAGTTCTATGTCCTACAATTTTCTACTCACTTTGAGCAGAGATTATAAAAAAAATTAGGACTTTGGTACTTTGACAAAACTGGGCTATGAGGCCATTAATTGGTTTTGTATTTCTGAAGAGAAAAATTTGACAGTAAATATATAAGCTTCTCTTTTTAATGATTACATTTTTTGCAGAGCTAGTGGAAAGAGAACCTTGTTACATTTTCCCCTTTTACATTTTCCCTGTTACATATTTTTGCCTTTTAGCAAAAGAGTTTGAGTTCCCATGTTAATGTTTAGATTTGTAATGCTCTCCATTCTCCTTTCTAATGTCTCCATTCCTGTTATTTCAGGAATAGTGCAAAAGGCATGAGGCTACAAGCACAGCACTTTCCAAGAGGCCTATGTTCAAGGATGTAATGTTTGAGTTTAGGATGAATGAATTTTATGTTAGGAAAAATTTCTTCACTGAAAGGGTTGTCAAGCATTGGAACAGGTTGCCCAGGGAAGTGGTTGAGTCACCGTCCCTGGAGGTATTTAAATGACACGTAGATGTGGTGCTTAGGGGCAGGGTTTAGTGGTGGACTTGGCAGTGCTAGGTTAACAAGTTGGACTTGATGATCTTAAAGGTCTTTTCCAACATAAAGAGTTCTATGATTCTATGAATAACGGAGGTTGGCTGCTTCAGGCAGTGAACAGGGTGCTGTTGTGCTTGAACATCACACCTTGCAGTGGGAGTCTCCAGGAACTCTTTGAAGACCTAAATTTAAGTTTCCTGAGCACTGTCATGCAGGAAACTGATTAATTGGCAGCATGGCTTGGGGCTTTTGGATTGTTCACATCCTTTGCTTTGCAATCAATCACTGAAATGTAATCTTTCCATTATGGGTGCGAAGGCTCTACAAATATAGAAAGCCTCCAAAGTTTCAGGACTGGTCATACAGTAAGTGCTTCTTTTAAAGGGTATGAGTTCTATTTGTACTTACATAGCAGAATTCTTGTGCTTCTGGGTTTTCTCTAGACCTGTCGGTAAAGCATTTGTTAAAGATGTGGGAACATGAATTGGGTTTTCCTTCTTCCCTGAGGGGTTTGAATCCTTATCGTCAGGATACTGCTGTAATGAGCATGCAATATTTTATTAGAAAGAGGTTTTATTCCCCTTCCATTACAGATAGAATCCCTTGTATCAAAGGCCGAAAATCACTCCAGTCTGGTGATAATGACGTGTCAAAAAGTTATTTGGTAGAGTGGCAAGTTTCTTCAGGTGTATTTCATCAGGATGCAGTACCAACTGCAGAGCATTAGAAATACTTGCTGCTGTCATCACTTACTACTTATTCCACTGTAACTAAGGAACAGCTCAAGAAGTGGATTCAAACTGGACTAACTTCCATCTCCACACCCAGAAATGCTGGCAATCGAGTCCTCAAAAAGAGCAGCAAAAGAAAACAAAATCAAAGCAAAGCAAACCTGAGAAGCTGGAACCTAGAAATTTTATGCAGTAGTATGTTACTTATGTCTTATTTGCTACTCTCTGAGGAAAATTCTGTTTGTGCTCCTGGTAGAAGGGGCAGGAAGAATAAAACACATGAAGAAACTACTTCATTTCTAAATTAAGTAGGAGAGAAGTAGTAATGGCAAGACCTTCTCTCTATTGGTAGTTTCCACCACTGCAGAATGAGAATCAGATTTAAAACAGGACCCAGGTTTCTCTGGAGTTGTGGGAGAGAGCTGAAGGAGTCTGACAAATAAGGGATTACAGATGAAGGTAGAGATCAGTGAAGGAGTCAAGGATTTCTGAAAAAGTTCTGAGAAATTTGGTTCCTTTCTCTTTTAAGTTCTTTTGCCTCTGTCCTTTGAGATTCTTCTGTTCTTCCCCCCCCCAGCCTTTCTTTCGACACTTTCATTTCATTCTGGTCCTTTCTTCCTTATAAACCTCAAGAGTCTCCATTTCTCCCCACCCCCCAACCTGACCTAGTGAGTTACCTGACCTGATATATGCCCTGATCTTAAAGTGTGATGTGACTGATGAGGTGTACGCCTCTGACCTGTCACCTTCTCTGGTAGCCTACTTCATTCACATCCTAACACTTGGGGTCTCCCTGTGGTTCCCAAGAACGAACAAGATCTGAAGACAGTAGCCTGCGCAGAGGAGATTGCCAGCCTCTCTGATATGTGGGGAAAGATTCCAGCAAGACAGAGAGTTAAAGAGGGCTACTGGAAGTCACAGAGAGGCAGGAAAGTATTTATCTAAGCTTTAATGAATCCAGAAGTGGTTTGCATTCTGTTCAGTACAATGAAGATTGGAGTAGCTTTTAAAAAGAAAATTTTATCCATATCAAACAAAAAGAACCATCAAAAAAAAAAAAAAATAGTTTGAGGGTAAGGAGTATAGCCTGAGTGAGCTGGAAAGAAAATAATGGCACATGGAAAAAGGTAAACTTGCAAAGGCTTGGATAAATTTGTATGTTTAAGATAAGCATCCTGTTTGGGGAGCCCTTTCTGAATTAGACCTTTCAACCTTTTGAGTTTTGGCTGTCGTGAATGTTTACCTCACCATGAAGCGTGCAGAAAAAGAGAGAAAGAGAAGGAGAAAGAGGCTGATTTATGAATCTGAATTCTTCGAAGGACAAATTAATTGCACTGTGGCACTTCTCTATAAACTAATATTGACTTAAAAGACAGCAGGAAGAGAGGAAGACAATGAGTCCCTGTAGCACTTCCATGTCACAGAAGCCCATTAGCCAAATGCGTACCGAAGCAATAAATTTGTTTGGAAAAAATAAACGTACATCCTATAGGTGAGTGCAGTAATAAGCATTTGACAAGGTTCTATCCTCTGCAAATTCCCACAGGAATAAGGCTTTTGAGATTATCCTTTTTTTCCTTTTTAAAATTTTTCCTCTCATCTTTCTAAATACTTGTTTTGGATTCCTTTTAACTTCAGAGAGCTTTAGAAAAATCCCATTCATAAAACTGTATACATTCCCTTTACACAGAGTGCTGTGTACCAGACTATTTGTATTAGAGTATAACTGAGTGCAGTCTCCCTAGGATTCTCACCACAAGACAGGTGTTCTGCTTAGGCCATCTCCAGAAATAAAACTTTGTATACGATGTTCATTTCTCACCAGAAATGTAGGAAAATAATGACTTATAAATTGATCAAAGCCTCTGCTCTCTGATGACAACAATACTGAAATATTTTAGGAGAAAATACAAATAATATAAACCTGTATGTCTTCAAACCACTCTTTGATTTATTAACTAAAGCAATGACTTCTCAGCACCATAATTTAGAAATCACCTCCTCACCTCAAGCTCTCAGCATTTTCACTGCATGGTCTTTTGCATTTAAAAAAATCACATTAACCTGTAATATGCTCATCTCCAAATGAGCTCGTTAGTTTTGGGTTTTTTTAAAAAACACTGTGGAAAGTGAAACCTGGTGTGATTATGTGAACTGACCTTGCATAGTCTGGGTTTGAGTGTATCTGCAAAAATTTATATGATTAGAATTGTCAGTAACACTTCCTGGAGCCATTAAACATGAACAAATCTGCCAATGCATTTATTTGACAGCTTTCAGTGAGCTCACTAGAAATGATCTGCAGACCTTTTCCCCACAGTTAAAAAGAAAAGAAATTGCAATAATAGGTTATTGCAAGAAGATTGTAAGAATGAGGCTAAATTCTTTGAGAAATAAATACTGTGGGGAGTTCAGTTGTTACGGAGCTAAATATCTTATATTTCCAATCATTTAATCAAAAGGATAAAAATTTAGAAGATACTTACAAAAGCGATATGATTACATAACTTAAACTTGCATGTGTCAGCCACCATAAAACACCGCTAAGTTATTAAATGCTGTTTGTGGGTTATACCCTCTGTGAATGCAGAAGAGTGAGAGCTGGTTCCAGAAGCTCTCCATCCTGTCTACCACAAATCCTTTTCCCACTTATAAGCCTTACTATGTGACCAGAACTAATCGCAGGTCATTCGCTTTGGAGAATGAAGAGGACATAAGGACTGTTCTCACTAAAACCCTTTAGGGAAGATGCAGCTAGGATGCAGGCTGTGCCAAAAAGGCTTGAAATATTTTGTGCGCCCCAGCAGAGAGTCATCTCCTGGAGAATAGTGTTGCCTACCCCCTTGTAGCTCTGCAAACAAATGCTACAACGTAGAGCATGAGACAAATGTGCTTCTCACAAACTGTTCTCAGAAAAAAAAAAAAAAGGCAAAGGAGATGAACCTCAGTCTGGAAAAGTTGATAAAGACAGGAAAAAGAAAGGTGAGGAAAGGGAAGAGGGGTGGGGGGAGGAAAGGGAAACAGCAACAGCCTCCTGATGACCATGACATATCTACTAGTAACATCAAACATTCCTGAAATTCAATAACAGGTGATTTCTATGCTGTGTGCCATTTTTTGTTGCTATCTCACTAGCTGTTTGTCAATTCAAAGTCTTCTGCTTCATCATTTGTGCCTATTTATCTCATTACTATTTCCATCATCATTATTATATCTGGCAGATTTTTGCCAACCAGAAGTTATTCTCCTAAGATGCTTAAGTAGTTGAGTTAATTTCCAGGCGTCCTGAATGTCCATATGCTTTCACGGAAGTTAATTTTAAGTCCACTTAAAAGTCCACTTAAGTCTACTTCAAAATTTTTGTTAAGAAAGTAAATATTTGTAATTGCTCCCATTAAAAGGCAGGTATGATTATTTTATAACGTCTGTACTGTGCCTCTGCAACTGAGTCCAAGCCGGTTGGCGAGTTGTCACCTCCATACAAAAATGCCTAATAAAACCATAATAACTACCATAAATTGAGAACAAAAAATAATGAATTTCACGTAAAAGTAGAAATGTGTGTGTCAGAGACACTAACTGTTAATTTCAAGTTATTTCACAATGTACAAACTACATGAAGTGTACTGCAAACATTAGATTAGGCTTTGCGTAATCCCTAGAATCCTTTGAATTACGTTAATAAACCCCCTTCTATAAATCCCCTTATAGATCTGATGGAGAAAATAAATTTTTGGCATGCCTAGCAGTCATGTGTAGGTGCATATTTTGTACAGGACACACCACTTGGGGTATTCTTAGAATCAGAGTGGTACTGGTTTGACCCTCCTGTCCACCAGCTCCCTGGATAGTATAGGAAGCACCATGCTATAGGCCACTGCGAGTGGGGCGATGCATATTTTCTGCTGGAATTATTTCCTTTCAAAAACAGAGTTAAAATATGATTATGGACTGTAATGCAGTGACTGGGCCAGAGTGGGACCCAAACACTGAAGATATCACACAATGACTGCCAACATTTTGCAAGTAACAGATGGGTTGTACTCTATTTCTTCTTTAAAAGAAATGAGTCAGGTACCTACCTCCAAGAGAGGCTTCCAGTGACAATGGCAATGTGACCTCTGGGACTAAGCCCCTCTCTACCTGGAGGGTTATAAAAAGTATTATTCTTCACAGCTTTTTGAGATGAGCGGAGTAGGCTGCTCACCATTCAGAAGCTGGCTATTTTACAGCTTTCTGAGGTACACAGCCTCCATGCATTGTACAAGGGATCGCACTCTGATAAAGCCAACTTGTAGCATTGCTTATGTGTGTTTCTGCACTTAGCTCTGAGTAAGGGACTTCACTCCCTAATCACAAGCTTTGCTCTCTGAGAATCAAACAATTCAACTGGCAGTGAAGCAAAATGGGAGTCTGATTTGCCTCCCTTACCATCATACACCTTCCCCTCCTCCCTGATTTCAGTAGTCTACTGAATAGGTCTGGCATAAGTAAAAGGCAAGGGTTGTCTAACTCTTGCCCCCAAAAATGTTTTCTAGTGAATCAACCATGTAGCTCATTAAAACAAATGGGTTAGAAGACATTGAACTAATGTCTAATCCATGAATTTTTAAGCTACCTTGAACTTTTCTCCTCCACGTCGTTGTGAAACAGCACAGTATTGCTGGCGCTAAATGCAGGGGAGATTGTATCTTAACATTTCAATATGTTGATTAATGCTGCTGTAAAGATACACTAACAAACTGCAGAATCATTTTACCTCCAGTTTTTTGCTAACTTAGCACATCAACAAACCAATACTTGTAGACAAAGACATGCTATTTTGTGATGAAATGTTCTTAGACATTGTCTGCTAAATCCCTATAATTAGCATGGCCCCTGGTGAATGTCACTGGGTATTTGATGAAACAGGGCATGAACTCTGCAGCAACACCCAGGGGGGTCGGTAATGCTATCCAGAATGACTCTTGGAATTTTTAACTACTAGATAGGTTCTCCTTATCTAGGAAACTCAGGGGAGAAAGGCATTTGTCCAGTCTAATGACCCCTGTTAGCAGATTTATGCCACCTCCCTCTATACAAGCTGTCTTCTCTCTCCTCCTTTTGGATATTTAATTTGAGAGTAACTATACTGAATAGTATATTTTAGAAGAGATATGGCATGAAAATGGTAAAGAAACAAACCAGCCAAGTTCTTTTTTTCCATTCCGCTTATGCCGTTGTTCTTACTTTTTGAAACACCACAAGAGCAACAAGTTTTGCGGGTAACAAAAAGAAAAATAAAAGACAGCATGACTGCTGCAGGTAATTTCAAGGGTCCTAATAGAACTAAAATTTCTTATTAAAAGACATCCTGCCCTAGGGAAAAAACTACTTTCTTGCACTACTATAAAGAACAGTTTTCCTTGGCTGTACAAATATACCCACAATACTGAAAGGTGCTTTCCTCTGTGTTGGGAAACAGTACACGAAAAAGCATACTAAGTTCCTTTTCCTTACAGTTCCTAGTTGTCTAAGATTTACCTGAGGCTTGGGAGACTTGAGTCAAAAACCTGCTGTGAAATAGGCCCAGTATCTGTAGTCCAAACCAGGGTTCTTATGCCTCAGGTGAGTCCTCTAGCAGGCTTAGTGTCAGCTGTTGAGACAATCTGATTTTGAGAGAAACTCCAATGCAGACATGAGAAACTCTCTTGATAAAAGTTCCATTTTGCCTGGCACATTTCTCTCAACAGGTTTTTTTTTTCTGCCATTCTGCATTTTGTAGCCTTAAGGATTTAATGGTAATATTAATCTTGCTTTAGAAAACATCATGCATCTTCTGCATTTCAAATGCTGATAATTCTTACATGAAGAATTATCTTGGAAAGCTATGGAATTATTTCAAAATAAATTTCAGAGCAGTTTAATATTAATGGCATTTTTTTCCTAAAAAATAAAAAAAAGGTCTATGTTAGATTTAATTTTGAAAATCTATAAGATTTTTGAAAATCCATCTCTCTCATACTACAAGGGATTGGTTTTGTTTCAGCTGGGCTTGTGGGTGGATTGGATAAGAAATTCAGTTTGGCTTTTTCCTAATTTTATGTCCTAAACAGTGCGTGATATTAAAATGATGGAATGAGCTATAGCTAGGGTTAGGGGGCAGGGGGGGAGGCTGTCTATTGTATTAAGGACTAACTCCTTGATTAAATGTAGACTTAAAACAAATAACCTCTGTGCGTGTGTTAACTAGCCTAATTAATCTTCATGTTAGATTAACTTGATAAAATGTTGACCTAATTTGGGATTAAAAGATTAGAAGTAACATTTTCAGCTGAAAGCTGTAACATGCCTCATGTCAACACAGTAATGACAGAATTAACCCTGCAAGCCCTCGCAAACCTCTGCGCTGGATGCCACTGCTTAAGTAGAGTTTGGATGACCTGTAAATGCAGGAAGGCTGCTATATATAAAAAAAGCTAATATTGAAACACTGGTCTCTCACTCAGAGTCTCACAGGCTTGCATATACTAATACCACAAAGCTAAGGGAGGAAATAGAGATGCATCATCCATGGACTCTTACAACTTGTAAACTTCTCCAAACTAAATGTATACTATGTGTTTACGTTTAGATGTAGAAGTTGGAAGGCTGGAAGGAAGTGCATTATGAATTTGGTACCACTAAGAGGATAATGAAGATGAAAATGTCTTTGAGAAATCTAGGAGACACAAGACTTAGAGGCAGGAAAATTCAAAACCAGAAAAGCACTGTCAATTGTAGCCCAGAGGAGCCTGGTGGAATCTATCTATCTGTGTGTGAACAATGGAGATCTATTTCCTGCAGTGTGTTTGGATGTGATATTTCAAGCTTGTATTCTAAAGGGTTTTTTTCTGAGTTGAGTTAGAAAAATTTGTGAAGTTGTGAAAAGTATCTTGGTGATCACTCTTCTCTTTTGAAAAAATGTGGGGAAAGAAGAAAGAGGAAGAGGAGAGACACAAACTCACTTCTCTAAGAAGTGATTATTTTAGCTCATGCTATTTTTGTCTCTTAATTTCATATCTGCTCTTTTCATAGATAAAACTGTGCTCGCTCTCACTTACCACTTTACAAAGCACTGGAGTCTCGAAGATGGGCTAGGCTTTTTTCAGCTGACAGCATCATTAAGGCTGTGGCTCTTCCCACAAACAGGACTCAGAACCTGTGCCACCATCACATACACACAAAATACTCCTCTCCTTCCACTATGGCTCTCAGCACTAACTTTGAGACTACAGAATTCTAAGGTGGCTATTGAGAAAGTCAGTGTCTGTGGCTTCTGGTTAGGGTGGTCAGATTAAAAATTAAAAATTTTTAAAAAATGGTGCACAAGGCTGTGGTGTCACATACTAAAAACTCATGTCTCACGTTAGGCCATGGAACCTAACAGAGATAGCACGAAAGAGGACACTTTCCTCAGCGCTGTTCAGATGAGAGTGCACAGCTCTTGCCTGCTCAGGTAGGCTCTTCTCTCACGTGCTGCTACCAAAGTCCCGGGACTGCATCAATTCTTGCTGCAGTAGTGCAAGTGTAACCAGCTGGTAAAAATCAATATCCCTAATAATAATCCGGGACAAAACAGCATCCAGAAATCAGTCCCTGAAATACCAGGACAGAGCCTGCATTGCTAGACAAACCAGAATATTTTATCACCTTATTTATTACATGGACGTGGAAATAGAAAGAGCCCTTGCATGCAACTGGCAACAGAGCAGAGTAACTATAGTTCTAGTTCTGCAATAAGTTCTTATGCCTATGAATTGCCTAAAGGGACATACCAGAAGTCAGCAGGAGACGGTTAAAGACAGTGTGAACTGAATGCTGGGAGAGGTCTTTCTTTTGAGGTGAGGTTTGGAAGCAACAATGTAATTTAAACCTCAGAGAATCAAGGATGCTACACTGCAGAATAAAGTGTAATATGCAAGTAATCAACTAAGGGAAAACTTAGGTTTTTTGCTTACTCTTTGCAACACAATTTGTTAAAACAGTGTTAACAATACTGAAGTCATATTCTTTCAGTAGCTTGGAAGATTTTTTTAGTGTGCATACCTAACAAATGCTTTCATATAAATAAGTCATGCAGACTTTTATTCCCCTAGAACAGGAGGATATATGCAATAGTTTTATGGACTTATTTCCATTAAAACTGTATGCCCCTTGATAATTTACTACTTCAGTTATTTCTATGTGCTATTGTCTAACTTTTCCTATATGAAAAAGGGAACAGGATATTAAAGTTTTCCTAAAGCTACTATTACTAATGTCACAAAGAGGAGCATTCTGAAGTTTTTTATTGTACTCTGTCACTTCCCATAAATTCATGACAAAGAAATCAATGACTAATCCAAGTTTGGTCAGACAACTTGGCCCAAAGTGGACAGGCTTAAAAGCTGAGTAACAGAATTAAGAGCATTTCTCTTGTTTTTATTCCCATGGAAGAATGATTTGCAGCCATAGCAAACTGTGATGTGATTCCCATCAGTTCTGAAAAGTTAGGCAAGACTGGAACAGACCTGTCTTCGGGAAGGACAAACTATAGCAACATGCAGCTCCTGCTGGCCATTCACTTAGGTAGTGTTCTTGCCTGGGAGAGCTTAAGAGACTGATTAATTTAAAAGATACTACAAAATTCTGTGTCTTGACTATCATTCACCATTAGATATTGCTCTATATTACTGTGAACAGCTGTTAATTAAATTCCTCACATAAGTTGTACTGCATCTATGCCTGTATATTTCTGCAGTTTTCTTTGACCTTTAGCCCCAATTATTGTGTACATTTGCTGAGATTTCACTCTAGGTCAGCAATAAATGAAATAACCACTTGACAGCTACAGATTATGGAGATGTTTATAAGCTATTTTTGAAACATGCAGGATGAAAAAGGTCCCAGGTCTATTCTCTAGTTCAAATACTTAAGCTCGTGAATATGGACATTGTGAATGTCCACAGAAACAAATTAATAAAAAGTGAATTATCTTAATTCTTTTGTATATAAACAATGCTGACAATATATATTATTTAAAAACGTGAACCTGTAATACTTATCTTAGTGGAAAAGAATTCAAGAAAAGAAATGTTCCTCATTGTGGACAACTGGTTACAGAATCAAAATATATCTGTAGCAAGCCATTTAATTTTTGTTTGCCTTTTAAACATATCCTTTGCTACTCTAGCACTCTCCTCCAGGTACTTTTACCTTTAAGGTGACACAAACAAAATTGTATTGCTGTCCCAATGTAATTGTCAGATCATTTCAAAACAGTTGCAAAAACACTTGTAGAAGACTTCTTGATGAATAGTCATAACTAGAAAAAAGATTTATAATGCCACTAAAATTTTCATCTGGATTGAAATTTTAGAGATGGTAGTACAATATGACTACTTTTGAAAAGTTTGATTAGTTATAAGCACTGACAACTATGTACAATCAAATCATTGAACTTTTATCCAGAGCAAAATCCCAAAGCATAATTTTCACTCTCTAAAACTTCTATGAAATACTATTACCATTTTCAAAGGGAAAGAGAACCCCAGAGAGATTACATGGCTTTTACAAGACTTCTATCCATTCAGTGCAAAACAAGAATACAATGCACCAACAATAGTGCTTCTAGGACCAAATCTAGCCACCCTGAGTCAGACAAGCAATGAAGCACACACTTAATATTAAAAGAATATTTAATATTTTTAAATTTGACATGCAACATGGCCCAATTTAATCCAGCCTGAATTCTACTCTGTGCTGTTGTTTCCTATTAAGGAAGCAGTTCTAAAGATCTAGAGAGTCAGCCAACAGCATATATGAGGTGCAGGGACTCATCCTGACTGAGTTTGGGCATAAACATTTTACTCTATAGGAGATATTTTTACTGCTTGCTTACTCACACTCCCAGCTAGCCAAGTAGTACTTCTAAAAGATTATATGGAAGATAAATGTCCTGAGATTCTTTTATGAATAAACTGATGTACATACGCACACACACTGATGTAGCATCTAATACTAAAACAGTGATAGTGTGTTACATCATTCACTCTGCTATTTTAAATTGAGGGGATAAGACAGCGGCATGGAAGCAGCTGTACAGAAGTTCATTCCTTCCCCTTCCCTCATCCAGGAGGTACTCTCCAGAAATTTTCTACAAAGACCTTATTATGAACCACAAAATATTGCTCTATTTTTCACTTATTAAACAAGGCTGCTACCAGCCAATTGAAAATCAGTGTTTAACTTGCACAAAATAACACTTTTATACATTGCAATCAGAACAGTAACAACTTCCTGTGAAAATGACACTTTATGACTCAACAGAGATGCCTTGGTGTCTTACTTTCCAGATGGGCCCACAGCAGCAAGGGAAAATACACTATTACTTTTAGCCAAAGCTGAGTTAATAACCAAGAGCAAATTCTACATAGGTAAGTAAAAGCTGGCTACAGCAATTCCTCATACTTTTCTACTTACTTTTCAAGAAAAACTGAGCAAACAAAATAGCTACCAAGACTGCTTTCAGATAGAACACATTTTAGGGAAATATAATAAAACTGGGAATGTTAGCACCAAAATCTTTCTTATATCACTGATTAGGAGGCGGAAACTTCATGTACTTTTCATACGCTCACTGCAAATGAACCCAACTTACCTCAGATTTGATATATCAAATAGCCACATAATCTGCATACAGATGTAAATAGACCAAGATTAATTCATAGACAATGTTTACTGTACTCTTCCAAACCCAAATGCATTGTTTCTATATTTGGATAATTCATAGGCAGAAAAACAAATGTAAAATCTACCATAGAAATGTTTTCCTGCAAATTATTTGGCTGTACTATTACAATTCTAGTCCTGATACATTTATGAATTTTTTTACTCTGGTAACACCTCAGCAACAACATAATCCAAACAGCTATAACCGATGAATCATTTTTTTCTTGTATTAAGGATGCGGTAAAATGGTTTGGGCATTTTAGTAAAGATAAACTGTGCGAAAAGTGAACAAATCTGGTATAAACCTGACTAACAAAGATCAAGTCCACAATACTTTTTACAGTCTTTCCCTGACTTCATTTGGTCCTAAAGTAGAGTTTCTTTGCCAGCTTCCATTTAGTGTGTTCCTTTTTTTATTATAAAAGAGTAATTGTAGGAACCTCCCCTTCCCCCTGCCCCCCCCCCCCTCCCCCAAGTAACCTTCTGAAAATCAAATCTGACTGAAGTTCATGAGCAGGAACTATTCTATAGCCAAAGAAGTCATTGTTAACAAACTAAGTGACATTTTCAAGGACAAACAGTACTTCAATGAAAAATGATGCAATTCTTTCTGGTGAAAAAAAGTGGGTTGCTTTTTTTTTTTTCCCCCATGTTTTTCCACTCTTGTAAAACAGTAAGTACTTGAGCAGTAAAATAATGAAATAACCAGATGAACAAAAACAGGGAATCAACTGTGTTAGTAATATTGGTAATACAATTGCTTTAATAGAAAGAATAATGGAATGTTGCTTCCAATATGTTGAAGTAAATGATGATCACACAAAGGAAACCATAGAATAGGAAAAGTATGTAAATTACATTCAATTTTATCTTTCACCACAAAAAGACAGAGAAAAACCACCACCTCCCCACCCCCAATATTCCACATTAAGCAATTCCAGGTGTTATGATTTCTAGATATTTTTCCCTTTGGTTTGTACTGTACTATTGCAATTTTATATTTATCTTGCCATCTGTCACAAGAAAGAACAGATATAGAACAGTGGCAAAATTATGTTAAAAAGACTGCCTTGGGATAACAAAGAGAAAAGTTAATGGACATGGATTTACAAATTATTAATGATTTTTCTTGTCATTTCTTGAGAAATGAAAGCTATGCACGCTGCCTCTTTCCCCAAACAGATTGCATTTTATTCCTCTGCAGTTTGTCCGTCAGGCTTCACTCTGACAACATAATCCAAAACTAATCCAGAGCATTCAGTTTTCCTTGTTGGCTCTCATGCACACTGCTTAGACAAATCCTGCTACCTGTCAGCCCTCCTGTGTGTGCCAAACAGGCTGCCAGGTTAACCCCTGGGGAAGCTGAGAGACCTGCTGACTTAACCCCTGCTTCCCTTCAAATAATCCACTGTAAATACATAGGACGTTAACAGGCTAACTGTTCTAATCAGAGCTGGATCCCTTAAAATCTGTTTCATACACAACCCTTAAGAACTAGGGATCTAAGCATCACTGCTGGAAGAGGAAAGGATTGCTTCCAATAATACAAGCACTAAATAAGCAGATGGATAGAACACACTGAAAGGTTTTAATCCCCTAAAGGAGTTTGAGAAAATATACATATCACTTCAATTGCCCACCTCATTACTTATAAATTTTCCCTAATTGTCAGGACAAGATCAGAAATAATTCAGTACAATGAAAGAAAGCCTAATTTAGTTACAATTCAGGTTCTCGATGGCAAAGTTTCTACCCACTGCTTTTGTCCACTTTCATAAAAATTAGTTTCATAAATATTAGGTATTCAGTGCTCTAGGGTTTGTGTTCGTTCATTTGCATTTTGTGGAGGTCCACACTGAATGTAATAAAAGTCACTAGCTAAAACAGATTTTCATAAACAACATACTTTACAAATAATGACATTTTAAATTACTTTACTTTCTAAAGACATATAATTATTTCCCAGCAGCACTTAATACAATTCATTTCTAATGCTTTAAGGCTGAAATAGAGAAAAATCTGAGTTACAAATCTTTTAAAAATACTCACTTGTACTCAAAAAACCAAAATAAACCAACGCCTTCTCCTCATTGGAATTCAAGGCACATCACTCTATCTGCTGCTGCAGCATCAACAATCCACAGCAGAAAATAACTTGCGTAAGCACGGCATACCGAGGAACACTTAAAAGCCACACTAAGCTTAGCCACATGAGAAATGTAATAAAACATCGCACAGCTCATTTAATGTTTGGAAGGCATGATGTCCAGGTTAATATCTGAAGTGGGGGAAGGTAGAGTAAGCCATGGGGAGGGCTCCCGAACTCTGCCACAAACAAAACTGGGAAGGTCCATTGTGCCTTCTGATAAGAACATTTATTTTACCTCAATTAAATTTCAGGCTTTCTCTTGAGAGGAAGAAGGGAAAATTGTTCTTCCCTCCCACGCACTTACACACATTCATATTTATGCTTTACATATACATGCAAAGCACACACCTCGGTCTCAGGAGTCCTGGGAAATGTTTAAACGGTTTTATTCATTCTTAGAAGTGTTGTGCTTGTGGCAGCTAATAAATAGATCTTATAAATGCTACAGATTCCAGAGATGTTTAAAATACTCTTGCTGCTTTTAAATGCAGGGATGGTTTTAAAATCCCACTCTTTCTAGATGTGTTACTCATTCTAACACTTTTCCTATTTTTTATATACGGAAGAAGTGTTAATCCTTAATGAGCTTTTAAATTTGCCCTTGTTGCTCTTTTTAGATCCCCCACAAGCCCTTACCTAAGCAATACAGAAACAAATGTTATGTAAAAATATTAGTTACTTCTGAAATAAACTGATCTGAAAAATACCTAAAGCAAATGTTTTCTCATTATCTATGCTCTTTTTTTCCCAGCTCATCTCAAAACAACAGTTATTTTGTTGACAGAAAAGTTCATTAAGGTCTCAGACAGTAGTTTGTCTTTGGGGAGTTGACAACTTTTGTTAGGGAGAAGGCAGTAGTTTAAAAGATATGTCTTATCTCTCTGTCAGATAATTTTGCTCAAAATCAGAACTTTTCATTTTCTTCTCCATAAAGGCAATTTTTCAAATAATTTATTCATTATTAGTTAAAGTTGGAAAGGTGAAATTGCAAATGGATTTTTGAAAATCAGCCTACATCCAACAATCCTTTTTAGTTTTGCTTTTGTAAAATCCTGACTCTCTGCAAGTCCCTAACAAAACTCCCACTGACTTTCATAGGACCCAGATTTTACTCAGTGTCTAGAAGGCATGAATCCTCCTGGGCAATTAACTGATACACAACAAAGTTGTGCATATGAAAGCACATGCTTGTGCTTAGCCTTCCATCTACACAAATTACAGGCAAAATACTGATGCAAAAGACATTCCACGCAGTTCCATAACAAATTTCAGTGTTATACCCACATGATCTCCTCTAAGATATTGCTTCTTCCCCAAAATACTTTCAATAAATTTACATTTTGCAAATGTTCTTAGGCTCCATTAAATGCCCACAGCACCCGAATTTTTAGAGAACATCAGACAGCTAGTTTGTTAATCAAAATACAGTGCCACAGGAGTTACACTAGAACTTACAGAGTCGCCACTCAAGAATTTTATTCACGATTGCCAAATAGCATTCAGTCATCAGGCATACTAAGCAAATTTACTTAAAAATAACCATACCTCAGCTACCTAGGAAATGCCTGCTTTTAAGGAGAAACAACTCTTTGCTTTTGTACTTACTGTTTTGAACTAGGTTCATAATGGCAAGCAATGTTTGAAAAAGGTCTCTTGGAAAGCTACTAAGTTTATGCTATGGAGAAGTTTATTAGGCACAACTTAAAGGTCTGCCATTACACTCAGAAATGGAGTTTTAGCATGTTTGATGATCCAAATATACACGGTTCAGTGGTCAACATTACAATTGTTTAAAATGCAGTGACTAATCTGTAACTTATCAATATATTACAAACCAACGTTGACAATGCTATGGTCTTTGTTGATAATTTTTCCTTTATATAACACCAGCTGGAAGATGTTTCCCTATTATTGATCATGCCACTTATCAGCTATTCACAACATATTTCTTTGTACTTGGTACAAAATCTAAACAGTGTGGACTCGGTTCATTAACCTTTTGATATTGGGCAAAAGGGGGAGTAAGGCAGGGAGAGGAGAAGCACTAAAAGTAATTTCATTGTTATTTGGATTTTCATTTTTGTCAAGACATCTGAAGGGGAAAAGGGCACAAACTTTATAGGAATGAAATAGCACTCAGAACCTGGTCTGAAATCTACAGAAGCAAAAGGAGGGCCTTCTACTGATTTAATTTTCACTGGTTCAAGTACTGAGCAAAAGGTAAGTTTCAAAAGCTTAAAAATAAACAAACCCCCTATCTTACAGTGGTTCCCCTGAGGACATGTTGGAAGTGGAGCTCTACAAGGAATTGGCAGAAAAATCTTAACCTGTAGAAAACAGAGACAGAATGTATCTTGCAGTCTGAAAGTCAGAACAGAAATTCTGCAACAAACCTCAGTACAGGTTTTCAGAAAATATGAACTAAGTAACAGTTTAGAATATGTAAAAAGCTCTACACAAAAATTCACAGGTTCAGTCCACACTATATTTTTAATATAATTTATCAAGTGCAAAGTCAGACCGAAATGTAAACTGTACGTGCCAGATGAAATATTTGCGTGAATGTCTGAATCTGGTAGAGCTATACTTAATACATACACACCAGCAAGTAAACTGATAAGAAAAGGAGGTTAAGGTTGCGGATCCAAGCGTAACATTAACACCTCTGACTTCAAGCTCTTTACCTAGAAGGCAGCTCAAAATGATCTGATCCCCTGCAAGCTTTTTGTCATTCCTCGTCTCCCGCTTAGCCACACCCTGTCCCCAGTAACTTGGCCTCTTCATCCCATTATGAACTGGTACTCAGACCTGTCTCTTTTCCTGGAACTTCTAGCATTTTTGCAAGAGGAGAAAAACAGTGATTTATATTAAATATTTTTTGCGTGTGGAGAATCTGTAGTGTAGAAAAGTCATAGTTCTAATAAAAAGGAAATTTAACACATCTGATTTGTAATGTTTAATGTGAAGCTTGAAGTATCTCTGCCTGTCAGTGCTGTCACAGGATGTAGTTCAGCTGCCTCATGTCCCTCCATCCTCTTTATGTGGGGTAGCCCATCTACATCAGCTAATAACGCTCATGACGCAGGGTCTCAAAATAAACTGAGGCAGCCTTGTAAGAGGAACAGGGCTTCCCAAAGGCTTTGCATGCTCTAGTACTCCAGCACGGATGCTGACTCCCGCTGGGGAATCACTGCGTTGACCTGGTTTGGGTATTACACCGCCCTATCACAATGCAGCCTTACATCTCCTTACCATGGCTGCATCATGACTAGTTTGAAGCAGAAGAGTGTGGGTCCACCTGCACCTATTCACACACAGTCTTCGAAGAACTTCAGTTTTATGTCTAGCTCTCCTCCCCTCTGACCTGTTAGTAGCTGCTAGGGTAATATATGAAGCAGTAGCTTTCAAGGTTTAGCTTAAATATTTCTTTCTCTAGCTTTTATAACAAAACAATCTAGACTTTTTAACCATTTCCCCTCCCCCCCCCCCCCCCCCCCCCATGGCAGCTCTGTCAGCCTAAGTTAAATACAAAGCCAGGACAGTCTTGGCTTATAACTAGAAGACACTCTAGAATTCAGGTCTGCAATAGCAGTCATTTTGGCTTGTCAGAATTAAGTCTGATATTTAGGTCTCTGTATAGTAATAATCCAGTCCTTATTCTGGCAAACTCCTAATGCTTTCACCTCTGTCTTATCAGAAATACCATAGGAATAGATACGGTTTTCTCAGTTACTATGCCAAGGCAGATTTACTGGTCACTGTGGGAAAGATAGAGATACACTCTCCTTGTTCCCTTTTGTTTTATTACTTCGTACCTGCACGGGTTTTAAGAATCAGCAGGGTCTGCTCCCTCTGGCACACTGCAGTACATGAGCATACAAATGAGGGAAACTACTCCAAAACC
The DNA here is from genome assembly GCF_929443795.1 of Astur gentilis. Classification (NCBI taxonomy): domain Eukaryota; kingdom Metazoa; phylum Chordata; class Aves; order Accipitriformes; family Accipitridae; genus Astur; species Astur gentilis. The sequence goes on from NC_064891.1 coordinate 31,088,501, forward strand.
AAATCATCCTCCAGACCATCAATAGCTAACCTCACTGTTACTCACCTCAAGTCTGCCTCCTGCCTTCTCCACTACAAACTTCTTCATTATTTCCTCCTTTTTGACAGTGGTACAAGGTATAATCACACATATTTTAAGATCAGGCATAATGGCAGGTAAGCAAATTCATTGCATCAAGAATTTATTGTTTTGTTCTCTAATCTAATTAATAATACATGGCTGCAACTTTTTCCATTAACATGATTTACATAAATAACATATGCAGAGCAAGTTAGCATCCTAATCAGAAGTTACTCACAATTTAAGAAAATATCAGTACTTATAGTAACTCCCCCAGAACGCATACTAGCCATGGTCTTTAAACTTACACTGATCAAGTTTTCACTGGCTGCAGTGGAAGTAAACTAATTCAAGTGATACATCACGAGAACAACAGAGATGGCACCTACTAAGCAAATAAGGATTTATTTTATTTAAATTAGGTTAATACATTAGTTTACATTTTATGTATGCCCCAACCCATTTATTTTTGTTTTATTGTGCTACTATGGAATTATATCACAGATCTATACGTGTTCTTGGAAATACACCACCTCTTCACATTTTTCAAGCAACTTAATTCTAATTACTTACAAACATTCTCCTGGTATTGCAATATACCACTTATATTTTATTGTATTGCTTTGCAAAGGTAGCATGAATATTTAAAACACAGAAAAACTTTAGTGTATTTCTACCCATAAAGGATGAATGGTTTATCTACCATGCTACCATCATGCACTGCCCTGAAAACTCACGGCTGGGCTGCTCCCAATGCTAAGTTCAAGGCCCCTCCTGTAAACATGGTTTTAGCTTTATTTCCTGCCGTTTCCTACAGTTTCATCTAGATTTTACAATGAAGAAAGGAGCAGGAAACAAAATTAAGTCTTAATGGGACCTTTAAGACAGTAACCTGCCTAAGGAAGCAAGTGTGTGTTCTTTTGTCTACTTGCTCTCGCCTTCCATGGGCTCTTTTTCTTGTAAAGAATAAAAGGTAGTGCTGAAAGACAGTAATGATTATCATCATCATTTCTGTAAGCCACTCTGGAAGTCAAAGGAGACCAGAGTATGAGAAAAGTAACACTGGCTTAAAAGCAGTAAAACCAGCCACAATAGCTGCTGCAAGGGCTCTCTGTTATGTCTTTCTATTCTGAAACGTCCTTTGCATCCTTTCTGGCGATCTCACCATTGATGACATAAAGCTTCTCTTGTCACAACCTGTTCCTTCCAAAATTGGAAAGCAATTCCACTCTACAATGACATGTGGACAACGTTTGGCAACCCATCTTTCCGCTCAAAGCAATATCCATTCTCATGCCGTTCACCTGCTTGCCTCAGTTTGCCCTGGCCATTCATGGAGGCTGCCTGGCAGCTGTAGAAACCCAAGTGTCAAATTCTGGAATGAAGTTTTCCAGGACTGGAAAGTCAGTGTTAATGTTGACCTGTGGATTTGGCTAATTAAAGCAATATACACTAGATATTAATATCACTGGCAGTTCCTAGTTAGTCAGCTCTCCAGGCACTAATTAGATGTTTAGAATTCCACTGTATGCCATCAGTGGAAAACATTCTTAGCTAGTTTGCAAAGCTTCATTAAAGAAATGAGAAATAGAAATTCATCTAATCTAAATCAAATCTAAAACTGCAGCCTTTTCCTGTTTCATTCAAATGGAAAAACTGTATGTTCCATAGTTCACAATAGGCTTACTCTAGCTTAACTCATAAGAGCTAAAACTGCCCTTGTCTATCTGAAAAAGCCAATCAAAAGATTATTATGAACTAATATTCCCACTGCACTTTTCCCCTGAACTCTTTTAGGTGCTTACTGCTGCACTTCAGTTTCCATTTTATGTTCTGCAATCTCATGGGAATAGTTAGCTTAAGAACTTTTTGGACATTCAAATATTTATCTCAATTCTGAAAAAAAGTTGCTGCTCTTACATTGGTCTAGTATATTGGACTGGGGTTTTTTTTGCTTTTTTGAGAGCAAAAAGCAAATTGTTCAGAATACAAGTATTTCTACAGGGAGATTTCTGATGAGTCATTTTATGCAAAGGGAAAAAGAGGAGGAATGGAAACCATCCATTTTAATATGGAGAATAGCCCAATCACATTAGTGATGACTAATTTGAAAGTGTTTTAAGGGTAGAAGAATCCACAGAAAGTATCTGCAATAACAAATAGAAATGGGATAGAAACATAGAGTAAAACGTTGAATCGTGTCACAATTGCAGTAACACTGTAACTTCAGATGAGTTCTTAGAGTTACACCAGAGCAAGGAGAAAACAGTTGACTCTCCTGCAGTGGTGATTACTATGACACATGCACATAGGTTGCATATAAAACCCAATCCAGGAGGCCAAATTCGAAGTTTACCAACTATGAACCTGAGTCATTTATTTTATGGGCTGCTACAAAATCTGTTTGGCATTCATGGTGTGTGTAAATGTCAAGGTAGCTAACAAGCGCAGTCTCCATTTTCACAGTAGCAATGTTTCCATATTCTTTTGGCAAGCACTGTATAGGCAATGTGTCACAGCAGCAGGTCTGAACTAGATGTGTCGTATTGTATGTCTTTACATCAAGGGCCAAATGTTTTAAAGATTTTAAATTAAAACTGCATAGTGCTTGCCATGCACAACTCAAAGTGGTAACCACTTCTTGCTGGATGCTCTGATTGGTGTTCATGTGGATTACATTTTAATATTAGGCTGGAAGCTTAATTATAAAGGATTATTAGCAGATCATGAGAGTATTGCAGTGAGACGGGGTCATGCAGAGTAGAATATTAAGAGCTGTCTAATCTTTGACCTATTTCTCCGTATCATTTTGGCATCATCGTGCAAATAGAGCCACTCACAAAACTGCTCAAGGCATTTTTTTTTCCCCTGCCTTCCTCTCAGAGGGCTATTGCTGGATGTCCTGCAGCAATTTGATTGTTTTGCCGGTAGACTTTTTGGGACAGGGACCATGTGTTTCCTTCACGCTTTTGCATCTTGCTAAACATACCTTTGGAGTCAGACAGATAATGACATGCTTTGTATGTGGAAGTCCTGTGGCAGTAAAGGCACTTTACAGGATAGGAGATAACATGTGTGAGGGACATTTGGAGTCAAGATAAATTATGTGTGTACAGAAAGTCTATCTGAAAATAGGTCATAATAAAATTACAGTAGACTGTAGGACTACTAAAGGCAGTTAAGCTTTACTTTGGTTGATAGGAGTGATCAGAATACAAGCAACACTATTTTTCTGTAAAGGGATGCAGTGAGGTCTTAAAATAGCACTTATGTTGGCTTTTGTCACATTAACTGTGGGAACTCTGGTGGAAATACATTTAGGTACTTGAAGACCATAAGTTCAGAGATAAGCTTGGCCGATACCGTGAACAGCTTGCCTGAGAGGTAAATTGCATGCAGAAACTAAACATGACAGCTAAAGATAAAACACTTATTATGATTAATACCAGAAGATGTAACAGGCTTTACTTACTGCAGCCCCAGGAAACCTCACTTTTACCAGATAATGTTTACAACTCCAGTTGCACTCACAGGGCAACCACATGCTTTCTTAGTAGATGGTCTCTTATCTGCAAAACTTCTCACCCATGTGAATTTTAACTTCTGCATTATTCATGTGAACGTTTCAGGAGATTTACAAGTCTGTAAGATTTTATGCACCTATTAAAAACCTAAAACAGCCTGACAGCAAGACAAATTTTTAAGAATGCTGTGGATGAGGAATGTGACAGTCTTCTTGTGAGAGGCTTATACTATGAAGATCGCTAAATGAACGTTAGCTGATGTAGGAAGTGGCAAGTGAGGTTCCCTCCAGTATGTGAATTGTCTGTTGCAAATATCGGCACAAATGACCATACTGCATTCCTCATCTCTTACACCTACAAATGATAACGTACAATCCCACGTAAAATGCATAAAAATTAGAAAATATCAGAATGAAATATTTCCAGCTTAATTTTAGCATCTATTTTATTTCCCTCTAAGTCATCCTAAGTTAGATTTTTAGTTCCATTTCTGAAATTTATTTTGCTTCAGTAAACAAGGATAAGTCCTCTTTGAAAGAAATGAATGCCACTTCTTTCAGCTCAGAAAAAAACCCAAATTCTTCTTTCACTTTAAATTTTGTTCCACAACCAGGTAATAATCAGTATCTATACTAGAGGACTAAGATTCCAATATAAACCAGCAGAACCCCCTGAGAGGATTTTCTTCAATTTTTTTTCAAATGTAACAGATAAAAAGAGAATTTAAATATTTTTTTTTCTTTTTATACAGGATGAGTCAACAGATAAAACAGTATAAGGCAATATAAAAGCAACAGACGACCCATATGGATCATTACTGGAGGAAAGCATTTCCTATAATATTCCTGAAGTATTTTGAGGTACTAGACCTATTCTACAGCATTAATTCTGAGTAGCAGTTACAAAAAGAGGTTTAGTTCCCTGAAGATTATATATTGGACAAGAATGGTATTCTGATAATGATAAAATTAGTTAAAGAAATTAATGAGAGGACTCCTGAACTTTTAAATGGTATTTTTACAGAATTATTTACCTATCAAAACCATAGTGTACCTAAACATAAGCCAAGGAGAAGATCTCGCCCTTTTTTCACACATACGCAAACAGAGGATATATAGTCACAGGAGAAGTGCCAGGGAACAGATGCCCTCCTAAAAATGCTCTCAGAGCCAGGAATCTGCCCTCACTCAGCCAGGAAGACAGGCTGACAGCGGTGATGAGACATCAGCAAACTCAAGGAGAGCAGCTACAGCCCTTTCTGCGTGGCAAATGGAAGCAGAAAGCAGACTGACAAGAATGATTCTGTCACTCTGGGACTGCTCTCGATCAACATAACCAGTGCTTGAAAACCCATGAGCAGCTGGATGATGGGAGGCTGGAGACGTCACCTCTCCATCCCTCCAGACCCCTCTGACCCCACACCGTCGGCAGGGCATCCTGCAAGTGGGGCTTGCCTGCGACTGGGGTCAGACAGGGCTGATGTCCCCGCGTCACTCCCAGGCCCTTGAGAGTGTTCAGGGGGGCTGGTTTAGATGAGTTTAGTATAGGAAAGCTGCACGTAAACCAATGTCTTTCCTACCAGTCTCCAACAGTCTGTCTGAAACACTGAAGAATCTAGCAATAGCTGATATTTTTGCTTCTCTGACTAAAAAGGGCAAGAAAAAGGAAATTCATCTCAGCTTGACCTAAAAGAAATCTTTTATTCTAATTTATTGAGGAGAAAAAAATTTCTTTGATTCAACAATAACAAAGAAAGAGAACTATCCCACCTTCTTTTCTTCTGTTTGGGATTGTCAATGTTAACCTCTTTTTCAGAGAGCTAAAGCACCATCAACAATGATATAATTCTGAAACCAAAATCCAGAAGCATAGTCACACACTTACCACTTTGCAGGTTATGGCCTGTTCAGTCTTTCCCAGATTGAATGGGCCAAAACTCCCCAACAGATGCAACCCAAATTTATCCTGGTTTTAATTCCACAGACCTATCTCCTTTGTGACCCCACAAGGTTGTCTGTCTCATTTTTGTTTTCTGGCCAGTGAAGTACTGCACAAAACAAAAATTAACTAATTTCCAATATTGGTCTCTTATGACATTATGCATGTAGCAGCAATGGAGAAAAATTTCTTGAGACAAATGCCAACGTTTTTGTTTGGGTTTTTTTTTGTAGGTTTGTTTTTTTTTAAAAAAAAAAAAAAAGGTTTTTTTCTCCCTCCCCTTAGGAATATGTCAATATGGCAAACAATACTGTGCTCCATATGTTTGTGCACTAATTTCAAAAATATTTTTAGTGGGGAGGGTTTCTTAGCATGATGCTGAACTTCTGGTCCAAGTGGGCCATGATCCAGGGGCTAGACAGTCAGTGGCATTAACAGCTAAGGCATTAACCTCGTATTCGAGAGCTCAGCCTCAAACTCCAGCTCTGTACATCTAACTTAGTGACCTGAGCCTCATTCCCTGCTTTTTCCTGAATTTTGTTCCCTGCAAGGAGAAAGATTTCGTGGAATTCAATCAAAATGTGTCAGATTCTTCATAAAGCAAAATGCTGTAAAGTTTATACAAACCATTTCTCTCCAAATAGAAACAACATAGTATATAATTTCCTGGCAATAACTAAACTCCAAGACATTTTTTTCTTAATTAAATTAGGCATTAAATCATTGCAGCAGATTTATTTTCCTGTTTGTGTTTTTTATTAATTAAATCTGCACCATCTGCCTCTGTTTATCTGTTTCACAATCCTTTCATCTAGCATTGTATGTTTATATTTTAAATGCATATTAGCTTTCACGATGGATTTTGTAACTGCAGAACGGTAGCTGCAAAGACAATTGTCATAAATGGATATTCAAATGCTACAAAGTAGCAGCACAGAAAGCACCACAGCACAGAAAAATAAGGGACAAAATCATATAACAGAATAGGTAATCAAAATAACGCTTTATTAAAGAGAAGACATTTAAACACAGCAGCATAACACTTAGAGACCTTCTCTTCTACATGAGTAGGGATGTGGGATTAATTTAGACATACTCACATTAATAATTCAGAAAATAAACAGAAGAGAAGACATTTCAGATCTGTGAATCTTAACAGATAAAGCACACTTCTTTTTACTAAAATAGGCAGATTTCTCCCCAAATGGATATTAAATGGTTATGTATCCTGTAGTAGCGTGTAAGTTACAAAAAAAGCATGAGTGTGTCTAATACTTACTTATGGACTTGAGCTGACTCTCACCATCTGATATCAATTTAGTCTTTATTTCTAGGGTTTTTTTCCTCTCAGTGTGAACAAAATTCTCTAAAAATTTCCTCTTGAAATTGCATAATGCACCTCTAAGTATATGGACCATTATACAGAGTACTTAAGACCAGACTAATTGATCCTATTGAATATCGGGTGGTACCATTGTCCCCAGCTGACTGAAGTCAAGCATTGTTTGCCACAATTAATGGAGACAAGTCTTGTAATGCGCTTTCAGGATGAAAAAGTACGAAGTATAGTAATTTTTAATGCTGAATGGCTGAATAATAAAACTTTCTCTTCTGATTTATGTCATGGACTGTGACAAATTATGAACTTTTACAGTTTTAAATTATGATGAGAGATACTGGAGTTCAGCAGAAGTTATATGTTGCAAAACCATTTCTAGCAAAATTTTTGGTTTTGTCTGGTAACCAATTTTTAATGAAGTTACATAGGCATGAGACTCATGTGAAGAGTTTAGGTCATTCTGATCTGATGCAACACAATAAAGGAACAGTCCCCATGATCCTCTAGAGGATACAAGTGATTTCTAGAGGTATAGGTCACAGATTTAACGGTAATACATACAGAAAAGGCTGAGATTGTAGGGGAATCATTTCTCAACCAGTACTGATGGACAGAAGGTATACAAAAAAACACATCCTCTCTTTCCTCATCTTATACAGCTCAGTGAAATTAACTTTTCATGCAGTTTAGTTTGGAGGAGACTAAGGCATTTTAGGTTTGGTGGTTTTTTTGTTGTTTTTTTTTTTTTTTTTTTTTTTTTAAGATCTGGAAAGATAAATTTTTATCTTTCAGTTGAAATGTAGAAGCCCCCTTAAAAAAAAAAAAAGAACCCAAACCTCTCATCAAAATACCTGGAAAGCAGAAGCTTTAATGGAAAACTCGCATGCAGCACAGTTCGTGTTTTCATTGAGCAGCTCCAAGGTAGCATGAAATATTAATGGGTATGTGTTTAGAGGTGATAAGAACTGTAAGCACACATAACACTAGAATTACCTATGAGTAACATTAACTTATCAGTCCTGTCCAACACTTTCTCTGCCAGTCCTCTCTAGGCTATTTACAACTACAACCCCAAGTTTCTTAGCTACAGGTGACTGTTATTAATAATAGACAGAGACACACAGAATGAGCTTCTATAGAGGCATTATCTATTTTTCTGTAATACTATTTTGGAGGAAAATTCCACTAAGCAAAGGCCAGCCAATGGGCAATGATCAGTCTGAGCAGTTCTCACATCACTGCACATTACCGGTAGAAAAATGACCTTGGTATGTAACAAATCTAAGTCTCCACGCTGATTTGGAGAAAAAGGCAAGTTTAAGGATTGTGCTCTGGCTCCTTATCAAGTTTAAATCTTTACCAGACAAGATTCCAGTGGAAATCCAAACCCGCCAGTTCTGAAGGATCAGCATTTCTTCTAAATTACCCTCAGACAGCTTGAGACAGGTCTAATTTCACTAAACAAGTGCAAGCCATCCTTTCAGTGTGCTGTTTCCATGTGTCCTGAGCTGTGATGTACATACCGCAGCCACTCTTGCACCCCCAGTCAAAGCGTCCCACAGGTGCAGCTATGGCCCTGTTGTTCAGCAAGTCGGCCAACCAAATTCCTTCCTCCCCCAGTGCAAGGATCTTGTGCTCCTCTTGGCACACAGGAGGTTTGAATGCATACTTTTCATTAGCTCAATTCAGCAGTCCATTCTGAACTGTCTTATTCTAAGTACAAGGAAAAGCCAAACCTTCATACATCCGAGCTCTCTACTTCATCACTGGCCTAACAACGTCTTAAACTCGCTTCATGTCGTCCTGCGTAAATATACATGCAGGTTCTGTTTCTGTCTACCAGGTGTATTCTTTCTTAAATGTGGAATCATTCTAATTTAGGGCCTAATTCTGTAAAGACTTGCCACCCTGCCTTCTAGGCCTTGCAAGACTTTTTATTTTCATCACAAGCACCATAAGCCTGTCCACAGCTTTTTGAAAAACTGGGCTTGTTAAGTAACCAAAAATTATTTACCAAATTTTAAAAGGACAGACCTGAAACTGTATTTTTTTTAATCTATTTGCAAAAATCTGACATTATATTAAGATTTCTGATTTTTTAAGTTAAGAATCCGTTCTTTCTTCTTCAGCTGTACTTAAGAAGTCCCACTAATTTCATTAAAGATCTGTGGAAGAATACGGGACAGTAAATTTAGCTTGCACAATACGCTATTCTTCTGCTAAAAATCTTGATTATTCATTGAGTTTGGAAGCCTACCATAATCTGCATTTTTATCATAGGCAAGAACAGACTGATACAAAACATATACCTGAAAAACTCTCCAGATTTGAGGCCAGCAAAACCTAAATCTAGCTCTGGATCAAGTATTTTGTGACTTAAGCAGGGACTAATAATAAAAAGAAAACGGATGTAATAATTAAGTAATCGGATCTCAGCTGCGCATGGGACCTTTATTCACCATTTCAGCTTCAGCTTAGATGTATAAACCAGAAAAACAAATGTGAAAATACTAATAATCATATCATTTCAACTTACAGACCTCCGGGCCCCAGTTGGTGACAGGGGAACTCAGGAGGACTTAAACAGCATGTGGTTCTACTTCCTCTCCTAGAAATGACACCTCCCAACATGGTTTTGAGCTAAGCTCAAGTCTTTCTTCAGCATGGCAAAAGGGCAGAATCAGACTCTCATTGACTTCAGTGAGAGATTAGAAAGCCAAAAGAATCTTATTGATCCCAACAGGCAAGCATAAATTAGACCTACTGCACACACACACACACACACCCCCCCAAATTACCATATGAACACAAGGGCACGCAAATCACTGAACATGGTAGGTGGAGACTGGGTTCACTGTAGATCAGCTTTCCGTACAAATGCAGGGCCCGGTACCTCCAGGACTCTGGAGACAATCCTGCTTGGAGACCTGCAGGTTTAAGATCTGGAATTCAGAACTCCCACGCAAGTGTGCAGGGGATGCACAGTAGCTGCAATGTCTGGCATAGCACTTGTGCACGGAAAATTGATCGTGGAGGACTGCAGGGCCTCATCGCAGGCCGCTACGGCCCTCTGCCTCAAAGGAGAACTCCTTCCAAACCGAGTAGGTATTTCTAAATTATTTCTAGGATTATTAAAGCATGCTCTCCATACCAGATGTGAGCTCTGCAGTGGCAGCCGAACTCTGCAAGTCTACCCGAGTGCATTAGAAGAGTGGGAAGCTCTATGACCACAGGAGGAATGTGGGGCTTGCCCATTTCTGCTCAATTTCAAACAGCACTTCTGTGAGTGTTTAGGAGACAGAGACATTTAGTTGTACATTTCTCTCTCTCCTCCCTTCACCCTCCCCCACATCTTTATTATAGTAAAGTGTTTCGTGCATTGGCCACAATATTTCCTTTAACAAAATTCTTCCTGCTGCCTCAGAACCACTCACAACCTGGCACTTGGGGAAAATTTTAGGCCATTTTACCATATCCATCATGTCTAAAAATAAATCTATGAGCTTTTTGACTACAAAGATAAAAAGGTCATCCTTCCTCTGCATAGCCTTTTTTTCATATTTGAAAAAGAGCTGCTGTGAAATACTACTGTGTTAAGTCACTTGTGAAGTGTCTGTAAACGTAAAAGAGCGACTGATTCAGATCTGCCAATTAAATTCATCTTACCATATTTTTACTCAGCTTTCTGGCAAGAGAATTTCTTATAATGCAATCAAAATCTGAACTCAATAAGCTCTATTGCTTTTAATGAGGTGATGCACAATCTCTCTTTCTCATTCCTAAGTGTTACACTGTTTTTCACAATGAATTTCTTAAGGTGAATGAATTTAGTTCTGGGCATAGTTTTTTTACTTCACATATTTACATATCTATTAAAATATTGTGTACGTGAGTGATAACAGTACCTTTGTGTAGACTTTTCATTTTTGCTGATTTTACTCTGAGAGTCTGCCTAGCTTCACAAAGTATCCAGATAAGGAAAATTGCTCATGTCTTATGAACTGAGTATCTCATAGAAGCAAGTTCTGCCAACAGCTTTTGTGTATTTGTGCCAGTAAACTGCAGAATACTCTGAATTTGTTATTTAAATTTGAATACACTATTAAAAAAAAAAAATCCAGTCAATAAAGAATACAAACAAATTATCAAGTTTCAGTTTGGGCTGAAAAAAATGAGTTAATTCTTATTTGTGCTAGAGGTAGCTGATGTATCAAATTTACAGAAGCAGCCTGACTTTTTTCTGGACAAACTAATCAAGTAAGCACTTAAACAAAAAATCAGGATTTTTCTGGATGTTAAAAAAGCAGTGCATCATGGGGTACACAGAAATTATTTAGGAAGGTTGCTTCTTCTAATTCCTTTTGAAACCAAGCATTTTTAAATAAAAGCTACACGGGCTCTTGAATGAATTATGGCCTTTGTCAAACATTGCACTGCCAGGTCAAAGCCCCCCATGAATCAAACAGGTTTGGTGAAATCTGTAAACTAGTATTTCACTCTCATCAGAAAAACAGACCAGTATGTGATGGAGGTTTATAATTCGGACATTACTTTTTAGCGACAAGACACAACCAGTCTAAATGACCTGCGCTTTGAAGGTGGAAACTGTGAATGACAACAGTAATGACAAGGAGTACTATAAAAGAACTAACAACGAGTTGAATGAAGTCCTAACAGGAGTCTGATTCCCCACCACTTTGCACTCTTTCCTAGTCACAGACATCCCTACAAAGCCAGTATGAAATGCTATCACATTAGACAGGTTTTCACACTGATTTTGCACTGATCTCTCATATTAAAAGATAGACAAGCAGTTCAGATTTCGATTTAAATTTGGTTTGGCCTTTCTCATATTTGAGTGATACATCTATATTGTTATATAGATACACAGTTTATAGATATAAGCATGCTATATATAGATATGCAAGATTTAAATATATACGTTTTAAATATGTATTTATCTACACACATATATATTCCCCCTCTTTATTGCTGAAAACTGAAGCTTTAACAAACCTTTGTTATGCAAACAGATGAAGAGCAACTTGAGTAACTGGCTTTAGTCTGTATCTACTGGATAATTTCCGTATGTTTGCTTCTAGTTTTAAGCCATGCTTGCATATTATTACCAGTGACAGTAAAGCACACATTTGTAGGTAATGCTCTAATCTCACAGTCAACTCCAATAATCTTGCACTGTGACAGGCTTCTGAATGAAACTGTTTTACAGTCGATATGTATGTGAAATACAACATTGTGTATGCGTGGCAAAAATTACAGCAGCATAGTTTAGGTAGAGGAAAAGGAAAAAGGTAATTTGTCAATAGTTTGCAAAACTCTGCTAGACGCTCCCACTATTTCACAGGCAAAAAATGGGTTTTTGCTGCAAAGAGTCTATTCTCTAAGCCTTTGTCTCCATGGGGAACTCATTCTACAGGAATTCAGTGCGACTTTCCCATGTTGCCAATAGTACCTACACCTTTCCCGTGTGAGCAGCTCTTTGCAGCACTTTTTACTCTGTTTTGAAAGTGGGATAAACCGTCCTACCTAGAGCTAATCTTATTATTACACGTACATGTGGGGAAGCTAACATACTATAGCTGATATTCCACATATTCACAGTTTACCTATCTTTATAGTAAATTCCCTATGCAGAGAAACTGTCAAACCATGGAAGAAGACATAGGAAAGATAACAGGCTGAAGATCTTTTATTTGAATTAAGTTCCTATTTTTCTGTACTAACCTGTAGGCTTCAACTCCTTTAAGTTTTACCTGTTTTACTCACACAATTTCCACGCTCTTTCTTAGCAAGCAATGTATCTTCTTTTTATGAACTGAATAAATTACAAGACTCCAATCCAGGAGAGTATTTGTCATCATCGCTATGTTCTGCAAAGGCTTTTGCAAGTAACTGAGTCCACATTAATAGACCTATGGACTTGCATAAATACATCCAGATGCATAATGTATTCTCATGATCTAGTCCTTTATATTATAATCTAATTTATGATCTAGTCCGTTACATTATAAAAACCTCTCACACTGAAGTTGGTTAAATAATGAACAGAAAATACCTGTGAATAACAGGGCAGGTTCATTCTGTCCTTTATTCAAGGACCATGTTACCTATTTGTAAGCAGATGACTAGTGATTATTTACAGTATCCAGAAAGCTCTCTAATCATTAATCTCAAGGAACATGCATAATGAAAGAGTGGTAGGGCATAATGCAGTACTGTTAACTAATGCATAGTAGAAACACTACATAGAGCTCCAGGAATCATTCATACACCTTCATCCAAGCTGTTTGATTAATACTGTTGAGAGCATTAAGGTTAGTTTGTGACTGATTCGCAGATGGAAGACAAAAGCACAACAGAAACACTTAGCAGGTTTCGATAACCTGCCTTCACACTGGATTGGAAGTGGGCACCAAATCACAAAATGGCTGAGGCTGGAAGGCGCTTCTGGAGGTCTGTCATCCAATCCCCCAGCCAAAGCAGGCTCAGCCAGAGCAGATGGCTCAGGGCCTACCTCCCCCAAATCAAATGCTGTTATTTTTCTTTTTTTTTTTTTCCTTCTTTTCTTTTTCCCCTCTCAGCATTTTGAGTTCTTTTGATTTCCCTTCTCTTCTTATGAAATTTTAAACTGCATTCCGGTGGAGAACTGAAATCACATTTAAACTGCAGGAGAAGCTCGCTAAAAAAGCCCTGGAAACTAAGATTCTCACTTTTCACATTTAGAATGTCAAGAATTAGGTAAATAGAAAGATATTATGAGACTTGCAATATAACTATGAAAAATGGCCTTACAATACAGTTCATATAGGTGGAAATTTGCATATATTCAGTGGTCTAAATTATGTCACTAAAGCCAGTCTTTCAAGTCCTATGTTTCATATTACATCTCATTGGACCCAGGAGACTGAGAAAAAGTATTACCTTTCACCATGTAAATTCACACTGAATTTCAGAGGAAAAGCTGCAGTTGGCTAGGTGGCATGAATTCAAGAAAAAGATTCAGTGGACACTCTGAAGGTTTAGGGATAACTTTTCTTGTACTGTAAAGCTCTACCAACATCTCCCACTTATAATAACACATTTAATTTCCTTATGTTTCACAACTGGGTAATCTTTTTTGGACCAGCATGTTTTGTTTGAACAAATGAGAACTTGCTCAGAAAGAATCCTGAGACACACACTCGCTCAGAGAACTTCAAGAAAAGAAAAAAAAAAAGAAAAGACAAAATGAGGTTCAAGATTTAACTGGATTTAGAAGAGGACATTTGCCCATAGCCCAATGTAGCAGTCTTAGTCCAAATTAGAATAATAATTGAAATGACACCATGAGCACCACGTCACTGCTCTAGCATATAAAATTCCGGCAGTAAACCAAAGTAATTCAAAATGGAGTCAGTACCATTAAGTACATGGCCAGTGGTGAAAATATCCAGCATAATTTAACTAAATAAACTTAATTTGTTTTATATAAAAATAATCCTTATGGGATCTTTAAGAAGCCCAAATCTATTTTTTCACCTGTACAAGAATCTTTCCTTCAGTCCTAAAGCGATTTCCTACCTCCCAATATGGCAAGGCTTTGGACAAACACACAGTTAAGAAACAAGCAAAGACACAGACCATGAATCTGTATCATGAGAAGGACCCTGCCGACATCAGAGTAGCAACCTTGCAAGCACCAGATGTGCAGATACCAGATGTGAGGATGCCACCCCACAGTCACCACCATGGCTGGGCTAAGAGGAGCTCATTTAAGCACAGCTCATCTTGCACCTCTGATTGTTATGAACTGGAGCTGAATTCATGATGTGCTACCCAGCATATGGCCACAATGAAGTCTTTTCCCTGCTTGCCCCCAAAGGACCCAGGGCATGTTTGCAGATGCAAAGTTGGTTGCAGGAAAAGATTTCTAAGGTGGGGGAGGATGAACTATCTCTTCCCCCTCCCCAGCTCTGCAAGGCTCCAATAACTGCTTTAACTTGTGCAGAGGGTCAGATGGACACAGGCTAACCTCATGAACCGAAAAATACAAGCTACCATCAATGAGTCCTCACATCTGTGTGGAATGAATTCAGCCTCAAACGAAGGTATGTGGGGGCAGAAAGGCAAAAGAGAGCTTGCCAACGAGAATGAACACTATGAAAACTGAGTCACTTCCTTTGTTTTTCTTCCTTTCCTGATTAATATAATCAGATAATTATATTAATACCTACAGCTCAAAACAAAAAAAAAGGTACAACATTTTTCAAGAAAGCTAAATGAAACTATTTGGCATTTCTTATTTATTGATAATGAATAAGCTTGATAGTTGCTGATATAAAGCAGCAGTCCAGGACTGACATTAACCAGCACAGTCTGTGATGTCAATGTTATAAATCACACATGGGAGTCTCATGTTATGCAACATCCCACAAACTGGAGCACTAGCCATTTTTTAAAGTAATAAAGTTAAAGGGTAAGTAGGTTACTTATCGCGTTACAGCACTCAGACTTCAGCTAGTACAACACTTAAAAATATACAGATGGACATTGCAGTCTCTAAATCAATTTGTAATTTCTGAACTGGAATTATAGACCAAAGCCTAAAAAGCCATGTAGTCCTGAAGGAGACTTTGAAAAGTAAAACAGAAGAGGTATCATTACATAATTATATCTGGGAGTAAGAAATGCCGTAAAATACTGTAATAGGACTCTAAAGCTAAAACTGTATCATGAAATAACCTATTTTTGAGCTAGAAAGGTTAAACATATTTTTAGAGGAACTACAGGAAACCAACAACTAAATAGCTATAGGATACTTAAAAATATGTTGCACTTCACCACATTCAAAGTTGGTTTAGTTTACTACTTTTACTGATAGGAGAAATTCAGAGTGAATTGAATCTACTGAAAAGTCTAAAAAACCGACAAGAAAAACCCCAAACCAACCACCTTTTCTTCTGGTGCAGGGTTTCATATATTCAGCAATCCCTCCATTTAAAAAGTTAGAGGTGACTTTAATTTCCCAGGCTGCTCAGGGGCAGAAACAAGCAAAAAAGTAACTCCCTTCATTTTCCCACAGGAAGGGGGAGTAAAAGAGGAAGGTGAGCTAGAAAGTTTTCTTTCAGCTGAGGTAAGACACAAGCCAAAGTAAATCAGCTTTGATCCCCTTCCTCCTCAGTATCTTCTTTACTGAGAGAGGATAAGAAGAAGGAAGAATGTGGCTACTGGGGATTTGGCAGAAGATGCTCCAATCTGGTGGCATGAGCAAGAGTTAAAAACAACTACAACTTCCTATCAGCCATTCTTTACTTCAGTTTCACATAAAATTTAATGTTGGTAATAAATCTAAAATTAGCACACAGCAAACACTCAGCCTGTCCCCAGATTGGTTTTACTATACTCATGGAAGCCAGGATTCCTATGTCTTCATCATATGCGGGCCCTTGCATGTGCAGAAAGTGTATGCGTAATACTAGCAAATCGAAACAATGCATCTGTGTCATGTCAGGGCCTGTCCTTGAGATTCTTGAGAACAGGTCAAATGGAGATCTGGCAGAAGGGGGAGGTGGCATGTAGAGGAGTTGCATGCTGCAAGGATGTCATCTGGGGTTGTCTTTTGTAAGCCAACAAAGCATCTTTCCTGTAGACAACCCTTGCAGCAGAGGCTCACAGTAATTGCTAAATGTATATTATTTTATTAATGATGGACTATAACAATGAAGTAAAAAGGGAATTTCCCCCTGAAAGCAGAAATCTTGCCAAGTGCCCTAGAAGCTTCCTGCATTGCTTTTCTTGTTTAGGCTGTTATGTTTTTTTTCTTCTGTGAGCTCGTGAAATCCTATCCCTTCACATGCTGACAGAACGATGATTATAGAGCTATTCTTAGCCTTATGACATATCTAATGACTGGTGTAGCTAATATTCCTTTTCAAATCATACAGATCCATTCCTCCAGGGCTACTGTGTTGTAAACCTGTTGCTACGAGTTTCAAAATATCTTGCAGATATTTGTTTTACTTTTATGTTCAACTTTTTTTTTTTTTTTTATGCTGTTAATTTATAACTAAGGAATATCTAAAAAAATGGTCTCTCAAAAAAAGCATCTACTGACATCTTGAATGATGATGGGGTGACGCTGAGATTTTCATTTTGGGAGCTACCAAGTGCAATATTCATTTTTGTGTCAGGGAAACAAGTATGACCACTGTCTTGGGAAGCGTTTACAGCACCAGGTCCTTATTTTACCAGGCTGTGTTCTTTAAGGATACAGTGAGCTGGCTGGAAGAGAGTTTGCAGATCTACCCCACCAATCATGAACAATCCTACACACATCAGCTGCATAGCCTGCAATGCTCATTCACTTCTTGGAGCTTCAATGGAACTACAGTGAAGCTCATTACTTCCCTTCTCAGAATGCGATGTTGCTGTTATTTCATTACCTTAAACAATCTATCATTTCAGGTTGTAACTAGAAATTTCCAGCATATCCATTCTCGAAATACGCCTTTGAAGCCAAAGGCTTTTCTTTAGCAAGTCCTTATTAGATATAGTGCCTTCAATACCTATGTTGTTTTGTGAAATTCAGTAGTATGGTCCCTACTAAGTCCTCTCCAGTACATCCAGACATAAAAACTCTTGGGATTTTTCAGTGACTCCAACTGATAAAGGTGAGATTTATTCCAGTAATTGCTGCTCTCTTTAGACGTAGCAGTTTTATCTGGTTTTTTTCCTCTGCTAGCACCTCTGTGCAGGGTTTTCTCAAAACTAGACTTCTTCCTACCTGCTCTGGAAGTTCCAGCCAGGGACTGTAAGCAGGAAATTGGTGTTCAGCTCTCTTTCCAATCCTCTGTGCTCCATGCACACACACACACACACACACACTCTTTTATCCTTTCCTTATCTCTCTCTCAGCTTTGGCTCATAATCCCCACTTCAGGCCACTTCCCCAAGTCTCTCAGGAAAACATGCTATTACAAGTCTGACTTCATTCCTGCCTTTTTCCTCTGTAGCAAAAGGCTTCTCCTTGACAATCCTTTCCATCATGCCAGTAGAGAGCCAAATGTTGCCGTTTTCCTCTTGGTTCTCTAATGAAAACCTGTGTTTTGCATTTGATGTAGTAACACTAATTTTTGCTGTAAGACCTTTAATCTTTATTATTTAACTAGTAATGTCACCTTTCTTTAACATTTAATAGACTTCAGTATTTAAGATAATTTGTCATGGGTTCTCCAGCTGTTCTGCTCACTCCATGCAACTTTTCTACACCCACTACAGTTTAAACTCTGACACATACAACCAGAGAGTGCACAGTGAGTTCTTGCAGCAACAACAAAACCCCACAAAAATCAATGATAGTAACAGAGCAACTCGGGAGGAAAAAAAAAAAAAAAAAAAGGATTTAGGTTTAGGTATCTGTTTCAGTCCCGTTTTACTCCAAAATTATTTTGGAGTAAGCTCATAGTACCGGATGCATGGAGGGACTACGCACACTTACGGTATAATTTAATGGAATCACAAAAGACCTAGTCTATAGATGCTTGTTGTACTACAGGAAAGTGGAGATAAAGTTACAGTCTTTTCTGAGGTAACTGCAACCATCTACAGCTGTTGCTATCATCATACAGGCCATTACGACCATGCACAGATCATCTCCTGGAGAGTCATAGCCCACCTGCTCTGCCTGTGAAAATTATTCTTTTTGTTTACAGCTTTTTCAGCCCCAAATCAGATTACAGCAGAAGCATTCTGCAGAACACAAGAGAAAACCTTTCCTCATCAAACACTGCTCTTCAAAGTCCAAAATGGGATGACATTAGGTTGCACCTTTACCTCTATCAGAGGGCCCAGATTGTCAGGAGTATTTCTGATTGCCAGCCAGTGTTCTTGAGAAATGTGTGAACCTGCGATCCCTGCACCACAGGCATCATTCATGCAGCTATCTCCTTTGGTTGTCTTTCCAACAACTAACAAAATCTAGTGACTTGTTTTACATGGCATGGTATCCTTAGACACTCAAGTCCTGTAAGTTCAAATCTGTAAACCAGATCAACTTGAAACCAGATCAATATCACAGCTGGCAATCTTGCACAGCCCACAGAAAGCCTTGTAAAAGCATACTACAATGTAAGTAAGGAGCAAAAAATGTCTATTTGAAGAGTATGATTAAACACATGCATTAAGAAAAGACACACATGTGGGCATGCTTAAAAACTTAAGGTATTTATGAATCTCCATATATACTTCCTAGATGGTTAACTCTCAGATCTGAAAGGCAACAATATTCCTCACGAAATTCAGGATGTATGTTCAGAGGGAAATCCTCATGCTTCATACAAAACATTTTTATCCCAGTATGTATGTAAGGCAATATAACTGTATTCTGTAGCCATAGAAGTGAAGCTAAGCTGTGCCATTGGCTATGATCCATGTTTCCCATGAGATAAACAGCACTTTGATATGTATAAAATCTGGCTGCTTAAGACTTTAGGTTAAAGCTTTTCTACATCTATTTGGGTGTAAAGGTATAAACAACTGTTCACAGAATTTATACTATATAAACTGAAAATGCAAAGGAGTATTTTTCACTGATAAGCAACTCAATTTTACATACTTTTTTGTGTTATTTTATTTTAAACTTCATAGAAAATATAGAACAGACTCGGTCTGCACAGAATCAATTGCTCTGAAAAGCTTCTATAAGATAGTATACTAAATTGTTTTTGTGGTGCAGTAGCATAGCAACATGATTTTAAACTCAAGGATAGAGAAAAAGTCACCAAGCTATATGAGAAATTCAATTATTCACAAGAGAAGGAAAATCAGGTAAGTAAAACTGTTTTTGTCTTGAGCATACCAACCAATCCAGTGTGTATCATATGAGGTTATGCTTACTGGCAATATTCCCCATAGGTAGGAGAGTACAGAGGACAAATTTGGGAACATAGCAGACTTCTCAGTTGCTGTTGAGGATTTCAGCTTTTATTAAAAGGAAATACTTCCAGCTATTATGTGTATGGAGAAAAACTGCTTACTCAGAGCCTCATAAAACAATACCATGTATGTCAATGAATGCTAACTGAGAGTGAAAACATAATGCCATGATTTTAAAAGTCAAGTTCCTAACCATTTACTTGTAACAAAAGAACATCGCATTATGCAAATTAACCCTGAGTGGAGCAGAGGCATAACAATGCTAGTTAAGAATGTATGTTTTAAGACTCCTGGCCTTCAAAAACATGGAAGAGGTGCAGGTGTAGATGTCATGTTTTTCTGAATCAGTATTTACTTTTCTAAGCTGCGGGAGACATCAAGCTAAAGCATTTGACAAAGGAAAATGCAGCATCAGTACTCTTCATTTCAGTTAAAATCTTTTGTTGTTAAAGCATACATTTGTGCAGACTCCAGCACCTGAAGAATTCTGAGGGCAGTATCCCATCCTACTGATGACATATAAGAACAGCAGTGATGGTTTAAGATTTCCCAGTATTCATTTCTATTTCTTTTTTCCTGCTGTTTATTCACAGTATGTGTGTAGAACACAGTCCCAACTGTGTTACAGTCTGTATAAATGAAACATAGGGGCAGTGGTCCCTACCCTGAAGTCTTGTAGACCAGATATAGAAGAAAGAAAAAAAAGCAGGAGAATAAACAGAATCAGAGGTGACTTTTGACCTCCTTCAGGTTAACCATTTAGGTGTGTGACAAAGAAAGAAATGGAGCTGCCACCAAGCCTTCAAAGGAGCAGTTGTATGGCCACATTTCTATTCTGAAGCGATCATCTGTGTCATATCCCCCGCACCTGGCAGCACTGGTTTTCCCTGTAACCTATTCAGCACATTGGCAGCAAAACAGCTAACAGACGTTCCCAAAATAAACACAGCTCTGTCAGAAGCTTTCTTTTGGAAGCATTCACACTGGACATTAGGATGAGCAGTTGCTTCCTTACAGTGTCTCTTTCAAGCAGGTTCTCAAAATCTAGCTTAGGCCCTTTGTATCCCAAGGGATTCAACAAATTGCAGTTTTCTTCTCTATAGGTGGCACAGGAATTTATCAACTTGTCCCCTTCATTTGTGACAGGCAGGCACATAGAACCTGAGGTTGCTTTCTGGTCTGCCCCGGTTAGTGGATGTATCTGCAATTTTATTCATCTGTATTTTGTACGTAATCCTTACACACCTCATGGGAATTGAAACAGACCTGTTCAACCACACTTTGTGGAAAAGTCCTATGACTGAAGGTAGTAATGAGTCATGACATTTGGGAAAGGAAGAACAACCACCCAACAACATGAGTTAAACTTAGACCAGCCAGTCCTGTGATATAAGTATACAGCTTTTTAGGACTGCTTCGAACAATTGTAGAACTGACAGTAACAAGAGGGTGTAAGGGAAAATCTGTTTAAATTGTCAAGGATGCAAAAAAGTCTATGAGTAGAACAAAGACTCCTGCATGAAAAAAGGTTAAACATAGATCATCGTTTTGTCTAGTGATTATTATTAGCATAGCGCTTCCTGCGAGAAAGTATACCTAGCTGGAGTTGTAAAAGCAGCAGTAGATAAAGTAGAGTGCTCACAACTTAGCAACAGCTTTGAAAGTATTGTCAATAAAGCCACAGTTTGAAATAGGGCCAAGTGATAGTACGTGATAATACTGCACAATTGAAGCAGCACTTCAGTATCTAATCTTGGGATTAGAGCAGATCTGGAGGTTCACACTATTGAAACCATGTCAAGGCTGAATTTATAGCTCTCCTTGGCAGATATAAATAACAGCTACAGATTATTGGAGGCAAACTTTGATATATTTCACCGAAAAAATGCCTATCTTAAAACCATGGAAACTTTCTTTTTCATCCAAAAAAAGAAAAAGAAAATTCTCAGCTGCAGTAGATGCTGAGGCATCTGTTTTCCACTATCACTGTGTTTATATGAATGTTTCTAAGGATCCAGCTCCTTGATATTACGGTCTTTGATAAGTTCAGTTGAGCAGAAGACCTGGCTACAAACCAGCCTTTTACCACACACAAGGACTTCATACGCATGAGACAAGCATCCGTCTCCCTTGTGGACATGCAGATATTGTAACCATTGGAACTGAAATATTTAGCATAGACAAATGAATTCTTAAGTCACACAATTCCTTAGTGGTAAGAGTATTTCATTTCTATTGTTTCTTTAGTTTGTTTAAATTTTTTTTTGTTGTGCATATGCACACATACATATATATATATATATAAAAACATCAAAAAGAGGAAGGACCCAAAGAGACAATTGGTTTGGAAGCCAGGAAAGTGAAATAAAAAAAGAAGAAAAAAATTTTGGAAAAAATGGGGAGATGCCATATTGAAAAGTGATCTTTTAAATACTGTTTTACAAAGCTGTGCTTCGAAGCTGTCCAGGATACAGCCAAATAAGATTATATCTGTTGTACCAACCTCTCCCTGTCGTACTTGGCTAGTATCATGCATGTGATACTCCAAGTGTATTTAGTGTTTGTTTTTTAACAGCTACATGAACCATACATTTAGCAGAAACTGTTTATAGATTTTTGTTTCTTTTATTTCCATATTTGCATGGAAATTTCAAAGTGAAAATTGCCATAAAATATGGTTCCTTTTTTTAGCCTGACAGATGCGTCTGCTTGAGCAAGAACAAAACTCAACTCTATTAAACTAGTAATCCTTCCATATGACATTGTCACACAGCACAGATGTCCTTTCATAGGATTTCTGTCAAGGGGACGGCTTGCCATTCCACACTGACAGGTAGGGCTGGGGATGATCAGCAAATAGATCAGAGATTACTCAAAATGCCTTTCATCAAATTTAAACCAACCTTTATGCAATTCACTGTGGAGCAAAATTAATTATTGCCCTGCAGTAATTGCTTCCATTTATACACACCTAAATGCTACCAAACTTTGGGAATGTGAGAACTTCCTAACTGAACACAGAGCACCTACCATTAACTCTTGCATGTCTCAAGACTGGGGACTTCAAAGCAGTGATTTAAACTTCCTTGAACATTTTTCCACACTTTCCCCACTCCCTGTCTTGTTGGAGCCAGAGTAGCTAGGATGCCTTACTTAAGATGCAAAGATATGCAAAATAGTCACAAAATATTTTAGTATTTTTAAATCATTCCTAATATAGTTTTCCTGTGCTGAATATACAAAATACTTGGTGTTATGATCTAAGGCAAAGGTTTTACTGGCTTGCATAAGACTCTCATAATTCACCTGCAGCTTCACCACCCACAAATATTATGCCATCATATCCATCCTGAATACAGTATGCATTGCTGCTTCTCTATGGACAATACAACTTTGATATTACAGTCTAGAAGCCATAATAATGCATGCACCACATATGCAGGCAAACAGCACTGCAGGACAAGGAAATGCCTCATTTGGGTATGCTTCCTTGGTGCTCTTGAACCAAAACTGACCATAGCAAAGTAGAAGCACTTTTTTTACCAGTCCAATATGTGTGCTTTCTCAAAGCACGAGCTCCCTTGCACAATTTTTCTCTTCTTAAGAAGCTCCTTAAATAGAGAACATCATGTTTCCTTACTATAAACATGAAAATCTGCAGGCTAATCAAGAAGCAATCAGACTTTTACTTCTTTGTCCTTTGGTATAAGAGAAGAAAGCTTTCAAAAAGACACATTTATTTCATTTGCAAGAAATTAAATCCAGGTTTAAAGCTTTTCTCCAGCCCACTACTGTTTGCTTTCTTTGGAGGGAAGTTACAGCAGTGCTAGGTCCTGGGAAGAACTTTGACATGTGTTGGCAATCTTGCAAGCTGAATTTAGAGTCCCTCAGATTCAATATTGTGATATTTATTAAGAGCAAGTCTTGCCTGAAGCTCTTTATGGGAGGTTATGTTAAGCCACTGGCACTCTCTTCTAGGGTAAGTTTCCTGTTGTTTATCCCTGATGATGTTTAGAGCAATGCTAATCCACTTCCTCGGGCATCCTGCTGAGATACAAGTCACATTATTAACAGCTAGTAGTTTTGATCATGATTTCCAACAGGGCCATGCAATTTGGTTCCTGAAATCTCCTGCATAGCTTTTAATTTAGACAAATCGCTGCTGGCTGGGGAGAAAAAGTAAAACCAAAATGGGAGAAAAATATATTTTTCTGTAGATAGCATTTTTTTGTACATGACCTGTATTCCCATAACTTTCAGCAGGACTGTGCAAAGTGTAGAACAGATTTTTTTTTTTCTTTTTTATACTTTGTAAACAAGGTATACTGTACAGGCAATCTACTACACATCTTAAAATATGGAAGTGACCCTGTCAGGCCTCTTGTAACAGTGATTTGTGATCAAATTCCCAGCTAGTATGAAACTATCTCTATTGAAATCAATATTAGAATATAAAAATCAATGGCTCTCAGTACTAGCATTTCAGTATTTGTGGAGATTCAAGCCCTGTATGCGCATATATACGTATTCAAAGGCTTTTACGAAAAGGAAGCAGCATGCTTACTTATTCAGGCTTTCAGTTTTAATCACCACCTCTTACTATACTGGGGGATTGTGAAACTGCCTGGGCATACCAGGAAGCTGGGCACAAGATACCATTTCTGCCTTTGCAGCTGACTGACTTCATGCTTCTCAGCTTTTGAGACCTCCCTTTTACCTACTGAACAAGACTCAGAAGATACTTGTCTGCTTCAGGGATTTGAGACTACACAGAACATACTAGCTCTTCCAGTTTAGGGAGCATGTAGGCAGCAAAAGTTCAAGTTCACAGCTTTCCTTCCTCTGTTCTCTCTTTGCTTTGGAAGGAAATAACTGCAGTCTTTGTTATGAACCTTATTTTCTCACTCTTTTGCCACACTAGTCAGGCTAGGGATGAAGTATAATACTTCCATGGTGTCATTCCCACACTGCAGAATAACCAGCTGGAACGAGGAAAAAAAAGAAGAGTTTGTAGGTAATACCCTTCAAAAAACAACCTGAAACCTGCACTGTATAGCTCTTTACTCAATATTTCCTCATTTATATACTCTGATCAGCATTTCAGTGATCAATGAAGTCGATCAGTGAAGCCAGCTGTTGTATCAGCTACAAAATCAGAAAGGAAAGGTGCAACTTGTAGTTGCATAGGGTGCAACTTGTACATAGTTAATGACATCAGACTGTGCAAACTCAGGTATCCATGGGCACCGTGCATTTCATATGCTGAAGTTCATGCATGCACAGCCAAAACCACAAACTCTCAAGAGTAAGTGCTTACGTGGGGTCTTCCTACCACCAGAGGCTCTGTCTGCATGAGCTCAGACTCCAGTTGGGCATGCCATGGAATACTATCCAGTGGAGCTACACAAGCTCATAGCAGCAAGTTTCTGTTTCTGCAGGCAAGAAGAGAATACACCAAATCTCATGTCCTTGGCTCTAAACCATTGGGTCCCACCATTCTTGTTGCCTTTGCTCAAGAAAGTTTCATGCTCCTTTCCCCTTTCTAAAACATTTCTTTATGTGCTTTCAGATTAAAGAGTACGCTTACAGAAATGGACGTACCATTATGTGAAATCAAGAAGGTAAGGCTATAAGCAGGGTAAGTCAGCGCACTCATATGTTTCATTATACAGCTACGACTGTTTAAAAGAGTTTGCCATAGCAATCACAGCAAAAGGGATTGAATTCTCCTTTAAAATGTATTGGCTTTGCTATGGTTGCTGCAGCAAAACAAATTAATTTAAGCTTCCCTCAGAGGTCCACATGCAGAAGTATATACAACTCCCCTACCAAGAGAAAGGCAAAAATGAGTGCTGAAAAAAGGGAATTTCAGATTCATGCTAATTTTTTTTTCTCATTAAGTTTCTTTTTTTTTTTTTCTTCCAGTAAACAATTTGTTATTGCAATTGGGACAAGCTTCCTATTGGCCTTGGGGGTATTTCAGTTTGTGACTCAAGTGTAGTAGCTCCTAGTTTGTCTAGTACTAAGGTTCATAAACATTCTTAACCATTCTGCAACACCTTAATTTTTCACAGGTTGTGACGAGCTTGGTGAAAGGGAAGCTTAAAAAACAAAACCAAAAACCAACAAAAAACCCCTCAACACGTTCCTGGTAGGCTCAAACAGTGGATGCACTCTCAGATGACCCCTTGACATTTTCCAGTCGTTGAGAAAGGCTGTCCCCTCTCTGGAAATAATCTAAACACTGATCCTCCTATCTGTCAGAAAAGAACCAGAGATTAGGAAAAAAAGTCTATAGACCTTTTCTGATCAACAATCTTCTCTTAAAACTGCCAATGTATAGCTGAACAAACATTTGCTTTAACTGGTAACAAACAAATATTTGTGCAGGGTTACATCCCACAAAAGCAGAAATAGACTGTGTCTATGACATGGTTATAGGAAAGAGTCTACAGAAGTAGTAGTACTGTGAAAGTCAGATTGCCTTGTTAGGGGTTTCCTTTACCAAAGCAACAGTGAAAATTTGAGATCAACATTTATCGTCCAGGTGGGATTGGAAAAAATTATCACCTTTACATCAAATTTAGCAAAAATACATTGCAGCATAGAATCTAAAGGAAACAAAAGTACAGGTATAGCAATAAGTATAGGCAGAGATAAACAACTCTGGTGTTGAAGGCAACAATTGCAACACAGCACTTGTACTCAGGGAAGCCTCAATTCAGAAAAAAGCTGACCTAGAACAGTACAACATATTCTATATCTTTGGAACAGAAAATAACATAAACTACAGGAAGGATTGAAGCAGGATTAACTTTATGTTAATAATTACACTGCGTCTAAGCTCTTAGCAGAGTGATAGTGGGTTTATAAAAGTGAGAAAGCAACAAAAGAACTGGGAGTAGTACTACTTTGTTTTTGTTGCTCTGTCCTCTGTACACCTTTGGGATAGGTCATCAAGCAAGGCTAATGCTCGTGCCTGACATCAACTTCATTATTCAGTCTCCCATTCAAGAGCAGCACAGATTGTATCTCAAAGGGATCTAAAAAGGAGAAACAACATTGTAAAAATATGCTCATTTAATAATTTGTTGAATTTTCCATAGCTCTACGGAGCAGTATTTGTAGAAACCTCCCTCAAAAATTTCTAAGGGTAGAACGCACATCTGTCAAATTTAGCTCAAGCTTCTGTATATGAAGCTTTAAGTACTCCAGGTAAACCCAACAAATATCAGGGAAATTTATGTGGAACTTTTAGTGCAACTGTGGGGGTAAGATTTTAAAAAAAAGAGAATTTACATTATAGCTAGGTATTCTCTTTTATTTTAAATAGGAGGTTGTATACAGATGGAAGAAACTTCACTTGCAGTTTCTCCGAGACAGGAGGCAGCAATCATGTAGTACAACAGAGAATCAGGTCTAGCCACGTACTGATAGAGTTCTCTAGGTTAATGCAATATTATTAAGCAGTGAATGTTTTTCAGTTGATAGGGAACAGTAGAATTTCTGAGCCTCTGCCCTTGTAGAAAAGGCTTTAATTTGTTTAACATTTATGGGAACAAATTCACCCCATTGAACATTTATCATTTGACTGGTCTTTATGATTGTTAGTATTTCCATCATTGACCTCAGAGAAAGAAATTGTGCGTCAAAAAGAGTTTGCATTACAGGTGAGGGGAAATAAGCAATACAATAGAGTACAAAAAAGTACAATAAAATACTGCCAGATTTCTTTACGCTAGAATGAAATAAGAAAGGGAAGGGGAAAGAAACATCAAATCAGCTCTTTTACCACTAACAGGATTATTTGTTGCATGCAGCAACAAAACACTGGATATATAGGTAAGATCAGAGTTCCTTGCCCTGAGAAATCTGTAACTGGTTAAAAGTTACACTTTTCTAGTTTAGCCATTTACACTTGGTTTTTTTGCTGTGAAATACCAGGCAGGTGAAGTGCCCTATACAGCTAACATAGGTTTTGTGGTTTATAAAAAAAAGTCTTCTAAATAAAAAGGAACCTCACTCATTCATAATATAGTCTGAACTGCAAATTGTAATGGTGCTGAAGCCCCAAAATAGGCGATATTTACTTCTAAAGAAAGCAGAAAATAGTAAAGAACATTAGATGCCAAGAGATGTTAGGAAAGAAAATCCATAGTTGCCAGCAAATGGTTGGGTCAGCAAACAAAAAGGAAAACAGGGAAGACAGATGAGACATCCATACCTTTTGTCAAATCAAAGAGGTTGGAAAAAATACTATTTGTTAAAACACAGGCTGTAAATGAGGAATAATCAAACACTAAAGATGAATCATGTTTTACTTCACACCTGACACTGTATGACACTATGCCTTTTTTTTCTTGTAGTTAGAGAGATTTTAAGAAGAGGTGTCACTTGAAAGTTGAAGTGTTATCAGTCTGTCTGGAAAACATCTGTTTGAAGGAATTGTGCTGTCTCTAAATTTTTGTCTGTTGCTGTCATCAGCTGAAGTCTTGTATCTCATCTCCAAGAATTAGAAACCAGTAGAATTACTGAAGCTAGCATGAAAGGAAGATGGGAAAATGTCCACTGTGCAATCCATCATTTGCCTTTTTAGAAATGTTTAGATGTGAAGACTTACTATCTTGTACAGGGGAGTACTGCTGAAAATATCAATGTATATGCTAAATCTTGGAAAAGGGAAAAGTGTGGGAGATCAAACATCTCCAAGAGATAGAGTTGGGCATAATGACCTTTCACCTTGAAACTGCAGTTTAAATCTAGTTCACTTAAAGTACTAGAGATGATTATGTTTTGGAGACTTTTCTGTAGCTCCCTTGGATACCAATTCTGCCACCTACCTCTAGCTTACCAGCACCTCAGGTGGTCATATCTCACAACAAGCCTGGTACAGAGGAAGGAAGAGCAGGAAACCTCCACTGCAGGGAAGAGAGAACATTTGCAAGTCGGTGTGAGAAAACTCATAAATTGCTTATCAGCTTCATAAATAATCTGATACTTCTGAAGACCTCTATGTCCTCTGAGAAATGCCAAATTCCCTGTTATAAATACATCCAGTGGATTCCCAGATCTTTATTTATTTCAGGACACATTTCCACTGGCTGTTTGAGACCTTTTATGAATTTCACGTGTAGCTTGCTGTAAACAAACTATTTATCTGAACATTTTTTGGAGGCCACTTAAAAATAGCCTCAGAAGACTTATGAATCACTGATTAAAAGCACAACCAATTAACTTTAAAACTCAGAACTTACCAATGGTAAGATCCACAGAAAGTTAACATTTGCCAAGCGTGAGAATAGCATTCTGCAGGTACCACCTATTCCAAGACCAGAGAAAAGTGGGTACATTCATTTATGCCCCCATAGCACTTCACATTTTCAAAGTCTTCTGCAAACATTAACTAATTAATCCTCATCTACTCTTGCCAAATACACTATTGTATTAAGAATTGACCTAATGTAACCTTAAATGTTAAACAAAGCAACACTCTACAGAAATGATAAAGAAAAACTACTGAACCAGGGAGCTGGGAGGTGTCCAGCTCATTGTTTGTTTCACAAACATTTAATCATTTTCAAGATATTAGCCAAATCGATCACTGGTTGGTATACAAGGGCACTGCAGTTATATCAAAGGTGAGGCTGGCTCACTAAATAGCGTTTATCATCAGTGAGGAACTCTGCAGCATCCTGTTTCTGCAAAGATGAATTTGATTTAGTGACAATGGTCTCTTTGTTAGTGTTTACAGGTTTAAAGGATTATAGAGCCCTTTAGATTTCAAAACAACAGAAGATCCCAGAGGTTTTTATTTTAAACTCCTGTTTATTTCCTAAAACATGAATTAATACAATTTTTGGATATGAAACACACAGTGCTAAGTACTCTAGTGCTAAAGTAGCATAATCTGAAAAGTGAGGTTTAACAATGGAAACACTATGATTAATCTTTGTCTCTCTCTTGTTCAAATTGCCTTTGAGGAGCAGAACAAGAATCATCTCTGATCTTTAAAAGCAAGACATTCTCTTGCACTCTGCAGCATGCTAATTTTATGAATACCATATTTTACTGAAGACTGATGAAGCAAAATGTATAGGCACAACCCAAAGATTATGAAAAGACTACTATGATGTCCAAACCTCAGTTTAAGAGAATGAACACTATCTTTTTTACCTTGCTGAATGACAATTATTAAAAATGCCTCAAGAGATACAGACAGTAACTAAAATATAACTACCTAGCTGCAAATTCAATATACATAATAATTTAGAAATGCCTCATTTACTGTCAAAATGTTAAAAATATGACAAAAGAAATTACACAAATGCATCTTTATTTTCCTTCCTGTGTTTTGACTTTAATGGTACAAACAGAAATTAGGCTATCTCCTGTCAATATTTCAAGGCTTCTGTAGTCATATATCACTAAATTCACGAGCTGGTCCAACAATTAGCAATACCTGTTTAAGTTCCAGAGAGATTATTTTGCAAGTTTCTTTATAGCATGTTATTGGAGAAGAAAAGAAATTCTATAAATACATTGTAAAATTGTTCAAAAATACTGAGTCAAAAGATGTAACTGCCTCACCATGAACATTTTAGGAGCGTTTATGGTTTTCTGGAAATTTAAACACTACATATTATAACTAAATCCACTGCTTTAGCAATTTTTCAAAGCTAGACTTATTGTTAAAGTCTTTGGGGTGGTTTCCCCAGCCTCCTTTTTTTTTTTTTTTAATATTATTGTATGGCTGAGGAGGGTAAGATCAACACTGCACCCTCTAGACCTTTTGTGTTGTGCGTGCCACTGTATCCACATGACTCATACAGAAGCTACTCCAGAGTAGCAACATGCCTCTGTTTTCCAACCTAATAGATAAATGAGTAATAAATTAAAATAACAACTACAGCAAATACTGCAACTGATACAGTTCAATAAATAAAAGAACAGTATGCTCTGATAACAATATTGTTGATACAAGGGCAAGGGCCTTTATGACAGTATAGGAGTACAACATGAATGAGATGGGTGAACTTTACACAGGCTGATGCTATTAATAGAAATCATTCAGTGATTTTTGCAACTATAGTGTAATGGGATCAATGGTTTCCAGACTTAAAACTTCAGAAAAATATTATTGATCTTGGTTATCAACTTCCACACAGTTTGTTTAATGCTACTGCTTATAAATAATAATTTTGTCTGTAGAGACAATACGGCTGATGTTCTAACAGACTTTCCCTTTTGTTTTCTAGACATTTTTCAAAAGGTCTTTTTAGGGTCAGATACTACACAGACCAGGACTGACACAGCATGTGAGACACTCCTCTTAAAAAGAAGCTCCAACCCCAAGTCATGCTCATATTTATTGGTTCAACTACAGAAAAACCTCCCTCACTTGCTCAAATTTCTTGGTGTATTTTGATTTGCTGTGGATGTCTCCCCTTCTATGTAAAAATTCTTTTCTTTGAAGAGGTTTGCTCCCTGAAAAATCTATAGAAGGAGCACTAATAAAACATAAGTCCCAGACACAAAGCCTGAGTGGACAACTGCCCTTAAATAAGGGCATGCATGTTATGCATACTTGAGACAGATGTCCTGTTTGTGCCCATCTGGATTTATGTTGAGTTTCTTCTCCTGCCTGCTTCTAACTGTGGGTAAGAGCCAGGCTACAAAAGAAGAGAGAGGTACAAACTCTATGTGCCTGATCCATCTGCATGTACTCACTGCATCTTCACTATGAGTAATTAGCATTATTTATCAGTAATTAGTGTTATTTATTAACTACTGTTAAATGCAGTAGGGGCCTAAACCCTGGAGCAAATATAGAGGGATAATCTCAATTCAAAATAACAGAACAGTGTGGAAAAATTAGGTGGGGAAACAAAGTCAAAGGTGACAATAATCTGTTAGCTGTTTTATATTGTTATATAACAAGAATTCTTATAAGATCCTCAAGTTCCTGATATTGTCTTACCTCCCCTCTTCTCCAATCCTTATTTACCTAGTACTCAAGTGTAAAGGTTTTAAATATGCCAAAGGGTCACTTACATCCCAGCATAACTGGGATCACGAAGGAAAGCAGTGAGATTGCTGTAAAATGATGTAGTGCACCGAAGCTAGTGGAGACAAGATAGAGAAAGCTAATCAAGAAAGAAGATCACGTTAGAGAAATAGATACCAGGTACTGAAATGAAAGCAACAAGAAGAGAGCGCTAGGATGAGGAGGAAGTGAGGGAATATAATCAGCAGACAGGAAAGATGTCTGGAATTTTTCTTTTGCATTATTATTTTAAATATCAACCTAAAAGGATATTGTGCAGTTGCTCATGTGTTTGTAATTCATTGTCTGCTACTTGTGTTTTAACATGAGGGGTCAAGAATCGGTCTCCTGCACTTCCTTCATGACCCTGTCTGCATCCTTGGGCACATCACTTTACATGCCTTCATTTCCTTATGAGAGATATAACAGCAGTATGCAGCGTTTCAAATTAGACTATTAATTCACATTTCAGAACTAATAACTACTAACATGCACCCAGCATGTTCAAGGTTACTTAAATGTGAAGTGCTTTACTTAGCATCTTAGCTGAACTGTCAAGAAACAAGGGGAAGAGGCTAACTCTACACTAACCAGGAAGCTGGAGACAGGTCTGTTTGTGCAGGGATGCCTCTGCTCTCTTCCAATTCAGGAGAGTGTGTCAGTGCTTTTTCACAAGGCTATCCACAGGAGAAAAAAAAAAAAAAGTACTCTGTAACTCATCTTGATTATTCCAGTGTGCACAGACCCATGATAAGCACTGAACACGCACATGCATTTCTAAATAGATAATTATCCCCCTGAAAAGATGAGGAAATTCAGGGATTTTTACAACTAATTACATAACTATCCTACTGCCACTGCACAATTTCTCTTCATGTACCACCAAAATATTAACACTGTCCTGCTATGTAATCAATGAGTGGTGAACCATCTTCTCCAATATGCAATTTGTAAGTCACTGATACTTTATATCAATGCTCACTCATGCTGTGCATAATCCCCCACCTCCCAAAATTTTAAACATTAAGAAGGACATGAAATTTAGAGCACAATTCTAGATGCCTTCACACAAGAGGCTGTATTGCAGGGGACACCTAGCTCATAACAACTCAGGAAAACACTGGATGATCAAACAGGCATCAAGAAAATGCAGTTTTTGTGATATGTATGACAGATACACAAGCCCAGCCATGACTGATAGATTTTGCTCTACAAATCCTCTGTGGGTGGCAGTGGGTGAAAAACAAAAGCTGACTAACACACATCTTGGAGCGGCTTACTGCATTGTAGACCATTGTATTTGGTGCAGGTGGCAATGTCTTCCTAGTAGTGGGGTGTAGGGGTGGCCTCTGTGAGAAGACACTGGGGATGCCCCATGCTGGACACAGCCAGTTCCAGGCAGCGCCAACACCTGTGAAACAACCCTGCAGACCCCAAGGTTAATGAAGAGGGAGGGTGAGCAGGTGCTCCAGGTGCTGGAGCACAGATTCCCCTGCAGCCTGTGGAGAAGACCATGGTGAAGCAGGTATTTCCCTGCAGCCTGTGGAGAGGACCACGCCAGAGCAGATATTCAACACTGCAGCTCATGGAGGACTCCACTCCAGAGCAGGTGGGTATTTCATGAAGGAACAGCTGCCTGTGGGTAGGACCGACACTGATACAGAGGGAAAGCATAAAGAGGAAGGAGCAGCAGAGAGGATCTGTTATGGACTGACTGCAGCCCTCGTTCCCCATCTGTGCTGCTTGGCAGGGGAAGGTAGAAGAGTTGGGAGTGAAGGACTGAAGTTGAGCCTGGGAGGAAGAAGGGGCGGCGGGGGGGAAGATGTTTTAGTTTGTCTTTACTTCTCACCATCCAACTCTATCTTTAACTGGCAATAAGTGAAATTAATCTTCCCCAAGTTGAGTCTGTTTTGCCCATGACAGTAATTGGTGATTGCACTGCCTTTATCTTGATTCCCAAGCTTTTTTCATCATATTTTCTCCCTTTGTCCTGTTGAGTCACAGGAGCAACAGAGTGGCTAGGTGGGTGCCTGTCAGCTGGCCAAGTTCAACCCACCACACTTATTGCACTTCTGTGGTGATTTTAAGATGTGTACAAATAGCCCGTGTATGAGGCACACTGGGATGGATTCTTACTACATTACAAAAAAAAGATAAAAAGGGGGAAGATAGATTGGGAGCATTTCTGGGATTGCTGAAACCAAGCAATACAGAACAGTATAAAAGATAGTTTGAAAGAACAACTTTCTGTTTTCATATCAGAAAATTTCACAAAATGAGGAAAAGATACCTTTTGTATATATTAGAAGAAGATGAACCATTATGTAACTATTAAAAGCTTGATCATCACTAGCTCCCTGGAACCCTGAACACCTAAGCCAATTAAACAAAGAGATAACACAAAATAAACATAACTGAGAACAGTCTTTCAGCTCCTTATTATGATGTTGTATACAGAATCAATAAGACTGTCAAAGATTGGGTCATCACATCTCGTCAGCCACCCACCCTATCAGGAGAACAAGGCAAATAATCATATTTACATTTGACACAGTTGTTGTCTTTCCCTTAAGGAAAATACCTTTATTTCTTGGCTTCTGATCAACCTTCTGCTCTCAAATACCTTCTGTTTCTGAAAAGTATCACAATTCCCTTCTAAAACCTCAGTGAAAATTAAGTGTAGAAAAGCAGATATATCTGCAGCATAGTAGTTCAGCTCTGTCAGCAAGATGGGTTTCAGATATCCAGAGCTGAAAGGTGACAGAAAAAACTCTGGCCCTATCCTAGACTGGAATGGAAAAGGAACAGCAGCTCTTTAAAGCAGGGTCAATTCTGGAAAGTCAAAAGTCACCAAAAGCCTTCCTCGGCATACTGTGGATGTGAAGTGACTTAGGTGACTGGAGTAAAATCACAGAGATATCTCCCACCTCTTCACGTAGGGATTCCCTCCTCTTCTTTCCTAAAAGTTCCTCAAACCCTCTTTACTGGCACTGCAGCAGAATTAGCTGGATTTGTGGCTGAGGAACCACGAGTGCAGGAGCACCTCTAAGGCTCAGATGCTGCTGGGGAGCTCCCCTTGTGAAAAGCCCCACATCAGGAAGCACCACCTGTCAGTCCAGGACTCCTCCTGCTCTGTGCTGTGAGGACTCAGATATTAAGAGGCACAATTCACACATTCTCTATCACCTGAAGCCGTGTTGTACAAAACAGATTTTAAAACCTTTTGTCAACTTGCTGCATTATGTCAGATGGGCTCTGAAAAGATCAGAAAAAATTCTAGGCATGGCAGATCAAAAAGAAGCCATCTGATTTTTTGGAGGAGTGGAAGAAAGGTCTAGCATGCCCCAGCTTTTTTAAAGGTGTCAAAATTACATTGCATAGTTAGTCAGTGTACATTCAAATGCAACCTGCTGATACTAGAAGATTGAACTGGAACTTCATGCAGGACAGGAAAGGATGCATCCATGCTTCAGGACTGGACTAATTTGGCAGTTACTTTTAAATGTGCATAAAGCATTTGAGACATGTTTTTGAGTATGTTCATGATGGAAAGGTGTGTGTGGAATTGAGGACTTGCAAGCCCACCCATCACAAGTTTTGGGCCACAATCTAAAGTAAAAAATGGCTAGCTGACAGCTGGGTATGAAGCATTGTAGAGATGCTCCATTCCCAAACTGGAATGTCTTATATCAGTTTAATGCAATCATTATCCCAAGTACTTCAAGCTTACTACGTTTTCTGTAGTTTGAGAAATTTTTCAAAACACATTTTGGACTACTTAAACTAAAACAATTAAAAAACTCCAACCCTGAAATGAAATCTTCAAACCCTTAAATTAAAACGTCATATGTGCCCAGTCTCTGTTGTCATACTCTTTTAACAGATCATTTCAAATGTTAAGCAACTACACCGCATCCCTTTGGTGATGTTCCCCAAAGCAATGTTTTTTTCCTGTCCTCTCCTCCAACCCTCAAAAAAAGAAGAAATTATATATATATATACACACACACGTATATAAACATATATCTCAATAAGCATTTATAGCTGTGACAAATTTATTCTTACTGTCAATTTAATACATCTGTTTTCCATTTGAATTTGATATACAGCCTGGTGTTTTCTATTAGATCATATAAACAAGTGTTTGATTTAAAACAGGATTATTTTTCTTCACTGAGATTGAGAGCAGCAATAAACATCACTCTTTCTGGGAATACAAATGAGGTGGTAATTCCATTAAATGTAACGATTAAAATAAGACAAAAATCATTAAAGAACAAAAAAACTTGACCACAGGCCTGTTTTGTCTACTGATCTTCTGGACAGAAATTGTTCTTGCATGACTGACTTCTTCAATGGATTACTCCAAAATGAGACATACTTCATTTTTCCAAGTGTATGTGCTTCGAAAGACCAGTCAGTCTGCTGTCATTAGCAGTACTGGTGTGAAGCCCAAAGCAAGAGCTAGGTAGGCACTTCACCACTCTATAGGACGAAGTTCCCTTTATGTTCTAGATTTTTTAATCACTTCTTAGAAGGATGGGGGGAGGAGCACTTTCTTTTTCCCTAAGAACATATTTTTGTTTTTGTAAAGAGAACTGCAAGTCTGCAGATGTAGTTTGGAAACTTTAAAACCTTCAAGGATTTGAGCGAGAGCATGTCATCTCACAGTGAGGGATTAGGACCATAACCAAAATTTAGTGGGGAAAACCCCCACCCTCAAAGGAGTAGTATGTTCTTAAAAGGGAATAAGCTCAACTCAGAGAGGGGTATTTCATTGTCAGCATACCTTTAGCAAAAGGCAAAACAAATGTAGATTCTGGCTGATAAGACACCTTATTCTGTCCAAGTAGCTGGCCCATGCAGGAAGAGTGGGCTGATGGTAGGTACTACCACAGCAACCAGCACTGCAAAAGGGAGAACACGTAAGCAAACTGGATTTTGGAGTGTGAATTATGGTCTGGCTCACCAAACTGAACCAAAGAAAACCATTCACTCATGTGCATGGAAGGAATAAATCAGATCGTTTTGGCTGTTTTGCCTTATCTCATCATTAGAAATTATTTTACAGTGAATGTAACGCCCTACAGATCTAGTCATAGGATCATTTAGATTGGAAAAGATCCTTAAGATCATTGAGTCCAAATGGAAACCTAACACTGCCAAGTCCAACACTAAACCATTTCCCTAAGTGCCACATCTACATGTCTTTTAAACACCTCCAGGGATGGTGACTCAACCACTTCCCTGGGCAGCCTGTTCCAATGCCTGACAAACCTTTCAGTAAAGCAGTTTTTCCTAATATCCAAACTAAACCTCCCTTGCCGCAACATGAGGCCATTTCCCCTCATCCTATCTCCAGCCACCTGACAGAAGAGACCAGAACTCACCTCACTACAACCTCCTTTCAGGTAGCTGTAGAGAGCGATAAGGTCTCCCCTCAGCCTCCTTTTCTCCAGACTAAACAACCCCAGTTCCCTCAGCCGCTCCTCATAAGACTTGTGCTCTAGACCCTTCACCAGCTTCGTTGCTCTTCTTTGGACATGCTCCAGCACCTCAATGTCTTTCCTGTAGTGGGAGGCCCAAAACTGAACACAGTATTCAAAGTGCAGCCTCACCAGTGCCGATCATTTCCCCGCTCCTGCTGGCCACACTAATTCTGATACAGGCCAGGATGCTATTGGTTTCCTTGGCCACCTGGGCACACTGCTGGCTCATATTCAGCTGGCTGTCAACCAGCACCCCCAGGTCTTTCTCTACTGGGCAGCTTTCCAGCCACTCTTCCCCAAGCCTGTAGCGCTGCATCGGGTTGTTGTGACCCAAGTGCAGGACCCCGCACTGAGCTTTGTCAAATCTCATACAATTGGCCCTGGCCCATCGATCCAGCCTGTCTAGATCCCTCTGTAGAAAATTCCTACCCTCAAGCAGATCAACACTCCCACCCAACTTGGTGTCATCTGCAAACTTACTGAGGGTGCACTCCATCACCTCGTTCAGGTCATTGATAAAGAGATTAAACAGAACTGGCCCCAGTACTGAGCCCTGGGGAACACAACTTGTGACTGGCCACCAGCTGGATTTAACTCCATTCACCACAGCTCTTTGGCCCGGTCATCCAGCCAGTTTTTTTACCCAGCAAAGAGAATCCCTGTCCAAGCCACGAGCAGCCAGTTTCTCCATGAGAATGCTGTGGGAAACGGCATCAAAGACTTTGCTAAGTCCAGGTAAACAACACCCACAGCCTTTCCCTCATCCACTAAGCAGGTCACCTTGTCGTAGAAGGCGATCAAGTTAGTCAAACAGGACCTGCCCTTCATAAACCCATGCTGACTGGGCCTGATCACCTCGTTGTCCTGTACGTGCCACATGATGGCACTCAAGATGATCTGCTCCATAACCGTCCCTGGCACTGAGGTCAGACTGACAGGCCTGTAGTTCCCCAGATCCCCCTTCCTACCCTTCTTGTACATGGGCGTCACATTTGCTAACTTCTCTTGCTAATCAGGCTCTAAATAATTAAACTGAGCTTCATATACATTCAACACAGACAGTGAATCATTTGGATATATATGGTGGTGGAATTAAACTGAGATTCAGCCTGTTAGGATGAATGCCTTGACACCACCTGTATTAGGACTAGATCTGCTGAGCTGCAGTGATTTACAAAAGCACTACTGCTGATGGTAGACCATCTGTGATACATAGGGCAAAAGAACAGGGGGGGGGAAGGAAATAGGGAATAAAAATATAGAGAAAAGTAAAATACAGGTAAGCTAGAACAACAGTGAAATTCAAAAGCAGAAAAGATTATCTACTTGTCTTTTACTATATCCTGGTTTAATATCAGTATCTGAAGAAACGTGGCTTCCATTAGAGCATCTGGTAAGAAATAAAGGCATAAATGAGGTTTACAACCTGGCATTATTATGTGGGGGGTTTTTTCCTAATATTAAAGAGAATATACAAAGGAATAATAATAAAATAAGAATCAAAGCAATTTATAGGAACTTGCAAAGTCACTTAAGCTGAGCTCATCCTAGCAAGTGGCCAGTAAGTTAGAATAAGATTTAAAAGATCTTGAAGGTTGGAGAAAACCAGAAATTTTTCTGCTGTGTCTAGATACAGAATAGTGAGGTTTATATGACTCTACAAAGGGTCTTTGAATGGACTAAGTAGTTCTTGTTTACACCAGAAATGACAAGAAACAACATGTACACTGATCCAGTCCGCACTGGAGCAGGCAACAGGACAGATCTTTTGCAATCAAAATGAAGCAGAGGCACTATGAAAATTGCACAGAGCTTACCAGCCTCAGCTCTCTGCCTATCAATCTACTCCTTGGCACTGGGGCCCAACCATTTGCAGATAAAAGCAGGGAAAAGTTCTCATCAGTTCTTAGATCCAGAAGGAAAAATACAAGAGATTACAAACCCTGGTATGTATTTTACAGTGCTCCCGAAGTGTATATGAATAGCATTTTCTTCTAGTAAAAAACTCAAACACGATAGAAATGGATATAATGCAAAATGAACCTCTACCCCTTCTACTGTTTTGAATTTATTTTTTTGAAGCTTCATCTTTTCACACCTAAGATTCAGACTATTTTATTTCCTGATGCAGCAGGTAAGATGTGGAAATCAAAATTTTCACTCATCACATCACATTGGGCTTTCAATCACAAGTGTAGTACTGCAAAGGTTTCAGCTTAAATGATTAAGTACTATTTTTTTTCAGGCATACTTTAGCTTTATAAAGTTAATCTCAGTCACCTCAATAAAATATAAACAGTATTTTCATTATGCTGAATGTATTCCATAGCAAAACTAAACTAGTAAAAAAAAACCAGTAAATTGGATTTATTTATTTTTTTTCCTAAGAAAAGGTAGTACAGCATATGAAATATACCCAAACCAAATGGCAATACTTTGGAATACCCCTGGGGGTTTTCTCTGGGAGTGCCAAAACATTTTTACATACTCTGCTAGGACAAAAATACCTTTTCAGAATTGTGCTGGTTTTGAGCCCCATGAAACCAGCTTATGGGGCTATATTTTGCCTTGCCTTCCACTGCAAGTCTGCCCAGTACCACTACATGAGACAAATCCAAGGAAATAGCCTTGGTTTTCAATTTTGTTCTTTCTGGTATTGGGACAGAGATGGAGAAAAGATGGGTAAGTATGAATTAGAACATCCTTCCATGGATTTCTTGTGCCACACTGTTGCTCCAGGAGTTCCTCTGATTTATCACATTATTTCCTGAAAACTATAAAGCTGATGGGTATTGAGACAGTCATGCTTTTATTTGGACTATTTTGTATCTCCTGTGCCATCCATTGTAGCAGAGAAATGGACCCTGATAGGGTGGATGCAGAAAAAAATGAAAGTTTCATGGATTTAAGCAAAGACAATTCACCTAGCTGAATCATTACTATTAGTGATATTACAGGACAGAAAAGCAGGCTGAGTGCCAAACTGCTGAACCCTTAGGACCAACAGTTAGGAAAATAAAAAATATATATATATATACACACACACACTTGTTTACTTATGAACTTGGTATTTTGACTGTGGAACATACTGGGAAAGAAACATGGGACTCCACACACTCATTCTTCATAGAGGAAAACACATTAATGGAAGTCCCATTTTCCCTGGCTACAATGTTTGAAAAGCCTTGCAGCATGCAGCACAGCACAAAAGTACTTCCCATAGTCCCAGTGCATATATGCCAGATACATCAATACAAGTAATTGTTTTGTTATCCTCAAGGGATAACTACGGATACATATACATTATACATAATTTATAAACATATTAATAGAAAGATAGCAAGAGAAGACATGGAATGATACACATACTTCTAACACGTCAGTAGCTGGAACAATTCATTTCCATGTTACCTCGAGCTAAGATGTTGGGATTTTATACACTTATTCTTTACGGTCAGATGAGACAGATGTGCAAACTGTAAAACTTCCAATTAAGGAAATGAAGGTCATACAACATCGTGAGTTGTATTTATTGAGCCATCATCAAGAGAGTCTCTATATAGCAAGTGATTAGAAAAATGTTAATTTTAACATTGGAGACGTTTTTATGGTACACTGTGCATTGTGTTGCACTATTCTGTCATCAAATAGCAAAGAAATGGTAGCACCAAAACACTAAGACTTTCATGCATTTTGAGTATAGCAATTTTGCGTAGTTTAACAAGGAATGACAAACAGTAAATATTTTTTCAACTGAAGGTTAGTATAACCTGTCCAATACCATTTAAATTGTGGTAGAAAATCTTGCATCCCATTTTTTTTTAGCATCAAAAAAATTTCTGGAAGTTTTATGAAATCTAAAAAGGAAAAAATCTCACTTATTTAAGTGATGACGTATTAAGTTCATATACTTCTCTTGCAAACCTGCATAATTGGTATTTTGAAGTCTGGATGTGCCTTATGAAAAGCTATGCCACTGCTGCTGAAATAGACAAGGGTTTTTTTAAGGAACCTTTTGAACAGATGCATCTGTCTGCAGGACATCATATACACATACACATTTTGTGATAAAACAGAAGCATTTTACAAGCAAGTTCACAGAATGAATGAATTACTGATGGGTGCCATATTCACACAGAAATTGAATTGGATATTACAAACAAATGACACCAGGAAATAAAGAGAATTCAGCACCATGAAGTGCATCTAGAGCATAGTTGAAATTTACCAAACAAAAAGGAATTAACTGTAAGGAAATACACTTCTGGAAACAAACTTGTTTCAATTCTTTCTTATGAAAGATGAAAATGTATTAGAAGCATTCCTGAGGTTTTTTTCTTAGTCTCCTCAGTGCTTCCAAGGACAGAATTGAATTGATTGACAAAGCTGCAGAAATTACACTGGATGGTTGAGAAGTTTCTTTCAGGACTTGTAACTTTATTTAGTATTTCTACCAATAAGTCTACAATTGTTGTGTAAATTAAGTTAATATTTAACCTTACTCATAAATCTGGTCTGCACAAAAGGTACTTTTTTTTGTTTACTCACTCCAAGCACAAAAAGACTACCTACTTTAGTGAAAAAAATATGCATTTATTTCTTTTTCTTCTAGCTCGTCCTGCAGCTCTGCCGTGGAGGCTGGATTTTATTTCTGCTTGTTCATCAGGAACAGAATTGACCACCAGGGATCTGATCTTTCAAACATGTTTAAAGTTAAACACATGAACAGTTCCATTGGCTTCAGTGGGACTACTGATATCCCAAAAGCTAAACACATGCACAAATCTCTATCATCTTACACTTGTGCAAAACCAACACAAGATCTCTGTGTGGGTTTGCTCCCAACTGATGATGCTTTCAATGCAGGAGGAAAGCATGGTTAATCAGGTTGGGTGAAAATTTAGCATTGCTGTAAGCAGATCTGAAACCTGAACTAGAATTGGATAATATACTGTTATACAGAATACAGAAACCTATTTATTTAGATCTCTGCAGGACACATCACTGTGTGGTGTAGGGATAAACAGAGACTGACTGCTTCATTACGTGGTAGAGTTGAGAGTTACACTGCTTTGACCCGTACAGTGCCTACACAGCACAGGAACAAGTTTAGGTAGGTTAATTCAGAAACCTGCTGAAGGTACAGGTCCTTGCATTAAATAATGACTCCAAAATGGACCATCAGCTTCAGTTTGGGAATCAGTTCTCAATGCACCATTCAGGCAACAATTTATAGCATCCCTCAGATAATTTGTATTATTCAACAAAAAGTACAATTTATGAGATACAAAGATTGGATACAAAGATGAGATACAAAGATTAATGAAATTAGGTGCCTTACACAAATCAGCAGACAGGCAAGTTTAGAAGGAAAGCCAGACAAATGACTGATGGGAAAGTAAAGCCTAGCAGACAATTTTGGACCCTCACAGTAAATTTCTACAACTA
Organism: Astur gentilis; assembly: GCF_929443795.1. Lineage (NCBI taxonomy): Eukaryota > Metazoa > Chordata > Aves > Accipitriformes > Accipitridae > Astur > Astur gentilis. Next base: position 31,131,275 of record NC_064891.1, read on the forward strand.
AATCCATCAGAGGGAAAAAAGTTAGAAGTGATCAGAACACCAAATTAAGCTGGTTATATTACAAGAAAAATAAGGACAGTGAGCAGATCTGTCTCCAACCAACGCTGGTTACATTATTACACAATTTGTCTGATGTAATTACAGTTTCAGGACAGACGTAGAGGCGAACACTCTTACATTTGAAGCAAGGAGGATTTAGAGCCACAAGACTTAAATTGACCTGAGGCTGGAAATGAAAAACACAAAAGACTAACAAGAGCCTATATAAAATAACGACAGCAGGAACAGGATAGGAATAAATCTCCCACCAACAATAACACAAAAGAGAAATAAAAGACAGATTTCAAGACTGGCTCACTCAGACAGGCCACAGTGAAATAGCAGTAAAGGCAGTGTGCTAGTAACCTCTGATCCTTGCAAATCCCGTGCTCACACAGCAATGAAAATTGTTAAATGGAAAGATGTAGCAACGCTTGTGGAGCTTGGTGGAAGAATGCACCTGCCTGCAGGGAACAGCCTGGAGGTTGATCTGCACAAAGTCCTCTGCATAAATAACAAGCTCACCTGTACACACAAAACATTCTCCTATGTTTCTGTCCAAACAGGTACTAAACGCAGGTACAAGTGTAAGAATCACATCATACTCTGATCCTAACTCTTTCATGGCCTTTGAGACCCCATATTTTTCACTCTGCTTAACAGGGACGCAATAAGGATGGCTGGTTGCATATGATCTTTCATTATCATTATATATTCATAGGGAGAAGCAGTAGTTTTCCCACCTTAGCAAATTTTTCGTACTTCAACAATTTCCCCTACGGCAAGATGAAGTCAAGTCCTTTCAAACATTTTAGGAGGGGGAAAGAATAAAGACCAACGTAATAGTCCACTGGTATTTACTGGCACATTTGGATTTTGTTTCTCTTATAGACAAATGGGAACCTCTCTAAGTAACTTGAAGTTCTGAGGTTTCTAACTCTGACCAGAAGGCCTATTATGAACCGTCTCAAAATAAATAAATTCAGATGAGAGTATACAGTTTGATGAGTCATTCTGCAACAGAAAAGCTTTGTCAACAAATAATTCACCAGATACAACTAAAGTGTATTGTAGTCTCTTCAACAGCACACTGTATTTTTCTATGAACTAGAATTAAAAAATTTTGGCTGTTCCAGCACATCTTTAAAGACTGAAACTTTGGGATATTTTAGTTCCAGATCTGCTTCTCCGGTTCGCATTAGTACCGTCTGTCACATTCAATTGGATGCTTACATAGTTCATCCAAAGGTGAAGCAAACAGCATATTTGGGTTTAAACTGCTTGTGAGAATACAGTGCAACATAACATAGGTGGAAAATATTCAATGACTCTGCAAATGATGCTGACAGGAGACAGATGCCTAAAAGACAGGATTCTATGTACTGATACACATAGGGTAAATATTTTCTTAGCACATTATATACAGAAATACATATGTGTGTGTGTGAGATAAATGCTTACTTAGTATACCACACATTCAAATCTAATCAGAAGACTAATTAAGCAAATAGCCCACTGATCCACAAGAGCATTTTGCAGGTAACATCGAGCCCCAAACCACGATCATACTGTTGGGTGTCCCTGCCGACTGCCAGCAGCAGCACCTGCCCACCCCGAAACTTCTCTTGTAGAGGGAAGGGAGGCCTTTTGGGGACAGCCGCTCCCGTAGGTGCCTTCAGCAACTGCTGCTTTACGCGAAAGGCTCAAAAGAGGGCGGCAAAGATTTGTCACCACCCTGTGCAAGCACTTGCTCTGTTTTCTTTAAGCCCAGAGATTTAAGCCATGCAGGGGCTCCCTCTGCTGGTCTTTTTGTTTTCAGAACTATAAAAGGGAAAAAAGACTCCTTTTCCATTTACATTTTGCGGAGGAGAGGGAGGGGAGAGAGGCATTTGACACGCTTCCAGTATATGACAAATTCTCTTTTCTGCTCCTCTGTGCCAAGTCAGTCTGTTGGCCTCAGTATTAGATCTCTGAATATGAGATAATTGTTTGAGACAAAGATACGGTATTTATATACAAGTATTTACATAGCATATGTCATCTTTGGACTGAAAAAAAAAAAAAAAAAAAAAAAGAAATAAAATAACCTGGCTATAATAAAAGATTTTAAAAGGAGATCTTCAGCAAAAATGGCAGTTAGCTGATATTCTACAAGAGCTGGTGGTTTGAAACCATGTCTTATTCTTACAGGTTTTACTAGGAATGACACTAGGGCAGCTTGATGCAGGAAACTTAAAAAAGTTTTTACAATCAGTGCTAACTGTGAAACCTCTCTGGGTGTTCAGTTCACACCTCCACATCTTGCACAGTACAAAGAAGCCACATCTCACACTGAAATAATGTAACAAATAAACTCTCCTCTATTTTTTAGTAATGGAAAAAAGACCCCAACAACACAGCAGCAAAACCCACCCCACAAAAATAAGCAAAGCTCTCTCCTTATTTCTCTTGAAAGGTATTTAGGCAACAATCTAAAGCAGCTTTCTTTCACTCACCACTAGGCGAAATGAAGCAAAAGAAAAAGAAAAAAAGGGGGGAGAAATACATTCTATTTTCAACACACCTGCAAGTAGGTGAAAACTTACCCTTGAACTTCTACCTTAAGCAAAAAGTGTTAATTTCCCCTTTAAGCATAAAGCTTTTCCAAAAGCCACAGCAGAAAAAAAAATTGCTGTGCTGTCATTGGAAACTATGGTTTATAGAAACTTTGACTTTGTTTCATAAAAATCACCTGCTTTTTAAAACCCAAAAGAAAAGGACAACACCATCAGCATTTATATTGACAAGAATGTTCCTAAATGCCTTATCAGGGAGATTTAATTTTCTGTCTGTCTGCTAGATTTGCTTTGCATAAAGATCTGGACACATACAAGAATGTGTGTGTTTTCTTTTTCTGCCATACTACTAAGAAAGTAACTCAGGATCACAGAGCAGCTTTTTGCTGCAACTAATCCCTCCGGATTTGGCCTAGCCTTTCAGGCTGCACTTCCTGTCTGAACCCGCCTATGCGCTCTGAAAGCAGAATGAAAAAAACTCAAAAATTCGGCAAAGAGCCATTTAAAAAAAAACAAACCCAAACATTTGCTATGCAGGTTGAACTTCAAAGAATCTTTTTTTACAAAAAAAAAAAAAAAAAAAAGCACAAAACAACAGTACAGAATCCTAGTTATTCCTTGGCTTCATCATATAGTGTAAGGGTCTTTTCTAGGATCAGGTTTGAGCCCTTAATAGTGGGAAACCCCAACCTCTTCGCAGCGTTGGGAAGAAACTGATGGGTTTGTGTCATCAGGGCTAAAACGACTTCACTGAATCAAGGCTGGGGGGTTGATTATTTTTCCTTATGAGCAAGAGTTGATTTAGAAATCCATAAAATAAACCAAAACCCTGTTTTTTTAATTTCTCAGTTAAACTCATCAGAAAGTTATTTCAAAAATACGATTCTTCACAGTATCTATTTAAATACAGAACTAGTGACTGACAGATTTGAGTACCACATTTAGTAAGAACACACTTAATTAAGAACAGATCAAATTCTAGGACCAGACTGACCATCTCTTATGCACAACGGAGAACTTCATGTTTGCAAATTTCAACTGATTCAGAGGACTCATCATCTGTATGTATGGACAACAGTATGAGGAAGGATGTGTGAACCTATACCTCTACCTTGTCCCCTATTTTAACTTCATACTGTTATAACTGGCAAATGCAAAGTCTTCAAAGTGTTCAGCAGACTATTACCTCTACAGGTCACATGCTGTGTTTAGGTAGATACGCCTTACATAGAAGTGATCAAATGAATGTCACTTTGTGAGCACTCCTGCAAAGCAAAGAGGCCAGCAGATCTCTCTCTCCCTCTGAATTTATGATCTACTCATGTGCATTGATCTGGCAACCCTTGTCACAACATGGCTAACTTCCCACCCCCCAAAAAAGCCATACAGAAAGCACCACAGTGTCTCAGAAGTCATTCAAGTCCACGGGATGTCAATGCAAGCTTTTATAACAGAATCCCTATTACTATCTTGTTCTTCTCTCCCACTATAGAAAGACAACATGACAGTAGGACATTGACCAGACCATGCACTTCCACACACTACTGGTAATAAGCTGTACATGCTCCCTTTATATCAATATATGGTGTGTCAACAATAAAGGGGGTGTGGGGTAGTGTTTGTTTAGGGGATTTTTTTGGTTGGTTGATTCTGGGTTGGTGGCTTTGTTTGTTTGTTTGTCTTTTGTTTGTTTGGTGGTGTTTGTCTGTTTGTTTGTTTGAAATAGTATGCCAAGACATGCTTCTGCTTCCTAAATGGGACATTTGAAGCCTGGAACATTCTATTTAGCTCCCATGGCAGTATAGTTCTTCCTTCACTATTCTTTGGAAAAAGTACATTAAGTTTTCTTGTTCTTTTTTGTTTTTTCATGATAGGAAGGAAAACAATTATTCTTGCCATGTTCTGAAGCTTTTTAAGCTTAAAGAAGTATTTATACATAGAATGGCTTTAATTTTGATTACATTTTCTTAAGAACAGGGAACATGTAATACTGCTGAAGGTAATGCAGAAAGGTAGCAGGAGAAACAGGCTGGTGAACATGAGAAAAATCTGATCAGCATTCCTTCCTCCCAACACAGGAAACACCTATTGGCCATACCACTTTTTATCATGGACACTGAAGCAGGGTTAGAACAGTGCTTAACCAGACTATTTAACCCTCACTGACAAAGGATAAAGCAACCAGAAGGTTCCCACTCTGTCACTACCTACGCCCTCCAAACAATCTCCTGTCCATGGCATGAAATACAACTAGACATTTCTTTCCTTCCCAGTGATTTACTGTTTTGTAGATAAACTTAATCTTCCCCACTGTCTCCCACATCCTTTTTTGCAAAAACCAAAGTCATGCAGGAAAAGACTTACTAAAAGGAATATATATTTGCTATTATAAAGGAAGGTAACAGCTCTACTGCCCCTTACTTTGTCTTCAGAGGGGTAGAAGTTCACTAGACATTGCATCAGCAGGTATTTTTCTGTATGTTTCTTGCAGTTTTAAGATTAAAGTACTCCTTAGCAACACAGCTAATGATAATAGCAAAAGAGTATGATACAAATGTATTCTGTCATGTTGCACAGTCCTCCTACATGTGTGTTTTATATGAGTATCTCTTATATAAGGGGAGTATGAAACAAATGCATTTTTTGTTTCACCTTTAAAGATAATGAGACTTCTCAATTTTATGGAAGCCCTTCTGTCTGATGAAAAAGAAATGGGATATTTCCTACAATTGCCAAAGGACTGAGGTCTGCCAGAGAGGGTCACTTCGCTTGCATCATCTTACAGTAACAGTCCACCAAGCTATATGCTGGCCAGCACAGCATCTGGAAACGTTGCCAGAGCATACCGTGGCAAAATATTACACAGATATTTACAGAGACACTAAGACAATAAAGATTGGAGCATAGTATACTATCTTTATGCAGTCTAGTACAATTATTCACTTAACAAGACTTTTATTTATTCATTTTAAGAAAGAAGATAACGGCCTTAAGTATTTAATTACTACAGCAGACTAAAGAGAAAAAAACTCCTTAAATCATATCTTAAAAAAACCCAAAAAAACAACCCACAAAACTTTTTTCAAATGTGCTTTTAAACTGTCCCAGAACTTTTTTACTGATATTTTATCCTTTCTCTGGAAATTCTCCTTCTGTTTCTCTGAAATATGTACAATACAAATTCTAGACAGAAATTTAATAAGCAGGTAATACATACCTACACAAATGTACACAGATGTTCAGTACTAGATACATATATATTCCATACCATGGGAAGTGCACATTCCATGTACATGCTGTATAGTTGGATAGATAAGCAACTAGTTGAGGAGAGTACTAAAGAGGAAAATTATGTCTCAAGATCTGACTGGGTGATTATATTTAGATTCTGAAAGACCCACTGAAGAGAGAATCTTCTGCTTTACTAAGTACACTCCAGGAATAAACAGTGGATGTACAGTATTAGTCTATAACCTAGCAAATCATTGCAACATAGAACACTGTGTGGATTACAAATGTGCATTAAATTACATATTGTTACAGAGTTTTCCCCCCCTTAGGATGCACTCAACACTTTCCTCCTTCCTGTCTGACAATATGTTGCCATGCTATAAAAGCCCTAATGCCCATTTCAACGATTAGCTGTACATCAGCATTACTACTTCAAATCCACAAGTTTCACATCAAGCATTAAATGGGATGAATATTGATCTGCTAAAGAGGATTTATTTATTTCTAGCTCTATCCAAAGATCAACTACTAGCAGCTTTTGGTGGATCTGTTGAGCTCGCACAGCACAAAGCTACTGCATACATGACACCGGACTTGACATTTCAGTTCTGGAAGAAAACCAAACAGTAAATTCACTGCAATAATCCTAGATAAATGAGATGATCACTGGAAAAGCTGAGATAGTTAAGTGGTCTATCAGAAAAGTCCAAAGGATGATATTGAACTGTTGCTGCATAGTAACCTCTCTCATGACAACATGGCACGAGATCACCATATCAGATGCCAGTATCTTTGCCTTAAAAAAAGCACCATGTCTTCAGATTATCTTGGAACACTTCACAATTACGTTCTGAGCTGAAAACTGAATACTCAATGTAAGTATAATCAGATACATATCAATATCACAATATCTACTCATTCATTCCTTTTTTGTCCTGTTCAGTTGATAACACACTAATAACTGTATAATGCATTCAAGGAATACAGATATATATTTCAATCCTCACAGCACAGCTAGTGGGTTTCTCATAGTGTTAGAGCTGTCCTTGAAATGTTCTTTTTAGCATATTTAGGTAGGGATCATTTTCTATTCTGGCACTGATAAAGTAGAAAAACATACAAATGAGTTGATGAGGATTGCAAGCAGATTAGAGATGAACTGGTCAGTTGCTTTGCCTTTTATACTCAAATGGCAAGGGCATAAGGGAACGCTATGTTTTCACTAACTTTGACAAGGACTGTTTGAAATGCCAGAGTAAGAAGCCATGAAATTTTTGCTGTGTCACTCACACAGGAAACTGAAAAAGTCAGTCAAAACATTGCCTCGGTGCTATGATTTCATCAAGCCATATCATTCCAGTAGCTAATAACATCACCCTAGTCATCTGCTAAATGTTTCATTTTTATTTATCTGATTTCTCTTCACCAGCTTTCCCTTATAAGAATGTATTAACTTCCAGAACACATGAAAAAGAAACAGAGACATACAATGGGGATATTTGCTACCATTAAAAATTGCCTCATTTTTGGCTTCTTATAAGACCACAGTTCTCAAAAAACCCCCACACCACACACACACACACACACACAAAAAAAAATCAGAAAAAAACCCTATGCAGCATGTTATCAAGAACAGATCTGAAAGCTGAAAACCAATGCTTTGTTTTGGTTGCTTGAATTCTGTGAATTTCTAAATGTCCTTGCCACAGGTAGCACTCAGTTTAATTAGGTTTTTGTCTGTAGAACAGTGTCTGCTTTGCCAAGGATCGAGGACTTTGGGCCAGTTCCAAGTGTCAATGAGAGAGAAACAAAATGTGTTTCAGCATTAGTCCTGCATTTAGACAAACTCAAATCATCCTTTTTTTTTTTTTTAATCATCTTCCATTTCATCTGTGTATAAAATAAACCATGCTTCTGAAGACAGAGCTGGTGACATATGTTCCAATGTATTTCAAATTAAGAAGCTTGTATTATTTATAAAATGTCCTAAATAAAACAACTCAAAAGAAGTCTGAAAAGGTAATCTGAAATCTTTTCTGGGTGATCTCTATCCAGTTAAATATTGTTAATGGGACAACAGTGCAGAGACCTCACAAAGTTTTCTCTTCCAACAGATTGTTTCATTCTTTTGTGAAAAAAGAACAAACCAAAATGAAACAGTATAACCGTGAGTAAATAGTGACAGGAGAGTCAGTAATACATTGCCTGAAGCTTTCAGGCTATTCGTATCTGGAACACATGAAACGATACTAAATTCATATCCTGAGAAGCAAGAATCACTTTCCTGTCTTTCATATTCTCATAACATGGCTCTCTATAAACTGCCTTCTAGGAACAGCATCTAAATTTGCAATATAATTTGGTAAAAAGTTAATACGAGTCACTAATTCTTTCCATTTTTTTCCACTACTAAATAAATTTAAAATAATAGAATGTAATATAAGGCAAACTTATATAAAAGGATAATGTCTATAAACATTTCTGCAGTTTGTTGGTAATATCTTTCACAAGGAAACAAAATCAGAAATATTTGCTTAACTCTAGTTTAGTACATAATGCTTTTACCTAACAATAACTCCTTTCTTCACAAACACTTCATAACACATGTCAGTCTGAAACAGATTGCAATGATTGTGGTTTGAATATAACAGCAAAATTTCAGACATGGTGAAACCCTGTATTCTACCTTTTATCCTCCCCACATCCTTTTAACATCCCTATGATCATTCCTGCCTCTGCAACTTGCTGTATTATTTTATTAAAAAAGGCTAACCTCTTTCTTCTTCCTGCCCCTCTCCCCACCCTTTGCATAAAATTCCCAAACTGTTGACAAATGGTCACATTTTGAGTTTAAAATCAACATCTTGGGTTTTTTCTTTTTTTTTCTCTCTAGACTTACTCACTCATCTTCAGAGCACATCTAATCTGCATGTAGAAAATGAAAAGCAAAGCTACCATAAAGCAATACTCAGTGTTGAAATAGAGACACACTGGTCATCACTGGAATAATGATGGACAAGGGTATGACCAAAGGCCAAACTCTCGTGCAGACCTGCCACCAAGTAACGTGAGAAAGAACAGCAGTAAACAATGCATAACGGCATAATTTTTTTCAGGCAGCATCATCCCTCAAATGTGCCATAGTATCATTTAAATCACAGATACTTTTGCAAGTCATATTTCCACATGAAAGACCATTTTACCGCCTATTTCACACATTCACATGTTTCCCTTTTGGTACAAAACACTAATTTATCTAACTTTATATGTTTATTAGGGACTTTGTGAAAAATCAGTCGGTCCCGTCCCCTCACCCCCAAGTACTCAGGTTTTTAGGAAGGATCATAACCCAAACAGGGCTATATGATGCACTCCATGTAATACATGCACCACGTGAAATACAGATGAGGATTGGTTTGGGGTTTTTTTAGGTACTGTTCTACAAGTCACAAATTCTGACACTACCTAACAAAACTCCTAGCCGCATAAAAAGATGCAATAAACCTCTCTAACAGTAGCTGATTTGTATGCAACATTGACCATAAGGGTAACTCTTCAGTAAACCTGAATCTCATATATAATGCATAGCAGTTAATAAATCATAGTAAAATCAGGTGGCTTAGAGCCAACAATACCCAACTAGTAATGGAAAGGAGGGAAAGATTTATAGAGAGACAGACTCTGTCTGGATTTTGCTTTTAAGAGGCTCACACAGTGCAGTGGGAAGATGTTGCTGTGGTTTCCAAGTGGACACATCTGTGTCATGCTGACTCACTTCATCCTTCCCCCAGCATTGCCCATCACTTACCCCAGGTGATGCCTCTTCTCTCCAAAATCTTCCTCTCTGGCCTTCTACTGGTTTCTTGTCTATCTGCTCCCCAGCACACAATCTGGAAAAGAGAGAGGAGAGATCAAGATGAGATCAGAGTATTGTTCCTGAAATTTCACAAAGACATCCCACACTAGATTTCAAACTTAAAGAGGAATACTTTAAAAAAGCCTCTTGAAACTGGTTTCTCAGCCCTCAAAACCCACGCTACAAAGTATTCAGCGTCACATATTTCCCAGCTTCAAGATCTGGTTTTATAAAAGGGAGAAAATAGTCTTCCTATCATAAACACTGAAGTACATTTTTTTGCTTTAAATACCAAGGGCAAAACTCTTCTCTCTGTTCTCATTGGAGATCCAGGAAAGCAGGATATCAGAGAAGATTGCTGCTGCACAGATCTGAGAATTTTTTTTTTTTTTTGTAAAGCCTGTCCACAGCCATCAGAGGCCCTTAGCCAGACAAAAGTGTCAGTGCAAGATTAAGATGCAGCGCCTCAAAGTTAAGAATACTTGCAGCTTCATCAGTATTGTGCAGTTAAATACATATGCATAAAACCTAGTGTGATGTATTTATTTCTTAAGAATCACATTCGGAAGTTACACTAAAATAACGATGAAGTTATTTAGCTTCCACAGTTACCGTCGTGTACGTCATGCACTTTAACTAAGGGGAAAACATTTCTCTTTTTTGGTTTGGTTATATTAAGTTTATGGTTGTCATCGCTGGGAGAGTCCTGGTTCAGGATTTGGCTTGGGAAAACTGCAGCAAAGTTTCTAAATCGAATTAAAACAAAATCCCACTTCCCCGCCCGAAAAAGCAAATTACAAAATGCGTCTATTTATGCCAAGTTTCCTAACCCCCTTTTTGTTATTAAAAACACCGGAGCGTCAGATCGATACTACTCGACAAAAAAAACTTCAAAAATCAAAATCACCCTACAATACGAAAATCCAACGCGCAAGTAAACCCAAGACCACGCTACCAAAATAAAAATACAACTAACAGAACCTTGAGGCTTCGCCCTTCGCAACAGAGGACAAGCCTTTACCGGGCACCTTCCGGAAGCCCCGTGAGGAGAGACCGCTCCTCGCCAGCACGGCCCTCAGCCGTCTCCCTCCCCGGCACGGAGCCCCGCTTTTGCCCCGCGGCCGAGGCGGCGGGTGAAACGCCGACCTCCCCGGCCCCAAGTCACGGCGAGGAGGCGATTCCGCTGCCGGGCCGCGAAGGGACCCGGGCGACCATTAGGGCCCGGGTGGCCCTTGGGGCCGCGTTCGCGGGGCAGAGCCGCCTCAGAGCCCGCCGCCCCCCGCAGGTGCGGGCCCCCCGCCTCGGGGCGTATCTACGGACGGTCGCGCCGCTCCCGAAACACCCCGGCTCTCCTCCGAGGTTTAGCGGAGGCGATTTTATTCCCGTCGCCTCCGGAGCGGCGGTGCCCGTGGGGGCGCAGCCCCGTCCGCGGCACTAGATGGCAGCACCCGCTTGCGGAATGCCGGAAAATGGCGCCCGCCGCGGGCAAGGCAGGGCCGGGCCGGGCCGGGCCGGCCTGAGGGGAACCGGCGGCGGCCACCGCCGCCCCAGCCGCGGAGAGCGCTGACTCCTGCCTGCCACACGGCCTGGGCTTCAGAAACGAGCTTTAAACTTCATCTCCAGCGCACGGGGCCGGGCTGGGCGTTCAGGGTCACACGCGGTTGTAACAACACCCTCAAGTACGCAGGGGGGTAGCACAAAGAAAATAATAATACTAATAAAAAAATACACACACACCCCAAACATGGTGAGACTCAGACTCGAAACAAAATCACCACAGCAAAAGTGACGGAAATAATATGAAGTCTACCACTGCAGGAGAAAATAAATTTTTAAGTATAGCCTGCTGCCGAGGAAGAAGATGGGATTTTTTCCGTTGACCTCGGTAGCAGTAGGACTGAGTTCAAAGAGGTGGAGTAATACTTTTTTCACAGTGTTGCTCTTGTGCTATCTTGTTTTTTACAAAACTTGGGTTTGTTTTTTTTTTCGCTACAAGACAAATCACTTATTTGCAACTTATTTGCAGTGTCAAATGGCAGCAATCATAATTCCTTCAAAATGACGGCTAAAAGCCAGTCTCAGTAGTATTTATTTAGGGATAATAATAAGGAAATGAGAGCTCTTAACATGTAATTCAAGTTTGTTCACTTTCTGTATGTAGTTTGGTTTAGTCCATTTTGCAGATTTTTGATGACACAGAGCAACACTACTAGCACAAATAGTTACAGGTTTACAGAGCTTTCCATCCCCACACAGCTTTAAAAAGAAGTTAATTCCTGCAAAATAACCTGTATGTACAACTGTCTTGCAAACAAATAGGCATGCCTTATAATTTGTGAGCTGCCACGTAAGAAAGGGACTATCAGCTGCTGCCACCCTGTCCTTCCAGAAGCATGGCAGGGGCCTGGCCTGAGCACCAACTGAGCCTGTTACCCCACAGCAACTCTCCCAACACACCACCCCCTGCAAATCCAGCTACAGGCACAATCCACTCATTTTTATTCCTTTGCCTCAGAGTATTGCCCATCCAGAAGACGGTCACGGGAATCCTGTCTTGCGCAGGAACAACTCGCGCAGGTGCTGTTAGAAGGGAAGGACAACCAGAAAGCAGCACCCATGCACTGTCGCTGCGAGAAAAGCATCGCTGAAAGGTGCTGCCATTTCCAATCCTCCCTACCTTCACCAAATTGGGAACAACGAGGCCCAAACGATGTACAAGCACAGAGTACACTGATGAATGAAAGCACGTGCTTCTTCCGTGCACGACTGCTGACAAATAATCACAGCAAAGGTTTTTCATGCACTGATGCAAGCATCGGATTATGGTTTTCTGGCATGAAATGTAAACCTACTAACTATGCTCCACATTGTCCTTACAAATAGCCAAGAAAGTGTTATTCCAGAATTCATAGTTAGACTTGGTAATATTTTGCAAGGAACAGTCTGCTGGCAGACTCTGAGGATGTACAGTCTGTACAGTGTCTCGGTCTGTGGTTTGACTCTATAGCTCTTAGCCAGAATATTCCACTGTCAATCAACCCTAAACAGAAAAAGATACTGCTCTGGCTATTAAATAAAAACAAGAACACATATGAACTAGGAAAATCAGATTAAATGGATAGCAAAAAGTATATTAAAAAAATCAGGTCAATCAAGTAATAAATTATTGAATAGAAAGTGTAAATAATAAACATCATCTCTCAGCAAGATCCCCAAAACTAGAAAACAGCAAAACCCCTAAATATCTTTTGACCAAAACTCCAGTAAAAAAATTATTTTGGTGGGCGGGGGGGGGGGGGGGGGGAGTGGGAAGAAAAAATCATCCACTAACACCCTCCTTTTGCCCAGTTACCTGCTCCGTGTGCAAAAAGAGTGCTAATGACACAACATGGGTGCAGCCTGTCTGAAATGCATTTAATCGCTGTTTAATCCCCAGGTATCACTAATGGATGAGACTCACAGAGGAAGTGGGGGCCTTTAAAAACTGTATTGTTTGCTTCTAATATTTTTTTGAAGTCCTTCATAGGCCATGTGTAGAGCGTCAAGCAGATATAAAAGATGCAACTGGAAAATAGTACATTAAGCTTTTGTATTATCTACAATTTGGTAACGGTTTGTAATATATGCTGTTTGAAATACTGGTACAAACTCAACAAAAGATGATGTAAGATTAAATAAAGAGGGTCAGAAGTTTGGGGAGAAGCACTGAACAGTAGCAGAGGAGCACAGCAGCTGCTACACAGGGCACAGCAACACCACAGAATAGTTTATGACAGGAAGTGAAGAAAATTCCACAATCCACCTGAAGCTACAGTGGGAATTACATAGGCAAAATATAGTTATTAAAACTGGAATGTAACCAAGACTTCAGGGGCTAATAACCCTTTTCTTGCAAGAGATAGCAAAAAAATCCCCAAGCATCTTCATTGACCACAAACTGCAAGACCGCAGCTTTACATCTCAATTGAAAGACATGGCTTTTTCCATGATAAATTGTCACAAGAACGTGATCTTTCTGGGATGTGATTTCCTGGCCAACAGTCTCCATTTCCTTCCATAAACGGCAAAGAGAGTTAGTGATTTTGGAATAAAAACCCCCAAACATCTTTTATATATACACACACCTTTTATATGTATATACAGACACACACACACACATATATGCGTATAAAAGAATCCTCTTTAAAGCTATTGCCAATGTTTAAAAAAACAGGGCCAGTCTTGATGAACTGTAATTTGACAGTCACAATGTGAATATATTTACTCTTTATTGTATCCATTAAATTTCTTTATGCTAAAATTTTATGATTTCTTGCCTAGAAACTGACTTAATTTTACAGGCCAAATATTCACTTTAATGAGGAATTAAAGCATTTGACAGAAAAATCAAACTACACAGAGCATGTAGCGCGTTTTAAGTCTGCATCTATAAAACACATACACATCATGCACAAGTATCTAGGTATATAAATGCACAGATTCTGAAAGTACATATGCGTTAGGACCATAAATACTTCTGGAACTGGAACACATACATTTATGCAGTGTGTATTTGTTTATACAAGTATGACTACAGTACATAAATATGGATAAGCCTTGTGCATATTCTACATTGAAGGTTCTTTAGCGCGGTATAAAAGATGCTTTTATGATGAAATTTGAGACGCATGTGTTTCAAGGAGAACTATGTAGAAGAAAGCTATCTAGCTCATCCCAAGCTTGAGCAGATAATGGGTGCTATCCCAATTTATCATACCCATTGCATGCACTATACGTGCTAGATAAAAATCATTTTTTGCAGATGTTTATTTAAAAAGCAAACAAACTTCTTCCTGTAATTGCAGCATTCAAAGACATGCATCTCTTGCAGAGACATAAAGCAGCTGTAAAGCAGTATCGATTGCCATTACATCTTGCCACATAAAGAAGAAAGAGACAAGAGGGCTTTCCCATGGTAGGAACACAGTCATCTTTAAAAATGGCAGCTCCTCTGGATGCCTGCTGGTATCAATAAAATTAGGTAGCTTAGAAACTTCAGTCAAATTGTACCCATAGTTAGGCCTGCTAAAGCGGCAGAAAGAATTTATTTCGCCTTTCTTTGTAGCATGGTGAATGCTGAATATGTTAGAATTACTTAGAATGCAAAAATCAAGTATTTGAAAGTAAGAAAATGCCACATTTAGAATTGCAATTCAGTTCTACTTCTGGTCTTTTATATATAGAAACTACTATATGGTCTTTAATTATATGAGAATATTAATTTTCCTTGCCTTATTCAGTGCTTTGAGAGAGAGCACATCCAAATGCAATTAATGCTGGATGAACAGATGCGCTGTTCAAGTGTTTAACTTTGCAACCGCAATGGCTTTCTTTTACCCTCAAGAAGAATTTTTGTTTAAGTTACACAATGAGTAAATACATAAATATTGGGACTACTTCACTGTATCCTCCCTCCTCATAAATTTCTTGCCTTAAATTATTCTTTTGAAGATCATACTAAGTCCACAGTCCCGAGTAAAATTTGGAAGTACACATAATGCAGCTGCTGCAGTCTGTATCAAACTCCAGTATCCCCAGTTCTCGTCCGTGTCAGATCTGCCAGGTACTCACCGGTGCACACATGCTCTGCCTTCATACTACAGGCTGGCCAGGCACAAGCCAAATTCTGCCTGGGCTTTATGTGACCACATTAGCTTGTGCTACCACCGCCCTGCCTCCTGGAGTTACTTACTTCAAGCACAGGGCTGTGTTAAATACAGCTTTGAGTCTGGAGGTGGTTTGTAGCTTACAGCACTGGTGGAGGGAGCTCATGCTTACACCATCCACGCTGCTCATCTCAACGTGAAGACTATTACCAGAAGGTGCAATTACAGGCTTGTTGACAAGTACACAAGAGAGTGTTAGCCCAAAGGATTCTGTGTGAGAATATGCCCTCTAAGTACCACTACCGAATTTGGCCCCCAAACTGCAGTATCAGGTGCATGCTTGAATTCTGGGCTTTAGGAGCGTGGCTACGTGCTTAGGGTTTTGAAAGTTTACCCATTATGCTAGCTGCTTAGGGTAGCATTACTCACGCCAGTCTAACCTCTGCTAATGTCTTTTTTTTTTTGGTGTTGTTTTTGGTTTACAGTAATAATTCTTTTGATGCCTGCAGAAACGAGGCATAAATAAATATGGTTCAGTTTCATTCCCCAAATTATTTGTAGTTAAAGTCAGTTGGAAATTTAGCAGGCATTATTTGTAACTATGAATTGGGAACATAAACATTTACATGACCTTGGCATTCATACCACAATTAACTATAAATTCTGACTCGACTCATGATTATTTATGGTCTTTGTGAAGTGTAAGCATATAGAGGCTTTCATAAGGCTAACCAGAAAACCATCCACAAGTTAAAACTGCCTTAAGCAATATTTGCAATATAAAAGGTCTTATCCTCAGGACAGCTATTCCCAAAATAATCTGATGCAAACGTGTAGGAGAGCGGACTCAAAGATTATTCCCACAAGGACACATTTTGAGATTGGGCCCTAGCTTGTAATTTATTACTTTGGGTTGCAAAGCACAAAGTATTAGATTCCTTTGTTAGCATTGAGCTTCGTAGCCTTTGTAATCCTTAGTTATTTGTCCTATTTTGTGTTTTATTTTTAATTCTTTGCTTCTGCTGTTCTCCCCGCCCCCCCCCCCCAACCCATACCAGTCATTCCTGTTTTCTTTACCTTTGCGTTTTTACATACCTCAAGCAGAGTTGGGATGTTTATAGACAGCAAGTACAAGGGTGAGAGGATGAGCCCACACAAGAAGCAACTTGTTGGTTCAAACAGCAAGCAAGCCAAGGGTGAGCAGATTTGGACTGCTCCTCACAGAGCAGGGGCCTGGACAAGATGACAACAACAGCCTGCTTGAAAGCAGGTTGGGACCATTACTGGTAATTATAGTTAATCAGCAACAATTGTCTTGACCAAGATACAGATCAACATTGAGCACTAACCTAACAGGACCTAATGAGTGTAATGGAGGATGAAGAAAGCCTGATTAAACTTGCAAGGCACTGAATGACCTGAGCAGATGAGGCACTGTAATTCCCAGCCCTTCTCTCTCTCTCTCCTTCTGCCTCCGGTCCCCAGCGCAGGTGGCGACGGGGCTTGGGGCTACGTGGCGATACAGACTGTATCGCGATATGCTCGCAATTAGTGGTTAATGGGTCAGAAACACGAGGAAAGGAATTAAACGTTGCACTCAGATCTGAGTGGATATAGTTATACGCATTATTTTTTTAAAGCTACTGCCGACTGATCTTAAGCTATATAGCGATTGTCCTTAAAACTAATCAATAATGTTGTTTAGCAGTCTAAGGCTATTGCAATACCCAGAGCATTTTTTTTAAAGCATTTTGCAGAGGTAATGAGTATCTGAGCATTTAAACATAATTGGAAAAGGGTACATGCTTTTCTGTATCCTTATAGGTATTGCTTGTTCCATTAGAGTCTACATTGATCAGAAGGTTTTCTTCACCGTGAAACTTCTGTGTGAGAACAAAAAATTTTAATCCCCTAAGATCCTTAAGAGTACAGCATTCTCATAAAACACTGATTACAAGATATCTGTCATTTTTGCAGGTAATTAATTCTACATAAATTTTGATCTGAAAAGTTTATGATTAAAAATAAAAATCTGAGAAAAATAAATTTAAGAAACATGTATTTTGGCCTTTATAGCAAAAAATATATTGATGCAAACTCTGCAATTTTTTCAAATTTTAAATTAAAAATGGTACAGCTTCTCACAGTATACACTCTACAACAAGTAGTAGCCTCACAAGAAAAATGCTATAAAATGATTTTGTCTATTGACTCTTCAGGGTTAAGAAAGTGAATGTGGAAAAGCATTAATTACAGTTCTCAAAATCAGTGAAGGGTAAGAAAAAGCAGTTCCAGGGAGGAAAGGAGTTTGCCATGAGGCAGCCAAAAAGCTTGATTTCAACACCAGTTCAAGCCAGCTGTGCACCTAATCTACACTTACCTTTTGGGCAGACTGGAAAAACCATGCTACAGACTGAGCAATCTTTAAGCAAAGTTCAGGACAAAAAAATTCTATTCTTTTAAGATTTGGGGTGAAAGAGGAACAACAAGCTGAGGTTTGTTTTTTTCACCTAAGCATCTCTTTCTGCAAAAAATGTGGGACAGAAAAAGCTAGTGGCTGCTATATCCGAACTCTAAAAAATAGGACCTGTAACCAATATAGAGAGACAACAGAGATTACTTAAGCAGTTTGGAGAACCTCTGTAAGTACTCAATATTATTGTGGAGTAGTCCAAAATATTGATAAAGTATATTAGGGGTACCTTGAAACCCATTATGCAGATAAGGCATCCCATGGTTATTAGCTTTATTTCATGAATTAAAAAAAAACCAACACCAATACAACAAAACATTAATGATGTAGGAAACATCAGTCTTTTACACTTTCCTGCAAAAGCAAGAAAAGTAACCTGTGTGCCTACATTCAGTCCAAAAGTTTATGTCTGAGTACAGGATTTATTCTAGAAATTTATTTCATCCTAAATATGAAATAAAAGATGGAGAATCTACTCCTCTGTTACTGCTGAGGGGTTTTTCCCCGCCTCGTTGGTCATTCTTACTCAAAACTTTGTAGTTAATTTTTAACTAGAAGGACATAGTTTCTTGTCATGCTTCTCTACTAAACTGAAAACCCCTTTTACTATCCAGCCCTTTTCTCCCCTCTGTTAATAAAGACATTTAACATTGTAATTCAATGACATGTGTTCCTTTCAATAAACTAGAGGTCCTTAATTCCCTCACTGCAGCACATTTTCTCCCTTTGTCCTTAATTCATTTTTGTGTCCTCTTTGCCCTCTCCAGTTTGTCAACACCATTTTAAATGTGCCAGCACCAGAACAGACTAGACTACACCAGTATCACTTAGCTTCTAGAGACTGCTAAATTCTTAACCAAAAATAGAGATGACCTAGCCCTTGCCCCAGACTTTTTTTTAATACAAAATTTAGACTTTGTAAGAGTATGATTTAGAGACATGGAGCTTTCACACAAGAAATTTTTAATGAAGAAGAGACAACCCACTGCCAGTGAGTCTTCAGCTGTCTGTGAATAGAGCTAACCTGTAACATTAGTCATGCTCAGCAAGAAAAAACTGGGGTTTAAGATATAGGAGAAATTACCCAAGTCAAACACTTTTTCAATGATTTAAAGAAGCCAATTTACTATTGTCAACATATTATTGCCAAATATTGCACATGACTGCAATTCCTGTCTCTGGGCAGAACTTACTATGCTCACTGAGGTCCACAGGAGCGAAGAATTCTCTGTGATCTTGTGGATGCTGTGCATCTCACTGGTGCAGCCATCATTCTTTCATGTGCTTAAATCAGAGGTGGGTCTGAAGCAAATACAAAAGTTTTGGATACCATATAAACAAGTCTGAAGAAAACCTAAGCTCTTACAAGGGTTACTGTAAGGCCTTGTTCCCAGGCACTGAGAGGGTGGGAGCAGTATCAGTCACGTTTTCTATTAAATGTTCCAAATGCTTTCACATCTTTTTCATCCTGGAATTAATTATTCTCAATGCCACCTCGATTGAAATTGTACCAGCGCAAGATTATTTCATTACAATTACCCCTGACTCGCATAATATCAAAGAATATAAATGTTCACAGGACTGAATTAGCTTACCTACACCAGTTTAACATGACACAAAACTGCTTGTGGGGATTGCTTGAAACAGTAGAGCTCCTCCTCAATATATAGCATATTTACAGAATTGGAGATGCGTTATTTGAACTTCCACTTTCTTCCAAAGCATCTAGTGTAGGCTAAAGCAAAAGCAGGACAAACCTAGTAGATCTTATTTCAGCTGCTAAGTAAATTAGTTCGTGAATCTTGTTACTTGCTTATGTGCAGTTTATTCCAGTCTAGGTTTTCAGTTTACGCTCTTCTGTTTGTGGAGGAAAAAACAGAAAGGGATGGTATTTCTCTACTGTTTATCAAATATGCCTGTCTTGAACTTCAGCACCTGTTTTTATCCAATTCCTACTAGAATTATATGTTCTCTGAATAAGATAATAAGAAGAGGTTCTCACTTCTACTTAAAGGATGTGTCATTACATGAACTACAAACCATATTTGGTCATATCCAAACACATTCCACACTTGTAAAGATAACAGCATTTGTCAGATGTTGCTTGAATAATACATATGTTTTTATGAACAAGACCCTTGCAGTTTTAGTGAATTCTACAAAACCCAAACCCAAACCAAACCCAACTGACCAAAAAACCAGAGGCCCAGTCATGTGAAAAGTGAATGTAACAGAAAAGGAAAAGCTAAAAATGCAATCACAGAAACATCCCTGACTTCAAGTTCCAAGAGAAATGGCATCAAAATATGAGCACTTATGGGCTGGTGAATAAGAAGGGCTCCTGCTGTATTCATATTTCTTAGCTTGCCATTTAAAGGGCCAAAAGAATGCAAATACCTACGGAATATGTTTTTCTTCAGATTTTCCTTTTAAATGCAGCATCTCAGAATCTACTTTTAAAAAGTAATTGACAATCAATGTCTGTAGGCTCTGCTTACATAAATATTGATGTAACTGTCCTCAATTCACTGCATCTGGAAATGATGAAATCAGTTGGCTTTTAACCTTGATAGCAAATCATTATGATGATGTATTTGTAGGAATATATTTGAATTTAATTTTTGTTTTTTCCTTCCACAATAAATGTTTCACTGCACAGAAGGAATAACTGTTACGCTGCATGTTTAGCATAGCCAAGATGCTCAAGGTCAATTGCAACAAGGGTTTCCAAAGGGGAGAGAGCAGGATACGCGATCATTAATTTTGGCCACAGGTGAACCTCAAACATGAACTTCCAAAATAGGGATTATTCAGAGAGGATAAGAATACAAGTCTTGGTCAAACTTCTTTTAGCCTGAAGACTTAGGCAGAAGTCATGCTTCAGACGGCTTCCTGTAGGATCCCAGTTAATTTGTGCTTCAGGAAAGGACCAAAAATACCGTGCCAGTTGCTTTTTTTCCCTAAAATTACAGAAGTCAGAGATTAAGACCATAATTTTCTGTAATTTAACATAAGAAATCATAGGTTGGAAAAGACTCTTAAGATCATCGGGTCCAACCGTAAACCTAAGACTGTGAAGTCCAACACTAAACCATTTCCCTAAGTGCCACATCTACATGTCTTTTAAACACTTCCAGGGATGGTGACTCAACCACTTCCCTGGGCAGCCTGTTCCAATGCCTGACAACCCTCTCAGTGAAGAAATTTTCCCTAATATCCAATCTAAATCTCCCCTGGCAGAACTTAAGGCCATTTCCTCTTGTCCTATCTCTTGTTACTTGGGAGAAGAGACAGACACCCACCTCACTACAACCTCCTTTCAGGCAGTTGTAGAGAGCGATAAGGTCTCCCCTCAGCCTCCTTTTCTCCAGCCTAAACAACCCCAGTTCCCTCAGCCGCTCCTCATAAGACTTGTGCTCTAGACCCTTCACCAGCTTCGTTGATCTTCTTTGGACATGCTCCAGCACCTCAATGTCTTTCCTGTAGTGGGAGGCCCAAAACTGAACACAGTATTCAAAGTGCAGCCTCACCAGTGCCGATCATTTCCCCGCTCCTGCTGGCCACACTAATTCTGATACAGGCCAGGATGCTATTGGTTTCCTTGGCCACCTGGGCACACTGCTGGCTCATATTCAGCTGGTTGTCAACCAGCACCCCCAGGTCCAGCCACTCTTCCCCAAGCCTGTGGCATTGCATGGAGTTGTTGTGACCCAAGTACAGGACCCGGCACTGAGCCTTGTTGAACCTTACACAGTTGGGCTTGGCCTATTGATCCAGCCTGTCCAGTCTAAGAGAAAGTTTCCTTAGCTTCCTGGCATTATCACAGAAGCGCAAGGTGTGGGGTGGCTCAAAACACAGGGCACAGGTTATGAATTGAAGAATTCACCTATCACGGAAGTAACAACCGCTGCTACTTCTTTACATCGAGATGAACGTTTTGCCAATCAGGCAAAATTTAACCTTAAAGCTTTTATCACTTCTGAATTAGGAAAAAAATATATCATAGAATCATAGAGTAGTTTGGGTTGGAAGAGACCTCCAAAGATCATCTAGTCCACCCCCTCCTGCAATGAGCATGGGGGTTGGACTAGATCAGGCTGCTCAGAGCCCCGTCCAACCTGACCTTGAACGTTTCCAGCGATGGGGCATCTACCACCTCTCTAGGTAACCTGTTCCAGTGTTTCACCATCCTCATTGTAAGAAGTTTCTTCCTTATATCTAGTCTGAATCTATCCTTTTTTTTTAGTTTAAAACCATTACCCCTTGTCCTATCCCTACAGACGCTACTAAAAAGTTTGTCCCCATCTTTCTTATACTCCCTCTTTAAGCTGTGAAAGGCTGCAATAAGGTCTCCCCAGAGCCTTCTCTTCTCCAGGCTGAACAACCCCAACTCTCTCAGCCTTCCCTCACAGCAGAGGTGTTCCATCCCACTGCGGGGCGGGGGAAGTGAGTGAGCAGCTGAGCGGTGCTTATGTGGAACATAACAGCAAGAGGAGCTGTGACAAGGAGTTGTGTGAGGTAGGAAGATACCATTTGAAAGTAAACTCTTGCATACATACAAGAATTTTTGCCCTAAACTTCAGTGGCAATGATTCATTTTAAACAATGTAAATATAAACTGGTCCATAGAAACAGTCATCTTATTCAGTTCATAAGTCTTACAGTGATTATAAATTCCAGTTTAGACTGGGGGGAAAAAAATAAATCTATTTAGTCAGGTCATTTACTCCATGTTTATAAAACCATTTTATTATTCCAAGGCTGAAGAGTTCTCACTAGTATTAACTATACATAGATATAGATTAAGTAGGCTATATTAATTTTGGTTTTAAGGAAACATTTTTGGTCACCACTTTTCTTTTGTAAATGGAAACCATCTGTTGGATTTTTTTTTTCAGGTACTAGAAAAATGTCTGTTACTAGTTGCTTTTCCTCACACTTGAGTTAAAGAAAAGCTGATGCATTTTATTTATGGTTACACAATACCAATATTTCCTAAAGGTAATTTTATGTATAGACATTTGTTTTAGAAGTTCCTGACAAAGAGTCAGTTGGCAATGTCTGAATCAATTATAGTGTGTTCATACTTGTCTAATACCCTATTAATTCAGAATAACTAATTCTAATCCCCAGAAAGGGAGAGTGCTGAATCTTCTTTTGTTTTACCTGAACTCTCCTTACAATTATAAAGGAAAACCTACTGGCTCAAAAAGATCTGGATTGCCATTTGCCAGTCCTGTGATGCCTAGTAACCAACTGGCCACAGCCAGCCTTAGATTCTTCCTGGAAACATTAAATATTTTAGTGTTATTGCATCCCTCTGTCCCTCCTGCCATATAAATCACCCTATGTTCTCTCTAACCTACCTTGGGATGCTATGCAGTACACAGATAGGCTGTGTGTATATAATTTTTCAGCTGCTTCAGTTGGTTCGCGTAGAGGTAGACCGGGTCCAGTTGCCAACGTTCACATCTGAAATGAAGAATATTCTTGGTCTTGCTCTACTTGTTTGTTCTGTCTGGTACATTTTGCCTGAGAGCGCTGTTACAACTACATTTACAGAGTCCTCTCCTAGCAAAGTTTCCATTGATATATTATTATTATATGGCCATTTATATAGACCCAACTGTGTTATTTCCATTTTATTGCAAGGGCATAAAAGCTGGAAATCTTCCAAAAGTACAGAAAGGAGCCTAAGAGCCTTTGAAAGTAAATGCCTTAGGGAAATACTAGGTATTAAATAAAGTCGATTTATAGCTGTTGCCAAAATTTGTCAAAGCTTAAGCACTCCTTAAATCTAAAGTTATCCAGAAGAGAAGGTAGAAATACTTAGGTTAGCAATAGCAGCCATATCATTGTTAGATCTACTGGTTGGTTTTTGCCAGCATACGTGCTGGCACAATGAATGAAATAGTGCAAGCCAGAGTGCCCCCTTCCGCCCCAACCCCAAACGGTTCTTACAGAGGAAGAATTAATGGAAAGTAGAAACATGGAGGCTGCACGAACAGAAAGCATTTGTAATACAGCACAGAATAAGATCTGTTGGCCTACGAAGGGTTCAGATTTGTAATAGAGTTTATAATATCAGAACCAACAGCAGCATTAGACATGTAGGAAGAGGAGAATATGCAAAACCAGTCTTCATTCCTGAGTAGTTTTTCTCATCCATTCCAATGAGTTCTGTCTCTATTTGTCCCCTAGGCCCTGGCTGTCTAAGTTACAGTGATGAAACAGGTAACCGCAGCTGACCTGCAGTAACAATTCACATGTCAACTCTGTCCACCTCAACTGCAAGATAATGTGGTTTAGCTTACAGTAATTCATGTGATCTTGCAGCCACAACAAGGTTAGAGCAACTGGATGAAGTTGCCCACAGTGGTGTAGTTGATGTGTTATAACGTGTGAAGCCATTATAAGCAAATTGTGCCTCAGACCCCCAATCTACACATCAGTTATTTAGGAAAAAAAAAAAAAAAAAAGCCTCTGCTGTTAATCGCTAAATCGCTTCCCCTCACATTTTTAAATGTCTTTCCCAGCCACTTCTCTGGTTCTTACTCCTCACAGTCATTATTACCTTCCTTTCTTCTTACCCAGCTCCTCTTTCATTTATAGTGTTTGGAGATTGGCTTCCATAGACATATCCTTTGAAGACTTCAGTTGTGCATTTAAGACAAGGAATGAACTCTTGCTCCTGTTAAGTATTTCATTCACTGGTAGGCATTGATGTTCTGTCCTTCTGAAAGCACTCTCTACATGTCTCAAGCCTCTGGGCAATGCTTTAATGCACATAAATTAAGAAAAACAAGTGATAGAGATCAGCATCACATAGGCTGAATTAATAAAACAGAGCCTAATGACTTCAAGTTGGAGGCAATCTCAACACTTAAATTCTCAGAATAAGAGAGTTTTCTCACAGGTTAGAAGACAAATAGTGTTTGGGAAATTATCTGTCTTTTCAGAGAGCTTAGTTTAGCTCCCATTCTGTGTTACGCAATGCTCCAATTCATGCTACACTCTATATGTCTGGGACAGAGTAAGCAGCAGACTTGGGACTTGCTGGTAATTGAAAACAGGTTCTGAAGCAATGATTATCACACAGTAAAACTACAGTACTCCACATGCTGCGCAGAGCCAGCCAGTAACTCTAGCCATTTTCTTTTCATCTGAGAGAAAAGAACCATGCATTTGAATTTTTTTTGGCAGTTGAGCAGTAAATGCACTGTGAACTTCATTTTCAAACTGTGTTGATATCTCCTGGATTTACTAATCATCGAATATCAACTCTACACTAAAACAAGACACATGGTTACAAGTTCCAAGACAGTAAGTCAAAAGACTATTATGCCTTATGCAACTGTAAGCTAACTAAAAAGCTTCCATCTACTTTGGCCTACTGTCAAGTTTTCAGAGGTGTGATTCACCATTTCTGAGAAAGATCTTTCAGTCTGAATTGGATACCTGGATTTTGCAAAGCATCTCAACAAGTTCAAGTTCCTATCCAAATTCACTAACACATATTTTCACTTAAACGCTCCTGAGGATTTTCTTTAAGCATAATTCATATCTTGAGCTTAATGCAAGAGAAACAAAGAGCCACAATATCTTTTTTTGGATTTGGAAGGAAGCTGCAGCTGAAAGTCTTTGGTAAGACACTTAGGAATTTGCACAGCCCTTCCTGTGAAAACCACGTCAAGGTACGCTCTAAAGATCCAGTTTCCCCTTCCAGTATATAAGTACAATTCATGGAAGATAACCCAAAAGCTACTGCAATGCATGTCTGGTGATTGGGCTACCAGATATTTCCTCTCTCACCTTGAGCAACTCACATAAAGCAGAGCTCTGCTCTGACCTCCGTAAAAACATTGTTGCAGGATCCCAGTGCACTGTCTCTGTTCATTTCCAGTTTTAAGTGCTCACCCACCCAGCAGAAAATGTCCTTTTCCCTATCAGCTCTGCAGATTTTCCTGAGAGTTTGCCATTCCTTTTTACTGCTACTACTATTCATTATTTCAAAGGCTGAACAAGGCCATAGTTAACCCCTTTACGTTATTGCCACCCGTGGCTAGCATGGACAGATGGAAATGAGAAAACTGTTGCATGGATGATACAGAAAGTCTGAACTCCCTTTCAGATTGCTGCCTTGGCTTTGCAGCGTGAGCAGGATTAAAGGGTAGTAAGAATTGATTTTCTCACAGAAGTTAGGTATAGTTATCTACGCAGCGATCAGGTTTCTGGAGCAAGAGAACATAATTTGCAGAATGACTTGGTTTCTCAGGCCATGACTGCACCCGATATATGTCTGTGCCTTTTTTGTCTTTGTCTAGTGAACAAAGAGGGTGGCAGCTGAAAGTTGGAAGCTTGATGGGCGAGACATTTTCACAGGCAACTATTAAAGTGATATTTCGGTATACGAATTGAAATGACAACATAATAATTTCATAGGGGGGTGGGGTGGTGTCATAGTTGTGACCCTAAAATTCTGACAACGTGAATGTAAACTTCATTTCATATTACTGCAATTTTTAAAATGTCAGTTTTGTAGTCACTTGACAGCCAAAGTTCTTCCTTAAATATTAGCATCACAGAAACAGCTGCATTGAATGCATTTAGAGTAACAGCTTTTCAGCCAGTCTTAGTAGTTTAGTAGTCTGTTTAGTAGTCTTTTTCAGGCTTTCCATTAGTCTGTAGCTTTTTCTGCTTCTTAGTCATAAGTCATTAGTTTTGCTGGAGTGAGGTTAAAGGCAAATGCAAACGTTTGCAAAACTGGATCCTCTTGTAAACTTGTTTTTGTTAGCTGTTCTAAATTTTGTGATGTTACAGGCAAGACAATGTGTTCAACCTCTCAGCTCTCACTGGTTTTATTTAGTTAATTTTCTAGCTACAAAGCCAAACAACTGTCAATGGCTTCTGTTACAGAGACTTGTCAACATGAGATCTAAAGAGTTTAATGAAACATGGAAAAAAGTAGTTTCAGACTTTAAAGATGGCCCAGGTGCTTTGCATGATTTTACAAATCAACTTTTTCCTCCTTTTAAAAGTTTTTCAAATTTTTTCTATGTATGGTCTTTTTCACAGAAAAAAAGAGAGAAGGAAATTTGGAACTGAAATTATTTGGGGAAAGAAGAAGTTTTAAATAAGCAAAGTCAATGATCTAAAAAATAAATCCACATTCTCTTGGCTGAAAAAACCTCTTTAAAAACCTCTATTGTTATAGAAACACTAATGGATAAAAAAGTTTCATAGGAAAGTATAATTTTTTCATCATGACAGTAGCTATGCAGGTTGAGTAAAACCGGACATGCACCTCTTTCCACAATTTACACTGACAGAAGGCAGTAGAAGAGTTAATTTCTTCATTTTTCTGTGCCTTAGAAAAGGAAACAATAGAACTCTGGAGAGATTAAACAATCTTGAAAGAAAAGTTCTAGCCCTGAAGCACTGCAGCTCCCCGAGCTCTGAAAAAGAGCTAGATTTGGTGGCTCCTTGGCCACAGAGACAGACCTGGGATGATGCTGTGCAAAGAAGGTGCAGTTTATCACATAAAATACGCACACTCTAGTAAAAAAAGTTCACTGAGAACAGGTTAGTCCAAGCTGAAGCCTCATTTTAGCTGGTGTAGATGCATATCACTTGAACGCACGCAAGATTTTACACTTTCCTGCTGCATTAGCATAGTACTGTGTGTCCTATAAAACATCAGCAATTGTGGGTTAACCAGTCAATGAAATAGAGAGTGTTGTAACTTCCGTTTAGTTGCAGATGTATTAATACTTTCAAGGAATAATCACGATGCTATTGAAAGAACTGTCAGGTTTATTTTTCCTTCTGGTGTCAGTATAGGGTTTTAAGCAAGGATAGCTTTGCTTATGCTTTATTAAGCACTTATTTCATTAAGGAATTGGATTGAGGAAGTTGATAATCTGGATTCAAATTATAGCTCTACCACAGACATCCTATGTGCTTCCCGGACAAATCATGTAACCTTTCTATGCCCTGGTTCCCAGTTTGTAAAAGAAGAATAACACCACTTCATTATCCAACACTTTATACATCTTACGTGCTTACATTGTAAGTTCTGTGGAGAAAGACTCTCTGTATTTGTATAGTGCCTGGCACAATGGGGCCCAGATAAGCTACTGGGACATGCACAGATATCATCATACAAATATGTTTATGCATATAGAAATTCTTAAAGACTCTGTCAACTTACAATTCCTAGAGTACTGCCTCAAACACAAGCTCTGGATAAGTCGTATCTCCCTTTTGACAGTTTCACAAATCCTTGTGATACGCATTATTCACGCTAGCACCATTTCTGATGTACCCAGTTCTCTTGGGAACCACCTCTGAATGTCATATTTGCAGACTTGCACTAAAGTATATTGAAATAGGTATCAAGCCCAGGGAGCTAAATGCTGCAGTGGGTTAATGCATTAACCTTTCACATCTGGGGGCCTGAGGTGAAACCCCAGTTCTGTTGAAGTCCACAGCAAAGTCTCACTGATGTCAGCAGGGCCAGGAACTGATGGTGGGGGTTCAAGCACTGCTCCAGTCATGATTAAAATAATTCTGCAGCACCAGCCATATCTCCAGTGAACATCCACCCACTTTGCACTGAGCTACCAAAGGGCCTGTAATACTGCAGTCGTTTTGCATGGCAACATCTTTCCAAGAGCTGGAATAGCAGAGAGGGCTTGCTATTGTGACCTGAGGTACTGCAAAAGTGCTTTGAGAAGCCTCTTGCTTGTCTCTTACCAATATTTTCAGGCTTTATGCTCCTGCCTTTGCACAGATGTCACCCATACACATATATGCCATATCCTTTCCGCAGCACCCAAATGTAAATGTGATGACTGCCTGAATTAGAAAAGAATCTTCACTAGAGAGAGCAAAGAAACATACTCTATACTATCATTGCCTTTGGGGTACTTGATCAGGAAGTTTAAAACAAATTCAACGTGAACAGCAGAATTTAAAACTGCTGTACATTTAGCTTAGAAAATAGTGTGTGTCACACAACTAACTCTAAAGCTTGAAATAATCTCTAGAGAAAATTAGAAAAAACAGTCAAGAGATTTTGCATTTAAAAGTAAATCATGACACCAGCCTGTCCAAGACTGAGAACCTGCATCAATAACAATGTTCTTTCCCTCTGCGACCACTCAGTATGATTTCCATACCAATTTCTGAGATGGACCTATTTCAAGAAAATGTACTCTAAGAAACATGAAGCTCAGAACATCACTTTCAGGAGAAAGTAATCTCTCCAATACCTTTTCTGACACTGCAGATATTCATTGACCCAGACAACGTATTTCTTCCTTGTACATGGAGGTACATAAGGTTAAGTCCAGCATGGTGTGAAATGATCCCTCTGTTCTCTATAAAATTTAGGAAGAAAACTTATCTAGATTTGGGATGTTTGTCTGGAATCTTGAAGTCTAAAGGAATTATTGCAAATAAAGGATTTTTAAAAAGTATATTTATTTGTATTTAAACAGGAATATAACTGTTTTGCAAAGTGTTTTGTACAATGCTGTTTTGAACAGTCATTATTTTAGTTATTTGAACAGTTAACTATTACTGAAAATTCCTTTCTCTCCCACATTTGCAGTCAGCATTAAATTTTTGGCATTTTAAGCTGACAGCAAACTGACATATATCATTGGGGCATTCATCGCAAAGGATTCTGTTAGTGTATGTTCTCTAACCATCAATATGCCAAAGGCTTTGTCAAAGACTATTTCATGTGTAATAGACATGAATCATCCTTCCTGCAACCCTTCTGCCAAGTGTCAATGAGGGTAATGAGCACCCGGTTCATTAGCAGCTCCTTACTTTCATATGAATGAACAAGTGTGACTTAAAACCCTATCCAGAGCTGTATTCAACACTTCTGATTCTGAAAAGAGAAAAATAAATACAAAATTTACAAACCCTGTTGATCTGTGAAGTTTTTGTTCTCTCGCAAACGCAACCTTTGCATATTACACTTACAGCACATTTTGTACAGTTAAGGAGTATAGAAAACTGAATAACCCGAGTCACTTGTTTGTACTTCTGAAGAGTACATGAACTATTGCTGCCATAGAAGTTTCTTTAGGTTTTTCTTTTACCCAGAAATGCAGCTACCACATATGTAGATACACCTACAAGAAACATGTATTTTGTGCTCCATCTTCCCTTTGAAAGAGGCAAAAAAAGTTTCCATTCCTACAAGGCTAGGACTCAGTTCATGGTTCAGTGATTTATTTTGGCCGCGCTGTATTCTGTGATAGAGTAAGCACTGATAGGAATTAAATATTAGCATATGTTAGCTTTTAGGGATGAAACAGAGGAACAGGAGTTATGGGTAGCAATGAAATGCAAACCAGGTACAGAAGTGCTGGCATCAGCTACACAAGGACAATGGTGGCATCTACAGTCAAGTAAGTCAGTTGTAATACCCAAAGGGAGCTGCTCAACAGTCATTATTAATTGCCACCAGATACAGTTTCTGAAGCTGTGCAGACCTGTTTCTCACTTCAAAATTAATCTGGACATTATTGTTCCTGCTTTAAAAAAAAGTATTATACCCAGGTACTCAGCAGAGATTTTTTTTTATCCCAGGGAATGTCTGTTTAAGAGGAATATTAAAACTTTGCAATCTCATGTGTCTACTCCAGCCAAGGAGGCGGTGCCTGTCCATTTTGATAGTCATACAATTTTTTACATTCATTTTGAGAACAGCATATTTCATTGTGGCAGAATCACAGGACCTACCACTAGAAGGAGGATGCTAGGCAAAACCGAACATCGACTTAACTGCGTAAGGTTTGTTTTTTTGACTGAACTCCCCCTATCCAGATTTAAATGATTAAAAATCTAAAGTTGTCACTGCTTTCCTTGGGAAAGTGTATCACACCCTGATGGAAGTGACATCAATTATCTAAATATGTCATGGGACATGAGAATATTTGGGGAAAAAAACCCAAAGAACCACGAAAACCACAGAGGTTTTTGTGTAACCAAGTACTTAAACTCTATGAAAGAGAAGCTGCACAGATGGTCTGCAGACTTTGAGTCCCAGAGGTATAACCTGGCTCATGTGAAAAAATACATATAACATGTTAGTAAACTGATTTCTCCTCTTTGTTTAAATTCACGCCCTTATTATATGCCATTGAGTTACGTTAACAATTCCTATGTCTCATTGAAGCTTGCATGTCCATTGCTATATCTGTGACACTACAGCTAGTATGTTAGGCATTGTGAAAATAACTCCCCTAGTGACATGAAGTATGTATAAGAAGATACCTGTCAAATGGTTCACAAACCCAGTGTGTTATGTTTACATAACTTCATTCTGGGCATCTAAACCACTTTTATTCATATAGTATTTCTAAGATGAAAGTAGCGTTAGTACTATACTCCTCTGTACCTTATACTCAGACTGCTAGGTGATGGTTCATCCTCACTACGAAAACACGAGCCGGTAGGAGGAACTATAGTTTCTTGGATCCGGAGAGATGATTTTGAAAGAACTCTGTTGCTTGAAAACCTTCCTGTTCTGCTGATGAATCACTTCTTAAAACTGTTGGCACTAAGCACTGTTACCACTTTAGCTAGAGCCGTCTGCTGATATGCACCTCACACACACATACACACGCACCCACCCATAAAGGAAACTAAAAGAAATGAAATATTTAGCAAAGGCAATGTGAATTCATACTTTTAACGTTTTAAGTAAAAAACAACAAAAAAAACTTCACAGACTGATTACCAGAGTGCTTATGTTGAAGAAAACGCCTGAATTTGCCAGTCTTTTTTTGATAGCTTTGACTCAGCCAGAGTCAGAATTGAACTGCTGGCCCAAGATGGAAATGGAGACATTGCTGAACATACTGGACAAGCAATTAAAACAGACTGGGACACTGAACTTACACGTGGAGTTTACTGACCTCATGAGAGATGATTTCTACAGTCAAACACATTCAGATTTTCAGGAGTTCCCCACAACATTGGAGAGGATGCAATTTCCACATCTGCTGATACAGGGGTTAAGGTCTATTTACTGCTATATTATATCATATCATATAGAAATTAAAAAAATGTAGAGAAGCAGCATGGAAACCCTTTGTAAAAATCAAGCTTCTTTCCACATCTTAACCTGTTCTGCATCAGGACATGCTCCATTTAACACAGTGGAATAAAATTTTAATTGGTCTGTCAAGAGCTGCTGGTAGAAGCTTGTGCCCTTGAGGGAAGTTTCCTCAGCTGCTGGTTGGGTTACAGCAGGTGGAACAGGCTTATCTCAGAATGGAGAACCAAGCTTCCCTGAGGTTTCTGCTGTTTACTGAACTCACTCCATCCCAGCACTTCCCACCACAAAGCATGAGGTGTTTTCATGCCTGCGTGGCAGAGGGCCCTTTGTGAGGATCTGTCACGCCCCAGTTTCTCAGGACAATGACTGAGGTTTGCCGATTCCCAGGTCAGGATTAAGGCGAAACGACACCAGGGATCCTTTAACTCACAAAACTCAACTTTTATTCACTCACCACAAAAACGGGTATGCTCACCACAAAAACGGGTATGCTCACCACAAAAACGGGTATGAAGCTATGCCAGTAAATCATGTAACATGTGCTAACCACACATCACCAAACATATACTACAGGCCTTGCTTAGTTTTGGATCAGTTCAGGGAAGTCAATAAGGAGAGCCATCCCGTTGAGTCCCGAGGTTCAGAGCAGACCCCCTTGCTCTCTAGACTCCCTCTCAGAGAGGAACTTAGGGGCGGCTGGATCCTTGGGTCCAGCATTGGTCCGGTCAGCCTGGGGTTCCAGTCAGCCAAGGGGTCCAGTTCCGGAGGCCGCGTGCATGTGGGGCTTCAGTTTGTGTCCTTTTATCATCTCCTTGCCCCTCCTTCGGGCGGGCACCCACAAACTCATTAGGCAAATTAGGCGTCATGCACAGTTTGTGCTTCCACAGCCTTCCGGAAATGGGCCGGTGGGCTTGTGGTCCATTGCTAGGCCGGGTTCCTTGTTCTGCAGAGTTCGCCATTATGCAGAACTTCCCCCATCGCAATGTTTGAGACCTTAATTCCTTCAGTCTCTGACAGGACCCCCTTCACCAAGCCACTAGCAACACTTCAGGTCCCTCCAAGAAGGTGGCTTGCAGGGGAAGAAATCGGGTCCCCGTTGCGGGGACACCCAACACACAGGCACCGACGTGCTGACAGCAGCCAGGGCTGAGGTCCCATATGGCAATGTCAAAGTTCTTCTGCTGAGTGGAAATGCTCCACAGGACTTCCGATGCCAGTGTTAAAACCTAATTACCATAACCCAAAGTAAATGCTCTAATTTGGACAGCAATTAGTTGTTCAGAACTGATAACAGCAGACTCCTTCAAGCCAGTTAAATCCCATCTGTTGAACATTAATGACCATCCACTGCACCATGATTAACATTTATAAGACAGACAAACTTTTCCAAAAGGTTGTATCTCCAACAGAATCTGAACATCTCAAACATTTTTTCTTTCTGAATGCCTGAAGAAAGCATCAATAACGAAGGGTCTGGTCCTGCTGCCACTGAAATCAATAGCCAAAACTCTCATACATTTCAACAGAGGGAAGACTTGAGGCTCTGACCAAGCAGAGAGAAACCAAAAACAAATAACAGCTGGTAGAAATCAGGCTGAACATAACTTTCTTTTTACCTGACAGTCAAAAAGGTCATTCTGTCCTTTTTTTAGATACAAAATTAGCCAACTAAATTTAAAATACATGAACTTTTGAACTTCAGAGAAATAAGTTGCCATTTTCAGCTGTATATTTTTAAAAAAGAATTTTAAAACATTTTGATATGTGGACTTACTCTTTTTGCCCCATCTTGTTGGGAACTATCATATTAAAGTCAGAAAACAAGGGGGCAAGGATGACTCCAGCAATAGGCATAGATTTTGGATTCTGGTGCCGTACCTTTTGCAGCTGTGAAAAAGCATTCAGCACTTAAGGGGGTCTTACAGCTAGTTCTTGGCTTTATATTTTGTGCTTGCATTGGTTTGTTGATTACTTGTTCTAAAAAACAATGGTGGTGGTGGGCATATATGTCACTTTTCTCTGAAAGTTTTTGAAAGGCAACAGAAGCCAGTGTAGATTTCTTTATTTTTCTGTTCAGTTTACTATATTTTGTTAATTCCTAAGACCTACAACCATATGCTTACCAGAAAGTTCTCACAGGTTTTGAAATAGCTGCTTTAATTTGCTGTGTTTTTGTTTAAGTTCACAAAACTAAACAATTTGGCAAGTACAGTATGCTAACAGTTTTTGCTAAGTTCAGATACAAGAACATGTCTATCAATTACACATTTCTGCAGACCAGAGAATGAATTGCATTCTTCCATAACCAGGTTTAGTGATATCCTTTAGATGCCCTACTTGCATTATAGAAGGAAGCACTGACTTCTTTCTGGAATCATTCATTTATGCTCAGTTTTAGTTGTAATAATTGCTCAGGGAGCATCATTATCCTCTTCCTTCAAGGTTGCACTCACGTCTGCACACGTAGGTGTACGAAGATGGATTCTCTTCTACACAAGACATGCTAGCAGAATGAGACCAGAAAAAACCCCACTCTATCATTTTGGAAATGAATGTTCTCTTAAATGAGCACAATATAAGCTGTCCAGAAGAACAACCAGTTAACTTGTGCTAGACGATGTAACGCCACTACAATTTAAAAACAGCCTTTCCATGCAGCGCAAAAACACATGTACATGCTACGTATTAATTGTAACTCACTCCACGTTACAAAAATGTGGATAGCTCAAATTAAGGTTGTTTGCATCATTTACATGCATTTAGAGCCACATAACAGTTAAAACCTGTTTCCTGAAAGTTACTAGATATACAGCTATATTATCTACAAAGTATGCAATGAAAGAAAAATATAACATAAACTTAAATAGTTGTCCTTGTTGATGTGAAGCTAGACAAAAAGGTCTATTATTTTTAGACAACACTACTTGGTTTAACTTTATTTCAGCTGGAGAATAGGGTCATGGTACTGTACCTGAACCCTTCTCTAGAAAAACTTGATGTGATAACATTATTTCTTTGAAAAGGGGTGACTGCTTACAAGCAGCTTTTGAGTTGCTTTGAATAACAGTAGGGGAGCTAAAAGCAAAACAAAGCCTTTACTGCTTTCACCCAACAGGTCTCATTCTCCTTCCAGAGTCCCAACAGCATCTGTACTGAAGAGCACTCACACGCTGGGCAGCTCTGCAGCCCAATGGTCCCAGGTAATGTTCAGGTGAGCACATTTATATTCAAGATAGTACTTGAGGATGTTACTGGATTACAAGCTAATTAAACCACTTCAAACAGATTGAGAAATCTTAAAAGACAAGGAAGAAACACTCAATTTTCCTTAGCAGCGGCAGGACAGGTAGGTGTAATGCTGTTGCTCACCGTGCTAGCTGCATGCCCAACCACTCGAAAGCATCCCATTTGTGGGCTTAGACGCTCCGTGCCTTCAGAAGGGTAAGAGTGACTTGTGCTTTTGACATACGAGGAAAGGAAACCCGTACTTGTGTCACACACAGATGTCACCCCTTGCTGAGAGGGTTGCTGTGAAACTTACTGTGAAACACCTTTGAGCAGGAAGCACCTTCCTGATAAATGTGGGGGTTAAAAAATAACGCATTGCACCAAGGAGCAATTCGGCAGCAGGAGCTCTGTCAGATTTACCAGCATTGGGTGCAGTGCAGCTGGGGCTGAACTTCAGGCCCCTGCAAAGCCACTCCTCTGCCTGCCCGCAGGGTTGCCCAAGCGGCTCCCACCAGCCCTGCTCCCATGTGCCCCCGTGCTCGCAGTGGCAATGCCAACCAAGGGTCCTGTGAAACTCTGCGACTGCTCATTGAGTTCATTTTGCCAGAACGGTCTTCTCTTACAAAGCCCCTCCACTTCAGTTCTGCATCCAAGTTTGTAAAACAAGACACAGGGAAGTGATTGAGTGTCCATCAAGTTCAGGGAATGGAAACCAGATACCAAAAAATAATGAAGTCTATTTCTTCATAAAGGACAGTGCTGACTCCTCTCTTTTCTTTGATTTTTTAAAAGTTCAATTCTAAAAAGAAAATGTTCCAAGTGCTTTAATTACATTAGAATCCCATAACAAGCTCTGAATATTTTCAAAACAAGTTTCATCCTAGCATACTAGAAAAACATCTCAGACTGGAACAAATTTCAAATACTACAGCCACTCTTGGTCATGGAAGAAGTTAAATAGCCTTGATTCAGATTTGTGGATGAGTGCTCACCTCCAAATTTTCTCCAAAGAAACTGAGAAATGAGGAGTTGTGGAAGAAAACTTTCTGGCTACACACCCTTGTCCCCTTTCCTTTTCTCTATATATCTCAATTGAACAACATATCCCATGTTTGCAATAGCTTTCAGTACAATAGCTCACTTCGCTTTCAAATGAAATATTATTCTTGTTTAATAGACATGGAAACTGAATCAAGGACTTATCTGAAAGCAGAAGGGCCAAGCACCGGATGAAACCTACATGAAAAGCCTGACAAACATTTGCTGGGTTAAAACGAGATATTTTTTTTTATTATTTATTTCTGAGCTGAAATTAGCATCAACAGTATTTATATACTTAGAGTGAAAATTGACAAAACTCTTTTGAACAAAGAATAAAACTTCATCAAGAAACAAGTGACAGATTCATTTATCCTTCTCACTCAGTAGGATCTGTTTGGCTTAGTATTTTTTATTAACTAGGAGCTAAATACTTTCTATGTATTTCTGCAAGTATGTCCTACTTCATAACAACTTTAGGACTTGGGATAAGGCAGATATATTGTGCAAAAAATTAGTATTTACATCCCCACATGAGATGGTTGCCTGTGCAATCAGTAGATAATCTTCCTGTAGGGGCATGTTTTCCATAAACAGGAAAAAATTTTAAGGTCCTGATGAATACTTCACATTTCTAAAATATCATTAGTCCATCTCCTAACCCATAAAGAAAATATGAAAGGAAATATTATCAAAATTATGCATTGCCAGTAGCAGATTATATTCAAGACTGTATTTACAATTAAGTATATTCTAAACTAATATAGTGTATCAAATACAATTAGAAGAAACCTCTAATGTTTTATTGCCTATTGATTTCCTCGAATTTGTCAAAAGGTTTTTAGATGTAGATGCATATACTACATGTCTATGTCTAGTCCTCAGAATGCATAGAGATAATACATCATATCATTACAGGAAACTGGAAACACTGTGTTGGTGACAACAGTCTACTTCCCTATCCTATGACATGATTTGAAAGAGTTACCTAAAATGGGAAACGTAGCACTTTCACCCCAGTATCATGACTGCCATGTTCTTGATTTATATAAACATGTGACATTCTCGAATGCTCTCCTCTCTGTAAAGCCATCCATGGCCAGCTGGGTGATGTTAACTAAGAACTAATCATAAACATCTGCTTAGTGTGCATAAATGTTGCTTTTATTCCAGATTTTCCTAAAAGAAAATATACTGTCAAGCAACATATACATATTTTAGTCATCCTCCTTTTTTTTTTAAGGGTTTTTTTTTCCTTTTTAACCACACAAATCCATTAATACACTTCGATCTATAGAGGCGCGTCTTATTTGATCTGACACAAAGACTAACAAGCATGCTATGTTTGAGTTTTGGTTTCCCTTTTCTAGCACTTAAAGAGGTCAAATCGCTTGTATCAATCTGTCCAGGTTGACAACACCTTTTTGAGTTGCTGCCAGTCCTCCCATGGCCTTGCGGTCTGTGGGAGGAACAGTTGACCCCCCCTGCACCCCACGCACGCTTCTCAGCTCCACTGAAAGTCCTCAGGTGTTTTAAAGAAAGTACTCGATGATTTTTGAAACCCGTCTTAGGAGTGAAATCTGATGTAACGCACTACATCAGTTACAAATTCCTGATGTCTTTATCTTAATGTATTACACTTTCCTATTGAGCACTAAACCAGGCTCAGCCTTGGGCTGCTGTAAATCCTGTAGCTTCACAGCAGCCACATCTCCAGCTGCATCAGCCCAGACATAAACACGTAAAAGAGACCATACAGGCATAACTCCTATGGGGTTTGACTCATCTAACCTTTCATGCCACCTCTTTAATTTACAGAGAGGGAAGGGCAACTTGTTTCATCTAAACGTGTATCCTAGCTAAGTGCAATGAACTACCTTCTGGAGACACGTCACCCT
Source organism: Astur gentilis (assembly GCF_929443795.1). Taxonomy (NCBI): domain Eukaryota; kingdom Metazoa; phylum Chordata; class Aves; order Accipitriformes; family Accipitridae; genus Astur; species Astur gentilis. Next base: position 31,169,321 of record NC_064891.1, read on the forward strand.
ATAGGAAAGGTGCCATGGCACCCTAAATGTGACATCCCTGTACCTGGTCTGTATAAGTGTAGGGCTCCCCAACACCCAGAGGTGGGCTGAGTGAAGTCCACAGTGTAGCTGCAGTCGTGACAGTGCAGGAGGTGAGCTTTTCCAAAATTGATTCATCAACTATTTTTATGCCTCCAAAATTCACATTGACAAGTTTTTGTTAAATTTTTACCATTTGAGAAGGTAGAGATTTTTCTCCTTTGCAACCAAAGTATGTGAAAGTGAAATCTAAACCTTCCCACCCCTATTGACCATTCCTGTCACAAAACATGAAAATACAGTAAAGAGTGAGAAGCGTCTTCAGGAACACCCCTTCCAAGCAGCTATCACACCAGCTGTGCTGCAATTCCCTAAGTCAGAGTATTACATAGCATCTTGTACTGTTGGTTTAGCAAGAAAAAAAATCCCAGTTTTATTAACAGTTTTTCTGATCTAAAAACCCAAGTTACATTTGCCTTGTCATCAAAGACCAGGCTGGAGACAAAGAGGAAGAGACTGAGGGAAATGTGATAGGTTATTTGCTAAAATTTCACCAAGATAAACTCTAACTTGGCCATTAATTTAGAATAGGTGTGGTGGAAAAGGTTTAGTACACATCTTATTTCTGAAGGTGAACCTTAACTTCTGTCTTCTGCTGTCAGAGCAAAAGCATCCTTCCTCTTTCCACAAGAAGTGCCCGGGAAGGAATACAGTCTCTGACAGTGAAGGAAAAGTTGGTGAGCCTGGAGGGAAAATGCCTTTCATGCAGCCGACTGGTAGGTTGATAGCTTTGGAGCATGATTAGAAGACCCACAGCTACTTCTCCAGCCTCTGCTGCTTTTTTGTTTGTTCTTTAAAGCTCTTCATTCAGACCTTGGTACCTTGCTTGAGATTAGTAATTAATACTGATAACTATTTCACACAGGTTTCGTGCAGTGCACGTGAAGAGACTGGCCACTTTCCCCGCGTGTCTGTCTGTCTGTCTTCTCTGGGCAGAGCAGCAGCAGTGTGACAGACTGGGTGTCCCTGGCAGCCCAGCACTCACACTCTCTCACAGTGACACTTCCTAACGCCACCTTTCTGCTTAGGAAAGGGGAGTTTCTGCTTCATCCTCCTGACAGTGGTTAGCTTAGCCCCCGAAACATGGCTATGGGCTGGTGATACACAGGTGTCATTCTTACATGTAAGGAAAGAATAGTAATTTATAGAAATGACTGAATCTTGCCTGATGCAGAAGATTATTTCCATTTACTAGCAAGTTGCACCAAATGCAAAATTTTGCTAGGGGGAAAGGATATAAAGTGCCACTATATGACTTCAAGGCTAGTGAGTATTCTGAATTCAGTGAAGTCTGTTTCTACCTATTGATGGCACAGCATAAAAACTCAAACCAAAGAGCTATCATGGATATATCACAGGCTTTGCCAGCTTTAGGTTTGGGACTTCTAGGAGGAAGCTTACTTACAGTACAAAAAGGCAGCAAATCTCCTACTCCTTTGAAATTCGATGATATCAACTTCCTTGAAAGAGCATAAGCCACAATTTTAAAGCAAGTGTTCTGTCTGAATGATTTAGAAAACTCATCCAACAAGCTTGCTAAAAATCATTCTGTTGAGAGGAATTTTATATATGCAACAACAGAGTGTTTCTGATACATTGGGTATTTTCTGAAAGCCTATTTCTAGTAAAAAATAAAAAAAACCCCAAACACTAAGCCCAACAACTTTCAAAGAGGACATCAAGGGCCAAATACCGATCCCCTGGAAGCACAGCAATTCTCCCACAGATATCAACAGGACTAGAATTTGGCCCTATACGAAACATATTTCACACTTCCAACAGCTCGGGAACATTATCTACATTCAGTGAGACAGCGCTGTGAATACACTTCAGTACCACAGTTTGCATGAAATCATCAGCCAAAATTAACTAACAAGACTGTGAAAGAAAGTGAACATGTGTCCAGCTGCTTACTCTTTCCATTTGAACTTTACTTGGTGCATTCTCTTCAGTCAAATCAATTAATCAAGCACTGTAATTTGAACTGCAGGAAGACGTATGGCGAGAATTTATACATGGGGTGCTTGCTATCAGAAAGGGCCATTCACGAAATGAGTCTCGCTGAACCCATCTCTGTGTAATTCTTAGAAACCAGGGTGTGCGATGATGATTGAGTAAACATCTGTGACTCAGTGTCTAAAGCATGGTTATGACAGCCTCTGGGAGAAGTGTTACTAACTGCACTGCCTCAAGTATTTTCCTGGCCAAAAGATCACATGCCGAGTCAAACACCATGGGAAAAATTAATGATCCTCCCTGCTTCCGCAGCTTTTCCTTTGCAGTCCTAGCCCACTGGGGTTTGTACACGTAATTGTTACAATTTTGTTTACTGGTGGTTTTAAAAGCTCACGTTAGATGACCCGAGTCCAGTGGTAAGTTAGGGCTACAGAAGGAGAGCACAAAGCACATCCAGGTTTAATGATGTTTATAGCAGGCGTGGGGGTTTGTCACCATGCCAGTAACATCTCCCGCCCCTGACACAGGCTCAGCACCACTTCGGGGTAAAGCAAACTGTGTATCCTTCTCTAGAGACTGATTACCAGGTGAGGACAATCATATCACATACTGTCTTAATCACTCCTGCCCTTTTGCCCTGCCATATGATCTACTGCCCTGAGTGTTTACAGGATAGTGTGGGGCTCGCTCTGCCAGCAACATCTGCACAGGTACAGCTGTGCTGCAAACCAGTACAAGGAAAATCGTCCCGTTTCAAAAGTATCCACAGCAGACACCTTTGTAGTCTCTTCAGCTTTTAACATTGAGGAGTTGAGGATCTGTTCTACACTCCTGATCCACACCCAAGCAAAAGGAAAAAAACCCATATCATTTAATAAATGGTAAGCCTAACATTGGCTACTACAGGTAAGGATGCTTAACGGTTCAGAAAGGCTAAGTTTTTATTTGAAAGAAAGTGTATCTCGCAAGATAAATACGTAATGAGAATGCTTATGTACAATCTGTAATTTGATTTTAAAAATTGTAATAGATGTTTCACCAAAAGGCCATGGTAAGACTATTTTCTCCCACTAGATTGCTACCTATGTGGGTCAGCGCGCTATATACAGTAACACTGAAAAACCCAACTGTCTGCAGCTTTGCGCGAGTCACACACGGCAATGACAGTCTCTGCAGTGTTGTCATACAAGCAGCAGCGAATCTCAAGATTGCTTAGAGCTATACTGCTGTAAGTGTGACTTGTCAAGCACTGTGCTAATAAACAGAAGTCAGCAAAATCCTGCCCTTTGTGAAGAACAAGGTGCCACGTTCTCGCCAGCGCTTTCAGGAAAATCTGCTGTTGCTATTCCGCATAGCAGAGCTGAGCTTGCTTCTCTGTGCTTGGTGAAGAACAGCATAACCTAAAACCTGCAACCACAGAAATAACTACCTGAAGTAACTAAGCAGCAGGAAGGATGAAATCCATATACTTGCAGTCACTACAGGTAATCTGACTTGTCAGCTAAAGAAAGTTAATTTAGATTAAAATACTGTGTCAGAAAAAAAGTAGGCTATTTTAGATATTAGATCAATCCAACTGTTCCATAACATGCAGGACTGGCAAAGCCTGGTTTCCTACAAATTTGTGCACTACATTTTCTTTAGTGATTCCCCAGGATTAGCTTTGTCCCCTAACACCTCTTCCCTTTCAAAAGCTGTAGCTGTCAACTGTGCAAGAGACACGTGTGTTGTGGCTGCACAGGTGGTGTGGAAATATAATACTAATTTTGCATTTCATTCCCCTAATTGTTCCTCAAAGATTAGCAAAGCTTGTGCAAGGATCATCTCCAAGATCTTCAGCTTTTTGTTAGCTTGGGTCTAAATGGGCTGGGGGGTGCAGAAGTGTCTGTGATGGAAACAAAGGGAACTGGCAAGGACAGGTGAGGGTCACCTTCTCCTAAAAAAAAACACACCAAAACACCAAACCAAAAAAAACACCTCTTAAAAAACAAAGAAAGAATGATAGCCTTGACAACAGGGCACACTGTAATAGTATATATGACTAACGTGTGAGCTCAGCCTTCTGCAAGTTATACCAGAAAGTAGTGTGAAGGTCTTGTTGTGATCCTTCTTGGATATTTGCCTGTAACATAACTACCCCATACAGTTTGGCATGTGTTTACATGCCAGTCTTTATACAGGAGAGTGAGACTGAGATAGAACAAGCTTCCCTGGCAGGACAGGCAGGAAAAAAAACCAACCACAAAACCCAACAGAAATGCAGTGCCCAAGAGTTCTCACTCCCTGCTCTTTCTTGCAAGCAGAAACTTGCAGAATTTATGAAAAAGTGAGACAACTGTGCTCATTTCTCAGGCTGTCACTTGCACATTTGTATTAAGACTGCCCATATACTGTGTGAAAAAAAAAAGCATTATCTGAATAAACACATAAGAGGCTAGATTCACTGGTATGCTGCAACTGTCTTGCTGCAAAGAGTTGCAGCACTCAGATGATGCAAAGCAGCTGCAAGACTTACTTATTGGAGTGTTAAAACTGAGTTTATGGCCAGTCTGCATTACCAGAGCTAAGCTGCTGGAGCTTACCAGTGACTCTTTCTCTGTTTTCCTTTTGAACTTATGCCCAATCGTTTCTTGATTTATTATCATTGTCCAGCACAAACAGTCCTTCTCTCTTTTCTGTATCTGATTTTTTAAAAAATTCAAATGCTGCCTTCCCCCTCCCTGTTTTTCAGACAGCTCTTATTTACTTACCTTGGGAAACAACTCATTTTTTCCCCAAATCAGTTGAACTTTTTTTTAAACTTAGTCCTTTTTATGTAAGCTGCCAGTAACTTAGTACCAGTTTACAGAGGTGAAGATGAAGTAAAAATAACAAGACTAAATATACTTAACTCTTCATTCATTAGTCAAGTCTGTAGCAGCATACTGCAACTTTAGTGTGTAAGACTACCTGTGATCAAAAAAAAAAAAGTAGTTGATAAATGGTTGACTGAACAGGATTATTTCATTCTCAATCCTGGGGTGGGGAACAGTATTCATGCTCGTGTAAGTGACAAAAGTTTTCCGATTTTTAGATGATCAAAGTGAAAGGCATCCGGTATTTTAGCACATAACTATATTCTAATATGTACCGGAACATGTATTCTGGTGTTTACTAGAGTACCAGGACTCCTCTCAGCAGCTATTTAAAAGCTAACAGAACCTATGGGGTTTTATTTGGAAATCTCTTAAAGAATTTTAGGGATTTCTTTATTTAAACAAATTATTTTTATTTCCTTAAGTCATGGGTGAAAAGGACCTGTTTCTTCCTACGAAGTTTCAAGTTGTGTAGGAATCCTCTATCTACTGGCCATGCATAACCATAGGAGAGCGGATGGTTAATTAGCTTCACTCCAGCTTTGAATAGCCAGTGTTTAAAGTGTCTTTAACATCAACAAGATGATCGCCATGAGGATCATGGCCAGCACACCACAACAGAAAACTTTCAGCATTCCTGTTGACCTAATTCTTCATTTTTCATGGACTCATCAAAACCCACAGCGAATGCAGAATGACTAAGCATTGCCATTTCCACCGATAGCTTTCTCACTTTAGTGCAGTTCTCTTTGCTTTGCCGTGTGCTCAAAGGGGAGAAGAGAGCTTAATTCCTTTGAGAGAAACCAGATCAACAGCATGAAGTCTTCATTTATGGACTGTGAAGGTGGCAGCAGAGCAAGCTATCCCAAACTGTTGCTCTAAAACGCATTGAGCTTCTACAAGGAAATGCTTCTCGAGTTGAAAGGTTACTTCAGATTTTCCTAGCCAATATTCAGCCTGTGACATGCACTCCTGGCACCCTGAAAGCAACTGGTATTTTGCTGTTGACCAGAAGAGCCCAGGGTTTTGCCACTAACTCTGTTGTACCTGTCCACCGTACAGTGACAAATGACTTTTTAAAATAGATTAAGTTCTCCACATCTTGCATCAGGCTGAGGTTAAGAGTTTGTCTGTGAAAACTAATCATCACCAGCAAACTGACCCAAGTAACCTCCTGATTTTTTTTTTCTTTTTTTTTTTTTCTACATACTGAAACCATTTAACAAAGGTGGCTAATACTTTAGAGGTACACATTAGAGAAAAAGTTAGTATTTAAAGAAGATTAAGGAAGCAAGGGCAAACTCATACGGTCACTCAAATTTTTTTTTGCCACAGGCTATACTACACTTTCTCATCTCATATAAGCTCTCACCTCTTGCCTTTGTTTTTCTTCATTCATTCACAAAGGAGAATAATTAATTATCCTTTCTACATGCAGCTTTTTACAACTTTACAGGCTCTTTAGCAATATTTCCTTCTTCCTCTCAGTCCTGACACATAACAGTCTTTTAGAAAGTCCAAAAAAAAAAAAAATCAAACTTTTCCATTTGTTACAAAGAGAACACACTGGCTGCTTGAAAAAAAATCATGCAACTTGTGAGAGCTGAACAACCCGGCTTTGCTCAAAGATGGTAACCCATCCCTCCCACTGAGTATAGACTCAGTAAATTTTTCTAGTGTATAACAAATCACAGATGCTACCTAAATAATAAGTTGTAGACACAGATAACACTTTGCATAAAGCATTGCTAACCTTAGCAAAAGGCTTATGGATAAGTAATTAGGAGCATAACTTCAACTCTGTTGTGGGAAGAGCACCTACACACGCCTGACTTCTTAGCAGCAAAGAAAAGTTGATGGCAAGACCCAAGTCTACATCATTTGGCTCAGCATTCACTGCTGGTTTTAAACTGGAATGAAATAAAGATAGCAGTTACCTGTACCATACACTCATTAAAATGCTGTTCACAGTTAATTTCAAATTATTTGAAATACTAGTATCAGCAGAAAGAGCTGTTTCAGTACAGTGTTCTTCCTTTCTGTTCTTGTTTGTCTGATCAACTATGTAGCATGTGTTTGTACATGAACAAATGTTAAATACGTTTTCCATGTTTACATAATTATGCACATGAGACAATGGCAAAAACCTCAGTAAAAAAATAAACTCAGACACTTTCTTGAGAGCCTGGGCATGGAAGCCTCACTGGTAAACCACAAATTGCTAATGCTGTGCTAGATAAATATTTAAGGCAGTAGCAGCTACACCTGGAAGCGTTCCTTTGCATGCGTACCAGCCATCTGCAGAAGCTGCTTTGTGTTTTACAGACTTCTTTCTGTCCCACTCAATTCTGGCATGTCAGGGAGATAAGGTGCAGGCCTGTTCTGTCTACCAAAACCAGGTAACTGTTAAACATTTTATGCATCAAAAACAAAGGAAGAAAAGGGCTTTCATGGCAGTCTACCTGGTAAAGACACTTCATTGATACCATTTAAATTCCTTAAAAACACACATGAACTTATGAAAATGTCTTGCCCAAACTGATAGAAACAACTTTCAAGATATGGTTAGCACCCCTTATTTGATTATTGAAAGACCCCTGGATATGCATGCATGATTTCACTTAGGTTTTTTTTTTTTTTTTTTTACTTTAGTACTCCATTTTTGAGTGTTTTGTTATGATCTTGCTTCCCTAGCAAGGTTAGATGTTGCTGAAACCTGTTACCCTCACAGCCTGCAATTCATTGGCACATTCCCTTCCAGTGACACTATTTTGAAACAGCCCCCTTACCTCTTGTTTAATCCACATTTATCTTCCCACTTTACTACCCTTCCCCCCCCAAAAGCAAGCAGTGCAAACTGAAAGAGTCAGTGATATGAATGTACATATTTTAGTAGCATCGGAAGAAGTGCCACATGTGCAGAGTAACATCATCTTCCTCCCCAACATCAATCTGAAGAATTTAGCACATTTTTCTGGTGTTCTGTGTTGCAAAATCTACTTGTGTAGCCTACAAGGGGAAAATATACTATAAGGGAAAAAATAAGCAAAGATTGCACTGAAAATGACATGTGAGGCTCTGCTGAAACTAGCCAATAAGATAACTTTGAAAAAAGGCAGAGGGTAGGACAGACTCAACCTCTAAAGAGTTTAATAAGTTGCCTAGCGTCATTTCTGCTGTTTGTTACACTGGTGTATATGGGGGATCAATGCTTTGAACATTGTGGAGCTAACTCCAGATTTATACCTTGTGTAGCAGAAAGCAGAATGCAACACAACGAATATGTGGAAAGGAAAGGATATTGCCTTTCTTATCCAATGTTATTTCAAAGTTTATGCTTGTGACTCCATGGAAGTCCATTAAAAACCTCTAAAAATCACAGTCCTTGCTTTAGGACTGCAATAATTGACTTCAGTTATATTGTAAATAAAGAGCCTTGAACAGTAAATCTCTTCATAGTCAATGGCTTCGGTATATGCTCAAACAAAACCTCCTGACACCTACTTATGTTCAACTGTAATTTTTCCAACACATCCCTTCCCCCAGTCCCCACTTTTGGCTGGTGATAACGTAGCAGTCACACTGCATGCCTTATCACGCAGCCAGTTGCCTCCTCCAAACCCCAGCAGCAGTCTCGGCACTAGAAATGCTTCACTCGCCTTTCACTGAAGTCAGCAAGCCTGCTGCAGCTTACAAAATTAAGCAAGATGGTAGGTACTATTAAGATTACCATGTACAAGGATTAAATTCCGGGAGAACCTTCTTAGTCATGAGTGCATAAAACATCCGTACTGTGTGTCAAATATTACCAAGAGCATCTTTCTGGACTGCACACTTTGACCTTTTGAGAAGGTTAAGGAGGCCCTTTGAAATTGGGCTGAGTGCACGAAAAGTTAGCAGATCAGTTTTTTCCTTGGAATTTCAATGCAGGAAAGGGTATTTTTCTGAGATCAGAACCACAGAAATATACAAACAAGAGATCTCCGTGATGTAAGGTGACAGGTAAACATCAATATTTTCTGTGCACTGCCTTTTTCCCCTTACTGGAATTCCTAGTTAACATTTCCGAAATGTTTCTTCCTTGCAACAAGTACCCAGTTGAGCCATGGATATTTACATGGGCAGCAATTTTGAATTAAAATGATTCTATGCGACAAATAGTTTTGCATAGATGTGCAAATACCATTACGAACGTAAATCCGTGCTTAAAAACGGATGTCAGTGATTTCATTATTTTCTGATATCATCACGTGTTTGGTGGTAAGCAGGGAGTCAGAGCAAGGCCAAGGACCTCAGACAAGCAGTTGAAAGTGTAAAAGTCAGACAAGCAAAGAGCTGCTATTGTAAATACAAGTTAAAATTTTTACATTATAGTTACATGTAAGAACAGCCAGCCACTGCTTCAAAGGACCAAAACCAACCTAAATAAGACCACACAAAGATCAGGGCAAAATGTTATGTTTATGTATAACTTGCTCTTACCATATACATCTGCTAAAATCCTACTTACCTAGCACTAACATTTGCAACAATAAAATTTTCAAGAATTCAGTCACATTTTAAATGTAGATGCACATAGCTGTAGGTGGTCAATCTGCATTTGCTCAACACAAGAATTTTGTGCCTTCATCAACATACAGATGCCTTAGATGTGGAAGTGATGATTATCTGCAGCTAATTAACATGACCCCAAAGTTTTGAGGACCCAGAAGTGAACAAGCCAATCTTCCTTGTGGTTTGCCCTGTCAAGATTTTTATTTGAAAATTTAAGTTTGTGATGTATTGGTAAATGTCTTTTTTAAAAAAAAGTTGATGGGATTTTTGTTACAATGCAACGTTAACACTTGCTATTAAAAAGGAAAAAACCGTGAAGGACATACCCACCTATTGCTTTATGTTTCCTTTATAACAGGAGCCTGGTTTATCTCAGCACAACTGTGGTACCCTGTTTGTAATTACAGGGACATCTCTGGGGGATTCATATAACAATACCAAGAAAACAAATATCTGATAAACATCAGTTATGCCATTATTTGGCTCATTTGGACTACTGAACAGGCCCACCTTTTGTTAAGATTATTGATGACATTTATTTTTACTAAGTTTTTTTCAGATTTTTGCTAGTTTAATGAGCAATTCTGACAACACTGTCACCTGCATTACAACAAAAAGGACTTTAACATGAACAAATTGGCAGAGCCCAACACTATAACAAAACCTTGCACTATAAGCACAACCCCTTGCTGTTCTGAGGGTATATCTAACCCTCCCTAGGGTTTCCCAGGTTTCAAAGAGATGAGACATATGGGGAAGCGTATGAGTGGGGAGGAAGGAAATGGTACCTTGGCTCCTATGGTTTTTGGCCTAGGAGATGTGACCCATTCTGGTTAGTCAAAAAAATTACTGTTCATTTCTAGGTTTTTTTTTACAGATGGTATAAACCTTCTTTTTGGTAGTTTTACTCTCCCTCTCCCCACCCAAAATATTGTGGGTGTGATTTAAACAGCTGGGGAAACTTTTTGCCTATTATTCATAACAGGTAGGCCAGCTCAGCTGCCAAAATATTTTTGTTTCCTTGAAAGGAATTCGTGTACAAAAATATTACACCACAATGTGGATCAGAAGATGGGAAGGAAAATGACATCAAGGATCATTGATAGTGACATTGAAATAGGAAAACCTATAATTATGAAACACAAATAGCACACATCAAATCATCCTCCACATGACATGAAAGGTGTTTAGGAAATATAGCTAGAGATAGAAAGGCATATAGGAAAGGTATATAGGAAGTCAAAGCTGTATTTCACATAAATTGTCTTCTGCACAGTGATATGAATGAGCACAATTGCTTCAGCTGTCCAGTGCCATTCCCTATTAGGCATTAAGAATAGATAGAAGGATAAAAAAGTATACACTATACAGTAGTTTTTCCTTGTTTCCCTCTTCACACTTGACAACAAAATTCTGTTATTAGATAGGTATTTCTGAGCATTAGAGATCTGGTTTAAATGCTATCTTGAGAACCTTACTGCAATGTGACCCAATTTTGTTAAGTATGATTTAAGTCTCATTTTTGTCACCTACTCTCCTACCTTTAAAAAAACCCCAACCAAACAAGCCAAACCCCCCAAAACTTCAACACCATGGGATTTTCACAGTTTTATCTCCAACTATAATTTCTATTGTACAAGTCAGATATCTTTTTAATTTAATACTGCATAAGGTTTTCCAGAATGACATAAACTTCCAGTGAATTAAAAGCAGCTTCTGTGGTGCAGGGGAAGCCCTGCCTGAAACACAGGCAAGTGACCTGCAACATGAAAAAGCTCAAATCGTAATAAAAAGTTCCATTCAGATCAACTAATAATACACTGAAGTATTGGGTAATACATCAAGTCATGAGAAGAATAAACATAGATTAAGCATAGCCTTTAAGACTAATGACATCATGCGTCAAATTATAATGCAGATAAACAAACACCAGAGCTCAATCATGGACTACTTTATCATTGCTTAAACCGTAATAAACAAAATATTCCTTGTGTGGAGCAAGGCAGGCAGCAGGGATTCCAGGCACAGCCTTTTAGATGTCTCAACAAAAAAGTTTTATTCTACACAAGCCAGCATACTAGGATTTGGGGTTTTTTTTGTTGTTGTTGTTATGAAATACCTCTTTTCATTTATCTTTTCTGAATACTTATTTATTGATGTAGAAGACTGACCCACATGTGACCACTCAAGAAGCAGAGTATTGGCGATAAACACATATTATGCCTTATTCCCCGAATAGGCACCCACATAGTTTTCCATGATTGTGAAGGAATGCCACTGATTAAAAATAATTGCGCATATTCAAAGCATTTTGTTTCCATGCACTATTAAATCTTTTGGCCACGCATGAAGCCATTACAGAGCAATGTACAGCTGATTCAAGAGAGTGATCAAGCAGTTCTACCCTTGATGTCAAAGCAAGGACTCTTACCTAATAGTTTCCACAATAACGTTCACATGGGAAAAAATGTTTTTCTCTTTACAAAGTCTGCAAGGCACCAACGAGCTCACATAACAGAAATATCACTGTAGGCCAAATTGATGAAAAAATCCATATGATACATCATGAGAGGAGAGGCCACTACTGCCCTTTCCAGCTGTGCAAATTCAGTACTAAAGACGGAACACAGGTCAGTGCAAGCTCCTGCACAAGTTAAACTGACCTAACAGATATGAAAGTGGCCGAGTAATAAAACCTAAAGGTTAAAAAAAAAAAAGTAGCAGAAGGCAAGCATTTCCATTTAAGGGCTATTTCTTTTCAGGGCTGTCATCAGAACTCCAGGAACTCAGAGAGATTTAGGCACAAATGCAGTGAGTAATGTTACATATATTTTGTGCAACACCTAAGGGATGTTTCCTCATCCATCAGCTTCCATGCTAACTTGAAACACTTACAGCGTCAGCCCAGATAAGCGCTGGGGAAAGCACACTTTCAGCCATTGCAAATTGCCTCGGAAGAGTCAGTCTTTCACGTGAACTCCCTTTAAAGTCCATCTCCACCCAGCTTCTCAGCTTTGGTGAGCACCAGGACTCAGCCGCAGGGAGCAGCCTGCTTTGCCAGGCAGGGAAATTCATACTTTATTCCATTTTGCTTCCATGAACTTTCCAAGGAGGGAGATCCCTGCAAGCGTCTCTAAAACTGTGCCACTGTTTTCCTTCCAGTCCTCCCCTTTGCCTTAATGACAATAGAAAAAGCTTAAGCCAGACTACCCACGGATGGAGTCCACTTTATTTTACGGTCAGTTTTCAGCTGGCTGCTTGTCCTTCCTTTGCACTAATGGAGGAAGGGGCTGCCTTATCCTGCTGGCAATGAACTCTAAAGAAACCCTCAAAACAACAAATGAAGCCCAGAAGGCTTAGAAATTTGGTTTCATAGCTGTAAACCGGGACCAGTATACAAGTTATTTTAGGTTGGTTTGTAGGTGTTACACACAAACCTGTGTGACCTCCTGGTTACCCAGTGGTACAGTGCTGCTCCTGTCTCACCGCAGGAAAACAACACAAACGAGAGAGAAATGGTTTGCTGATTTGGTCACCGAAAGATGCTTCCCTTGAACAAAGAGCCCTGAACATTTTAAACTTTCTCCTCTGAGCTTAAATAAGAGTTTAAAACAACGCCAGGATGTAAAGAATGAACTAGATGCCACAGGTATTAGTCGTGTTGCATAGGACACTCTGTGGCTAAAGATGATAGGAGTCAAAAAAAGAAAGAGTAAAATATGGGGTTTTAGACACATTTGAGAACTGTGCTTCAAACAGAAGTGCTATTGAAGCTTTGGTACCCAGGGAGCTGCGTGTCTTCCAGTAATTAAAAGTTAACACAGGATTTATGACGGATATTGCATTAAAGAAGACAGAAGACAGCCAGACTTTATCTGTTCGCCAGCAAGCAGCTGATTCTAGACACCCGAGTCCTGGGTTTGACTTTGGAAAGATATGTCTGTAAGTATACCAAACGTAGCATTTTTTGAGCGATGCACAGATACTAATAGGAATAATTATAGAGAAAAGTTCTCCGTGGAAGTGCCAGACCAATATTTTGGGCAGTTCGCCAGCATTTTGACCACAAACTAGCAAGCATGGCTTTTGATTACTTAACTAATAATAAACACGTTCAGCATATGCAAATTGCCTTAATGAACACAAGAAGGTCATCTCTGCTTCTCCAGAAAAACACACAGAGAACTTACGGCTTTTAAACAAATCGTCTTAATTTGAATATTGAGGAAAAAACCAGCAACTCCTGCTATAAGTTTTAACGCTTCTATTCATATTAGAAAGATATTTTTCTAGAGTTATAGAGCATTCTTGGCTCCTGTGTGCACACACACTTACTAAGAAACTGCGAAGTACTGCTGCTGCTTCTCTAGCTCTGCTGTACACTAGTTCAGGAATCTCACTTGAAAAGACCATCTCTCGGTGACTACAGTTTCAAATTGACAGAGGCCCATGAAATAGCATTGATAATTTTTAAGCCTGCTTTAAAAGCCAGGTCCCACTTAACACACACTCTTCTGTGTTTGACTGTCAAATATCTTTGGGTTTTGTTTTTTCTTAACCCAGAGTGAACTATGACATTATTTTATGTGGAATAATTGGCCAACACCTCACAAATGGAGCATCAGATTTTTTTTTTTGCAAAAGTTCATCATCTCTAGCTAAATTATATATAAAGTAAATTAAGACACCCAGGAATGTGTCCAGGCACTGAACAGAGCTGTGATTCTGCTGCAATGGCCCCGGCACACACCTGGCTTGCACAAAGATATTCTTCCCCCTTGCAGTTCCCAGACACTAGTGGAGGTTAACACACACTCCCTCTTCGTTTCCAGAGTACTGTGGTCACCCCATCACATTTAAAGCCCTTAGATTAACCTTTTGTCTATGACTCTGTCAAATCAGGGTATGAACATTTTCATAACTTCAGCACCCAATGCATCCTGTAACACTTTTGTGGTTTAATTGTAAACATGATTTACCATAGGTAAAAAAAATCCTGCTCCCAGTAGCCATTTTAAACTTACTGCTTAGTGATAAGTAGCACACCCTAGTTCATGCATTACAAGCAATACTACTGCTTTTTATCCAATATTCTTCACAATCCACAGTTGTCCTGGCTTCTGTGAACATCTTCCCCCAATTTGTATCTTTTAAATTGAAAAATGCAAATCAGCTAAGCCTCTTCAGAGATTGTTCTGTACCTCTCATCGTTTAGTCCTGTTGCAAATATTCTGGTAAAGAAATAAAAATTTAATCATGGTAAAGAAATCAAAATTTAATCACATAAATGAATTTGGTTTGATTAAGAAGCAGAAAATTGTGAAGCATAAGTATGGGAGTGTTAAGTTTGAAATGTAGTCATAGGAACTCAGGAACTTTAGAAAATGTACTATGTGTAACCATAAGAATTCAAGTATTGTCTAAAATCAGGTAACCACAGAAACTTTGACAAAGATTTATTGATTTGTAGTGTTTTGTTTTAGGAAACCATTATAGACACCAGTTTGCTGCTTGGAAACCCCTTACCTTTCCCACCTCAATCTAATTATCGAGGATTCTAATCAGTAAAGTAAGATTAACCAATGATTGTTTTAACATCAGAATACTAATAGATGGTGTGACTGAAGGACCAATTATTAGAAAGGTTACATTTAAGAATAGACATAGTATGCATTTTTATGTAAACTAATATAGACGATGGTGAGAATCGTACTGCGCAGAATCACCTAAGAGAGGTCAAGAAGCGGACAAGTGAGGAAGACTATGGAAGACTATGCACCTGCGTGAAGAGACATTTACATATGCTAATGATTTATCGGAAAGTTAATGATTATGTATAACAGGTGTGTATTTAACCTGCACAGTTAGACTAGACAGGTGCACACGATACGTGGAGCGATCCCCCACGTGCCCACTGCTGCAATAAAGGAGTGCCTGCTTCTTAACTTCTCATTGCTGTTAAGGAGTTTTATTCCGGATTTCGGCAACAGTCTCATTCTTCATTTGCTTTCTTTCCCATCCCATGAAAGTATTTTCCCTTTGGTCTCATGACAGCTAAACTTCCATTAGTGTTTGGTGGGGTTTTTTTGGCTTTGGCACCCCCCCTTCCAGTGGCTGTACGAGAAGGCTCCCTCCCACCCCTCAGTAACTAGGACAGTTACTTAAATTACTAGGATCTGTAAACTTGCCCCAGCTCAGGCCTGAAGGCAGGCGAGTCATGCCTCCCTGCCTTGGCAAGATTGGTGTTTGCATTTGATTTCTGTGAAAAGAAACACAAGTGTTGGGGCTGGAGATGTTGGAAGGTCTTCTCCAGCCTGGATCACCAGGAGCTGCACCTGACAGTTAACAGCCTCTAGCAGCCACCAAAAACCTCCAGGGGAGGAGTAGTTCATCGTTTCCCTCCTCTTTGGGAGCAATGCTGACTATTATTGTATCACATTGAGAAGCGATCACCAGTTTCCTTGCTATAACTGTACCTGATGTGTTGTTTTTTTTACTGCTAGAGTCATACTTCAACACCTGCCACCCCCAGGTGGTGCCTGAACTCTTTCCTGAAGGCTTGGGCTGCCCTCCCCACCTTCCCCTCCCCTGCTCAAGAGGCCAGCCTGAAGCCAGCATCCATAACCACGGTTTACAGCTCAACAAGTTTGTGCAGAGTCCCTTTGAACTCTGAGCAAGTGCTGTCTGGTCCTGCTGATTTGTAGTACCCATTTTACAGATTTGGTCCAAAATCCCTTTTTCTGGCACTTTGATTGGGGGTGGTACCACTGGTGCGTTCCCCATGACACAAAGCTTTGAGGTCAGAGCATCGTGAAACACCTCCAGAGCAAGTCCTACCCATCGACAGATTATCAAGTCTCCTTTCTTTACTAGGGCCTTTCCAGTCTTAAATGCTCTTTTTACGCTCCAGTTATTCACCAGGTTTACAGATTGTTCTGCAGTTTTTTTGCATCATTGGGTTTGAAGTAATTTATTATTAGTAATACTCAGTGATTCGGAAGGTTCTTTAGTCTTGACCTACTTGCCCAAGGCTAGCATTTTAATTTTATATAATTAAGGCTCCGGTGTATTTTTCTCTTCTGGACATCCCTTCTACAGTTTAAGGGGTATCTTTTCACCTGTGATCGATTCCCAAGAAGATAGTGCAATTACTGTTCCTAGTTATCCTGGATTAAAATATGACAATATGACTCATTTTCTGATTGATACCATGGGTTGTACTGTTGAGCAGAAGCTGCACCACACGAAGGTCTGTAGAATCAAGGCGCAGATCACTGATGAGGACTGATGCAGATATTGATGCGTCTGCAGCTTCTAAATGGGACAAAATACCCTTCTATATGGACCAAGCCTCTTTAAAAGCATATAGTTTATTTTTTTGGATGAAAAGCGGCCTAATTGACCTCCCTGCCTTGACAGAACAAGACAATGCATTTTTCTAAGTTTAACTGTAAAAGCTCAACGATGTGTAAAATGAGCCTTGAGTAAGATTATTAGATGCTATCAGCTTTTCAAAGCGGGTGTGTGACAAGATCTGATAATGCGTTGAGGATCAATGCATCTGTCCTTCTTGCATCTCTGCTCTCCTGGAGAGAAAGCAACTGTCAGACCTAGTGAAGAGATCACAGTTGCTGAGCAACAGTAACAACACAAATACGCTCCTGGCACTGGCTTGGCAGCAGAAGAAAAAATAATCTGTTGAAATAACCACCATTGGAAGAGAAAAGAAGCCACATCGCACAAACTGCGTTAACACTGAAATATTAGTTACACTTTCCATCAGAAATCCTGCTACAGATGCAATAGTCGCATGGTAAAGCATATTCAAAGAACAAATATCCCTAGTATGGAAACATGAAATAATGTTGTGAGAGTGAATGAGGAGAGATTGATCTGAGTTCAGTGAAATTCTCCACAGAAATTACTACATTACCTAGAAATCATAACATGACCTAGCAGAATGCCACAGAAAAATTCTTCTATTAAGTATATTGGATGTTTTAAATAACCCATAAAAAGATTATAATTTGTATTGGATTATATAGGGCTTTTTCCTAAAGGATCAGTTGCCACTGAGTTAAGCACACTAGACTTAATTTAATCAATCCACAGGCGCTTGAAACCCTTTGGACTAATAGCTAATTCACATTATTTGTCATCTTTATTTCAGGCAATTGCTTGCCATTTTGTAATTTGCGAATTGCAGGCTGATGGACACAAGCCTCCTGGAGCTTTCCGTGGTGTTGCTTAACAAATTCAAAGAGCAGGACTCATTGGCTAAATCTCCATATGCAAACCAAACACGTGAAAATTAAATGATCTAATGTAACAAAGGAACAAAATGAAATTATTTCTTCCAGTATTCTTTGTTTGTCTATCCTTAACCACTATCTTAGAGAAGTGTAAATTAGAAGTTGAAACGATTTATTTCAAAAATTAAATCGAGCAGACAGCTACTTTTTCATTTCTTTGTGTACTTTCACTTCCTGCTTTCTTCCCTTCCCCTTGAAAGAGCTATTTCAACAAGAGCAAGTAAATGTCTATAATTGCAAAAGAAAATGTTAATATAACATTTACACAGTTCAACAGCTTCAAAGCTGTTTCGCTGAATGAATATGCCTAAAAAAGACGACTTACACAGAGGGCAAAACCCCACCAAATTGCTACTTCAGTGGGAAATTTTGCAGTGAAACCTTAAATGCAGAAACAAAAAAGAAAGGGTGCAAAAAAAAAAAAGAAAGAAAAAAAATCAGTCTTATCTTCTACCTAATTCAAACCATTTAGGAGCTCTGTGCCTAAGCCAAGGATTACCAGTGATACCATCTCCTTCAGTATGCTGTGCCTGAAGAAAGCACCCCTCTTATTAAAAAGAGAAAAAATTTTAAAGCCAAATAATTCAGGCTTGCATAAATCTTTAATAGGAGCTACCTTCCCAGGATTGGCTGCACTTTCTTTTCTCTGCCCAAGGGAAACACAATATGTCTTAGAAAAGAATAATAGTAACTCCATCTTGTGTGTTATATGATATCTTCCAGTAATCCAGAGGATTTTGCCTTTGTCTGTCATAAACAAAAGGCCACCCATACATAATGTGTCCAGGCTTTTTCAGACTCCGCACCTTAGCAGGTGACACTCAGGAGATGGACGGGGAGTACTTAGCCCACCAGTCGCTGCAGGCAACTTTACTCTCATGGCAATTTAGAAATGGAAAAAAATAAGACCCAAGAAAAAAGCACAGGTTCTTCCTTTGTAAGAACAAAGCATTATTTTCACCCTGCAGTTGTCCCGATTTTCCAGATATCTATTTAAAAGTCACGCTACTGGGCCAAAACCATGTGTTTTCATGCTGTTTTGTGTTGAGTTTTTGGGGTTGGTTTGTTCCTACTGATAAAGAAAGTTCCCTCTTAACCTCACTTTCTGCAAATGATACGTACAAACCAGAGAATAAAAGAACAATTTAGATGGAAATTTAAGACGTCAAGATTGGCACTTGGCAGTTAAGTAGTTATATTTGAAATCAGCAGCAAGAAATAATAAACCGCTATTCTCCTACTGCAAAGAAAACACCTGAGGTGCCGCACACCGTAGGCTTTGCAAACCTGAGGTTTTTCCAGCCGAACCCCCAAAACGTTCCTTTGGAAACGGAGGGCTTAAATAGCTCTGGGGCAGACCTGGTCTGATGGCAGAGATGCAAGGGCAAGCAGGAGCACCGGTTTCTGCAACGGATAGGACCTGCTAGGGAAGGATGCTATCGGAGCAGCCTCTGGGCTGCAGGGGCACATGTGGCCAGATTATAGCATAGAGGAGTCCCTGAGAATTTTTTTAAAATCAATTTGTGTACATATGCTAAAGAGTAATTGGTGTGAAATGAGGCTTCATGGGTCTTTTGTTGACTAGCATTGAATGACCTGTTAAATTTTCAGTGATGGGCACTGGCTATCAGATAGCAACTACAGAAATTGAGGCCCATCGCCCTCAGCAGCTTACATGGCAAGCGCAAACGGGCATTAATTGGAATAGTCTTTCAGGCTGACGACAAGATAAAGCTTTAGCACAAGTAGTACTTGTAGCCTGTGACAATAAATCATTTTGCTCTTTAACTGGAGGTGAATGGGTTCTGTCTTGTTTGACAAAAACAGGAAGAAAACTGATGCTATACTGTAATCTCCAAAGGCTAAAGCGTGATCTAAGTTACTAAAAGCTTCTAATATTTCCAGGAGAAAATAAGTATCAGAATTCAGTTTTGTTTGGTTAACAAATACTAACGACGCCACTAAAACCACAGAACTAACAAACTTGGATCAGACGAAATACGTTATTTCACACATTGCTCATAGAACTGTATTTAAACATATAGTCTCCCTACAGCGCACAGGGATTTCTCTGGGATATTGCATCTGTTGTAAACACGTGCATATCAAGCAAATGTCTCTCGGGCTAGCAAACTGGAACATAAAAATCACAAGCATGTAGCATGCCAAAATGCTTCGTGCTGCTGGAAGGACGCTTGTAGAAGCGTCACGGCCCTATAGTGACAGGCAGTAAGAGTGCAGTCAAGTCTATCACACCGCCTCCCACCACCACCATTTCCCCCTGTGCTCTGCCCCTACCCTTGCACTACAGCCTTTCCCAAACACACTGCTTCTGCCCAGACTCAGACTCCTGCACTTAAAGTATTTGGCACATCCTGAGCTGCAGCTGGCTGAGGGAACACAGCAAAGCAATGGTATGTGTGCAAATGAGGTTACAGAGCTGACTTTGTTCCACGGCAGTCCTTGAGCTTTAATCTAATCAAATTTGTGCCAGCAGCCTTACTGGGCAAATATGTTGCTTAGTGAGTACTATGGAACAGGCACCCAGAGCTGACCTTTACATCAGCTGTAGGATGGGTCTCCTAGGAGCCAGTTTTGTATTGTTGCATGCAGGAGTTCTATGCTTGAACGCTCTAAGATTTCAGGAGCATAAAAAGGGCCATAATGGCTACCTGTCTATGAGGATACACATCTAGATGTGAGACTTGCAGCTATCAGCATCCTCCTCCAGCTGGCTGTGATTTGTTGCGTTAGGTTTATGGTACACTATACTGCCGTTAACCAGCAGGAACTGCGTCTCTCCACACTAAAATATTGCACTACTCAGTCTTGGTTTGAGAAATACTTACTTTTGAAAGAGAAAGTACAAATGTAAACTAATTTGTCATTCATAATGTTTGGAATAAAGTTTTGCATGGTTGGGGCTAATTCCGTTAAAGAATTGAAGTATCACAGTACCAAGCGTGACCTGTAACTATCTGGTTAACTCTCAGGTTCTCAGTCCTCAAGCAGAGCCCGTAACTTGAGGCAAACCTGCAGGTTGCTCAAACAGCCCCTGAGCTCTAGCCTATGCCACGGACTGCTCCTTTAAAGAAGTCTTTTTAATATTGGGCATAAAAATGTATGCATCAAACTGTGCTGGTTGCTACTTGCAGGGAACCAAGTACATTTCTGTATCAAAGGCACAGAGCTAGTTCTACTAGATCAGCAAAAAACATTTGCAGGACTTACCTCCCACCCTTCTTCTAACTCTCCTCTTTTTCCTCCCCCAAGCAACATGACGTGGCACTACTTCGGGTCGGAGGAATCCACTCATTGTGCACTAAATGGAGGCATGCAAGTCCTGTCGTTGGCTTCAGACAAGTCAAGAAAGGGAACAAAGTATCTCCCTTTGGCAATTGCACAGCTCGGGACATCTCTCCAAGTCAGCCGAGTGCTATATCAGAAGGCATGATTTTATCAGAACGTGGAAAGCAGAACTTTTGCAAAGAAAAAAAAATAAATAATCAAACCTTACCACCTGAGCAGAAGGAAAAAGAAAAATCAAACAAAGCAAATAACCTGGAGTTTTCTGTGCTAGCATATTACTAACCAAAGTCTGCCAGAAATCTTCCACTTGCCCAACCCTTTGATCTGCTCTTCTGCATTGCCCAAGTCCATGCCCTGATAATCCAACCCAATGTAACCAGAGACGGACGCTGCCTTGTGAGGCGGACCTGCTGCCCTGATTGTTATGTGCTGTTTGGCAGCTAACTCTTCACCTAAGACACACACTATTGCTTTTGTTCCCGGATCGATTGACTGAACCTTTTATAAACAGGAGTAGGGAACTCAAGATTGTCTTGCAAAGGTTCATGGCGTGAACCTTTGCATACATCCAGGGATGTGCCACTCCACATGGACTTTCTTGCAAACAAAAACACTCACATAAATGCTTACAGAAAATGTTACTGAGGCGAGTTCATCACTTGCTATTTTTCTGCACTATTTATCTTGTTCTTGTATCAACTCCCATTTGTCACAAGACACCTAGGAGGCACTGCAAGCTTTTCAAGGCCAACGTGCACAGTGCTGGTTACTTGACAGGCACCCAGCAGACAATATGAGAAGAGGCGAATATCAGAACACATGATTTTTCTTGTCGTTTTAAAACCATTGTTGTACAATATCAAGAAAGCAACTATATTTTAATCATATATAAAATAGAACACTAGTGGATCAAACTGAAAAAAGGGTGTTTATAACACTTACTGTTTTCCATCTTTTTTCCCCTCCCCATTATTTCCTAAGTTTCATTGATGGTTTCCCCAGGATTTCAGAGATCAGTTCAGTCAGGGCGTGTTCCAAGGTGCATGCTGTGAAGTTCTTCACAAGGCAGCTGGGGTTTCCCTTCTCTTTATCTAGTTTACCTAGCAGTCACACTAGAAGCAACATGAAGGTGATAGAGCCCTTCCATCTGAGGCAGCATTACTACCCTGTTGTAAATACCCTCAGTCCTCTCCCAGTGCCGTGTTTTGAGGTTCAGCTCTCTTGAAGCTATGCCATAAGGGCAGCTACCTCCTTGTGAAGCTATTTTAGTAGGGTCTGTTTTGCTTCTCCTGGCTTTGGAAGAAGTTACAGTACAAGACTGCATCCTTTTTCTTCATAAAAAGTATCATTTTTATGGAATTTATTGAAATTTTTGTTTTGTTTCATCTCAGGATCTTCACACAACTCAGGTTCCTCAGCAAGTTTACCATCACTTGCACATCACACAATCCTATGACTTCCAGGTAAAGACCTTTCTCCACTGCAAGGACCAATTCCTTTATGCAGGTTAGCTGCATCTATGGACGTTATTCAGGATTTGCCATAGTACGGTAACCAATATTTATTCTTTTGATTTTTTTTTTTTTTAACACCTTAGTGTTTCCCATTTTGCTAACATTGAACAAAACCCCAAGATGGAAGTTGGTCACTCTGGTTAAAACCACATCCCCAGCAGGAGCTCTTGAATCAGTGTTTTATTTACTCAGTAAGAGAAACTGATTAGTGCAAGGAGAAACTAATTTCTTTTACCCATTCACAAAGTCATAGCTCTCAAACTAGTAGTAATCCCTGACCAGTCAAATCCCCTAAACAATACAATTAAGCCATTCATTTTGAAACCACGTAGATGTAACACACCTATTAGATATTGT
Organism: Astur gentilis; assembly: GCF_929443795.1. Lineage (NCBI taxonomy): Eukaryota > Metazoa > Chordata > Aves > Accipitriformes > Accipitridae > Astur > Astur gentilis. The sequence continues at coordinate 31,192,256 of NC_064891.1, forward strand.
TTAACACTTTGGCTTATCACTTGCGAAAAAGATCTGTTCGGCATGAATCATTTCATGTAACTAAGTCCCACTACCCATTATGCACTCGGTATTTCTCAAAATTTCAGCACTCAAGCCTGGCCGTGCACATTTTTTCAGTTCTCTTTTAGTCAATAGCATTAGAAGTTCCTTTACTCCACCCAGGCATAGGTCCCAGCCCAGAAGAATATTCTTACTGCTGTAAAATCCAAGTCTTAAGTTTCTTTGCCAACATTTTTTGTTTTAGTGCTATTATCATTTCTACCACTCCACCAGCTTTGATGTAGCTGGGCACAATTACTCTGTAAAAACCATTAAAAGCTTTCCTTAATTATATATTGCTACCCCACCCAACACACACATGCCTATAAAGGAATTGTTTGAGCAACTGGTATTATATTCACCTTCTTTGTAACACCACCTGGAGATACAGAGCACCAATGAGTTGTGAATACATTGCTCTGTAGTGACTTTGCTTTTTTTCTTAGAATCATAGAGTTGTTTGTGTTGGAAGGGACCTTAAAAATCACCCAGTTCCAACCCCTCTGCCATGGCCAGGAACACCTTCCACTAGACCAGGTTGCTCCAAGCCCCATCCAACCTGGCCTTGAACACTGCCAGGGATGGGGCAGCCACAGCCTCTCTGGGCAACCTGTGCCAGTGTCTCACCAACCTCGCAGTGAAAAACTTCCTTACACTGAATCTAAGTCTACCTTCTTTCAGTTTCAAGCCATTACCCCTTGTCCTATCACTACAAGCCCTTGTAAAAAGTCCCTCTCCAGCTTTCTTATAAGCCCCCTTTAGGTACTAGAGGGCTGCCGTAAGTTGTCCCCGGAGCCTTCTCTTCTCCAGGCTGAACAACCCCAACTCTCTCAGCCTTCCCTCACAGGAGAGGTGTTCCATCCTGCTGACCATTTCTGTGGTCCTCCTCTGGACCCGCTCCAACAGGTCCATGTCCTTCTTATGTTGAGGGCCCCAGAGCTGAAGGCAGTACTCCGGGTGGGGTCTCCCAAGAGTAGAGGGGCAGAATCCCCTCCCTCGACCTGCTGGTCACAATTCTTTTATAGCAGCCCAGGATACAGTTGGCTTTCTGGGCTGCAAATGCACACTGCCAGGTCACGTTGAGCTTCTCACTGACCAAACCCCCCAGGTCCTTCTCCTCAGGGTTGTTCTCAATCCACACTTCTTTCCCGAGGACTGGGGTTTTGTCGAGTTTGCTGTGCACATAGCGCTGCTAGGCCTGCTGCACACCTGATTTGAAGGTGACCTGCCAATTTTGCAATAGCTTGCATTTGCCAGCAGGCTTGCAATGCCCAGCAACAATTATTTCCCTGATGACTCAGCTGTAATTATATCATCTCTCTAGTCTGGTAGAATCTATTTTTTGGTGCAGATTAATCCTGAATCTCTCAACAGAAAGAACAGATTATTTCTGTGATTAGGATCCTATGGCACTTTTAGTCAGGCCATCGAACTTCTGATACGTTAGGGGATGAAATTCTTTTCATCCCAGCTGAATCAAAAAAATACTAGGTCTTTTACTGTTTTAGATTTTTTTGTTTTAAATATCAAGTACAGAATTCTTCACATTTCTCTAACCATTTCATCTTTCTACCTCTTCCACTTAACCATAAAATGAAGTGCTTCCTAACAAGGACTTGTACTACTTCGAATGCCTTTTGCCTCCCTCTCCCTTACGAGAGGCAAACACACAGACAGGGGACACTCAGCAATGGTGAGGACACCAGCAGAAGATGTTCTGTTTCAGGTCCAGGGAAGGTATTTAACTATTGAATTCTCACACTATTATCACAGGCTTTTCCCCCTGTATCCTTTTGTAATTGGGCTCTTAAGGACCTGCAGATACCCATTTTGTTCAACATCAACATTATAAAGCATCACAGTATTGTGCATGGGCTCACATGAAACAGGCTAACTTGTTTCAAAGCTTTTTAAAAGTACAGTCCCCCACAAAAGCCTTTTAGTTGCTGTTCTGAATGTAGTGCAAAACCAGGAGGAGTGGTGTGTAAAGCACAAGCAGCGGTTTTTTTGCCTCAGACGAAAGAGCTACTGCTGCAGTATTTTCCCTTGTAAAGTATTTTTCACCGTACTTTTTTTCCTATCTACAGATCTTCCATAAATCATTGCCATGATTCATTATACACCTATTAGTTATTTATAACAATATATTCACAGATTAACATGAACAGTTTTGGGCTATGAAATATTCAAAACATTTAATGAGTTGTATGGCACAAAGAATAAGAGTGCAATTGTTTGTTCCATAATTGAAATTTCAATGGGTAAATTACAAGTCTAAAATCAAGTAACACTCAAAATCTTATGTTTTGGGAATCACTTCAACAGGTACTTTTGCACCCCAGACAGACTCAAACAAGCCACATGCTCAGAAATCACTGCCTGCATCAAGAAACTGGATATTTTTTAGATGCTCATAACACTTCACTGAACCGCATGCCTCCAAGGTTTTCTAATATTTAATAAGAATGCTAAAAATTTTTTCTCCTGCACTGTAAGCTGCACCGTGGGCTGCTACTGGAACTAGCTAGAGGTAGAGTTACAAGTGGAGCAGCCCAAACCACAGAGGGGACCTACGATAGCAGGGAGTACACACTGGAGGAGGTGACTCCAATCCCACAACTCTCCTGGGGCAGAACCAGAATAAAAGCTGGGTAGAAGCACTCTGCCAGAAGAAACACACCCCACACCAGAGGCAGTGTTGAGGGCAGGCTGCAGGGAAGCACTGCTGGAAGGGGTAGCACTTGCTAAAGCAAAAGCCGAGAGGAAACACCGTGGCTGGGCCAGAAGCCACCCTCCCTCCTGAAGGACAGCCCAGACCAAATGCAAGGAGACCAGGATAAAGTTCTCACCACAGCCTCCACCATCCTCTAGCAGCAAGACCCCAAAGCCCCTCACCAGCAGCTGCAGCCCTCCTGACCGGTCAGGCACGTCTCCACAGACCTCACACCATCCGAGGCGTGATGTGTCCACCTAGGGTTCAGTCAATTCCCTTTTACATCGCTTCCCCCTTCGCGGAGCATTTCTTGTGAGCACCTTCAAGTCTTAAATTCCTCCACTAGGGTATTTGCCAGGGGAGCACCGTCTGCAGCCACCCCAAAGCAGAAGAAACCACTCCTAACAGCCATCCACCACCTCTCCTCCCTCTCCCCCCCCAACCAGGGCAGCTGCCCTAAATACAACAAGCAGCAGATGCCACCAGGGAGCCTGATTGCACAAACCAGCCCCACTTTACCTGCTCCTTCAAAGGCTTCAGGTGCTGATAAGCTTTATGCTCTTAAAGAATTGCAATCCCTACTAGTTTTTGCTATTTTGGGTTAGGCTGGTGCTACTCAGCCCAAAGCAAAGGGAAAACATAACAGTGCTGTAGGAGCAGTTGGGAGGATCCTGACTGGCCAGAAAAATTTCCCTTTGCTGAGGGCAGGAGAAATCTGATCCAGCTTTTTTTTTTTTTTTTTTTTTGACAGTTTTTTCCTGCTTTCATATAGTTCACACACCTTTGTGCTAAGCCAGTGCTGCTGTTCTTCATGTGGTCAGCCTAGAGGCACATCAGCACAATGATGAGGCTCCCATACTCTCCCATGCAGGCTAATCAAGGGAAAAAGCCCATTTTCAGAGCGTGCTTCCTCTGCAGATCCATCTTCGTTTTCAGCTTGCCGCAAGAACCCAGCTGGAAAAAAATCTAGCCTCAACACCAAGACAAGGGAAAAGCGTGCGTCTAAATGAACCTCTGAGGTGCAAACCGGTCAGGTCATCTATGTAGCCAACATGTGCTTCTCCAAATGGTACTTTTCGTATCTTATCTTCAGGGTTAGCCCCAAAAGGATAGACGTATGGTACAACCATAACACCACTACAGCCTGGCCTTGATGGACAGAGTACTGTGCAGCCAGACAAGCAGCGGGCATCACTTCAGCCACCTAGTTTTACGTTGCCAAATGCAGTAGTAACACTGGGACCTCAAAGGCGTCAGGTCGGACTCTGGTCATACCAGGTGTACACTGATGCATTTGAACTGACCTCAGGTGGAATTACTCCACCCTTTACATTGCATTGTCATGGAGGAGACGGGAATCGATGCTACTGATGCAACCCTTTTACAGCGTCATATTTATTAAGGTTGATTGTAAATAGGGAATTCTCTCCTATTGACTTCAGGAACCGGTTTTCCTGGGGCTAGCCAGCTCCAGCTAAAGGAAAACCATCATTCTCCCTTTTGTCTCTTTTTAGGTAAATGGTCAGACTTTACTATGGTCACCCTTAAATGTTCAGCATGAAGGATTTCCATGGAGCTCGTTGTAGTCCTTGTGGCAGGCATGGGAACCACATCCCCCTTCAAAACTCCTCAGCAGCTTTTGTCAGGAGCAGCTAGGGATCATCCATCTGTCATTAAAGTGTTAATTCGATTCATTAACATAGAAAATATTCACCATTTCCCACTTTGGAGGAGATGGGCTGTGCCGTCCTTTTAATAGAACTCTGCTGGAAATCAAACACAATTTTTATTCAGGGGAATGATTACTGTGTCTTGTTTAATTCTTGCCTAACAAATGTCAGCACTAATGTATTACAGATTATTCAGTCAATTTGATGGTTCCAGGTGAAAGAAAGGAACACAAATCTCTTCTTTTAGTGTAAAAAGGGTCAGCTGGATGACTTCCACTGCAGGAGCTGAGATGAGGCTTGACATGAATCAATCAAGCAGGCTCAATTTTACAGTTATAGTGCCTAATGCCTAAACATGAGCGTATGGGTGGAAATTAGCACCCGATTATGAGCATACATGATCTTCCCTTGGAAGACAATAATATTGGCATTAAGCTTCTCAAGAGGGAAGATGCTGCTGGTTTTTAATATGTCTTAAATTATGTCAGGAAAAACACTGGAACATCACACAAAAGCCACAGTCAGTGTATATTGCTATCTCATAGAGCTGGAGATCTTTACAACAATATTGACACAGGAGCAGGCAAGCAAATGTCAGCCAATATAACATATGAAATACTTAACGTAACCAATTTTCAGCTGTCAATCAGCAGGGAATAATGACTGATGCAAGGAATCAATACACCACAATTGAATTCCAGCTCACAAACTTGTTTCGTTCTGCGCTATAAAAGACTGTCAAATGTCACACCCCAAGAGATGCAACAGGATTCCAAAGATTTATTTATTTCAAGCTCTGAAGTCTATTAGCAATAGTGCTCCTTGTGCTATTGGAAAAAGAGCTTTGATGACATTAAATTTTCAGAAATGACAACTCATTGCATTGAGAGCCAATTAATTATACCATTTTATATGCTATTTCAGCAATCTTCCAGCATTTTACTAATAGGTAATTACACATCATTATATTTAAGCAAATTATTGTGACTTCAATGCTGCAAATATTTGATTGTATTATACAGTGTATTAACTGAATATTTTTAAACAAGTTGTTTTGTACTTTTGATAAAAATAATATAAAAAGAAAGCTCACTCTATCCTTGGCTCCATTTCATTCAGATAGCTTAAATGTTTAAATTAGAAGGTACTTCTCTCTCAGCTGAATGAGCAAGATTTACTGTAAAAGTGTAGAGAGCTGTGTGTTACCCTGTATATTATCTTGCACTGTTTTGTTGGGTTTTTTTTATTTAACAAAGACAACGGAAAAAAAAATATTCATTTTCATACTCCACAGTGCTGTAGTCTGATGAAAGGCAACAGAGATATCAAAAGGAAAGAATGAGAGGATGCAAAGGTGAGGCCTGCAAGAGTCATAATATCTGAAGAGTATATATTGTCTGTATAAAAACACATGGAATTTACCCATCATTTAGAAAGAAAAATGAAATCCATAGGAGGCTGATTGTAAAGTGCCTGAAACATAAAAATATACTTGTTCCATAATATAATCTGGATTTGGTAATAGATGACCCATTCACTGCTTCATTCCTGACTTCTACCTATTATACCTTTCCATTTTTTCCTTCCCGCAATCCTTCCTTATAAAAGGAAAAGGGGCGGCAGCCCCTTGCACTCTGGTCAGCTCCACTGAAGCTGGTGAGGCTCTGTGCAAGGCTGGGTACCCGTCTGCATTTGGACAGTGGAATCTGGCCCATGGTAATTATAAGACTATTAAAATTAGCATATTTTCTTTACCTGAGGCTAAGAGTTAATTAAAATCTGACAGTACGATGTATACAGAAGATAAACACTACTGTATTTTCTTTCCAATACATGGATATATAGTAATTCATTTAAGACAGAGAAGCTCATGCTATTGAATGTGCTTATTAAAAACAGCAAGGAAGGTCAGGGGCAGTGCTTGCTGTATCCTTCATTTGTTCTTCACCGAAAATGATATAACTGAACTGCAAAAGTTGAGATTGAAAAGCCGCTAGCGTGTTGTCTAATTTCAGCCACAGAAGCTGCTGTGCACTCCATGACTTTATGAGGGAATAAGATTACAGGTCACAAGAGCTTCTTTATTTCCCACCTGTAGCTTCTAACAACATTTTATTAAGGATTTTCCCATCTTCTCTCTCTGACCTACAGGGGACAAAATTCTAACAGCTGTTACAGGACCTGTACCAAAGCGGCATTAACACAGATTAGCAGTTCTGGAAAGTAGTATCATTTTATCGGGACTATATTTATGACTGCTAACTAATATTTTTACAGCGCTTGTAAGATAAACACAGCATATCATTATGTAAACAGGAAAAAAGGCATTTAATACAGTTAAACACTTAATGCATCATGCTTGTTTTGTCTAAAGTCACACTAAACTGCCGTTTGAAGGTTTAGTACTCATTTACAAAACAAACACTTGGGTAGCCCGTGTGCACTTATATATATTGCGCTTGTCTGTGTTGCATATGGAGGTTATTGATTTCTTATTAATCAAGTAGAGTCTATGCGCACTAATACACCCAAGTAGGGGTAGAACTTCTGCCAAACGTTAGGTAACATTAACACACGTCCAGTGCTCAGCCTTTTGTTTACCACTTCAGCGCAGTTTTGTTTCCATAAGGACTGCAAGGTTAGGACCTTGCTAGTTTATTGCAGAAACAATAATCTTTGTTATCAAGGTTGCTTGTCATGCAAGATTTTTTTATTCATACAGATGCAACAGAGAGAGGAAAAGAGAAGGAAGGAGAGAGAAGGAGAAGGAGGAGGAGGAGGCGGCGACGGGAGGAAGGACAAAAAAGAATAGCCGTACTACGATGTTATAAATTTCTAAAATTATTCTCCGCAAATTATCCAAAAGACGCCTATTTTTCTCCCTCCCTGTCTTCCAGGAAGCACAAAGTAGATGTCAAGTATATCTACAGTGAAGATTTTCAGCAACTTCCCTATGTACATTCATGGTGAGAAACTCAAACAGCTTTCTAAAAGTTTATATTAGTCACCTTGAAGGCTGGAATAGATTCTTTTTTGACATCATCCTTCTAAGTGCAGCTGCTAGGCTAATCAAGTTGTATTCTTATGGCACCAGAGAGTTAGGAAATTCAAGGACATACGAAGTAATATCAGAAGCAAGACCAAGATGCTACATATGCCTTGCAACATTCGACTGGCCTGTTCTACCCTCCCCAGAGACCCATTTTAGCTGATAGGAAAATGAAATGTTGTTAGTTTTCACATTATTGAGACTGATACAAAGACTGGGAGGGAAAGCAGATGTGTGCAAACAGCGTTGCAAGGCTGCTCCACAGTGTGGTGAGAGTTTTTAGGATGCCACAATAATCACAGCCGAATTCAGATTTTCAGGTCTTACTTGGGTACCTGAGTAGGACAGACGGGTTTCAAAAAAATTGACACCTACCATAATGAGACATTTTGAGAATCCATCCATACATAAAAGCCATATGATAGGAGTTGCTCAGTACTTCTGAAAATCTGGCTCTGTGTGTAGTTGTGCTGAGTCTTTCAGCAGCCCGAGGGATACGGACAGATATGACCAATTTCAAAACCACAATATAATAAAACAACTACACATTACTTTAAAATGTGTGATAAGAATTGATTTGTCCTTAGACACCAGTTCAGCTCATTGCTCTCCAAACTGCCCCAGAGCAGAGATGCCAAACTTTTGGAAGATATTTCTCAACAAGAGCATCTGGACGCTGGCAGGTGCTGCAGCCAGTTGTGCTCGCTCCTTTGGACAGGCTTCCCCACATCTGTCCGTTGTCAGACCACTACTGATAAACTGAGCTGGACGCACCTTTTACTTACAGTTGCTCGGCCCGTCACCTATATTTTTGATCTCTAATCCCCTTGAAAGCAAATGCAGGACCAAATTCTTGATTACAGGACATTGGCAGAAGCAAAAAAAGACATATTTTGTTGTCCTAATACTCATCTTGGCTTTCCTCCCAAATTCACGTCATTATTTTGAACCTTTTACCTGTTTAAATGAAGGCCCCCAATCTCTGCTGTGGAGTGGAAATAGGATTCCTTTGACATGACCGCTGGGAACCTTTCCTGCATTTTCCTCTAGGTATTTCTGAGAGAACCACAGAAATGACTACAGCATTTTTCAGTCTGTCAGCAACAGGGGTCGGTTGGCATCAACGGAAAACAGGAGAAAAATCCTTCCCCCAGCAGGAGGTGGGAAGAGGGCAGTAGCACAGGCATCATCGGGGAGGAGGAGGGAACACCTCATCCTGCTTTAAGCAGAACTGACAAATGGTGAACCAGCAAGGTTTGTCGCCAAATCCTGTCTTATGAAACCTGGATTTGGGCTACGGCTGTTGTAGGAAGCTCGGACCGGCTCAGGTCAAGCTCCCGAATTTTGAGGTATGTATCGGAGCCTGGCTGCAGACTCTTGACCCGCCGGGCAAACGCCAGCATGGGTCTCCCAGGCTGCCCGAGGTTTGTTTTCAGTACTTGCTTTCTGGAGTTTTGTCATGGTTGTTGTTGCTGTTGCTATTGTAATATTTTTGTGGGATGCAAAGTATTCCCTTTGCTGCTAAAGCTGGTCCTGTTGCTGTAGATGCGATTTATGGGTAATACAGAAATACACAGTAACAAATTACTGTCCTGAAAATTCAGTTCTAATGTACCTTCTGATATTTTTGATGATGAATTTTACCCAATCTACTAGAAATCCTTGTCACCAGACCCCTTCTTGCTCTGAAGTCATGAAACCACTTCAAATATGTTGAAATAGAAAAGTCTCTTGCACAACACAGGCAAACTGCTCATGCTGCTGTATAATGATCTTCTGTAACGTCTGATTTTGTGTTAAGGAGCTGTTTTGACTAAGCAAAGTAACATAATAAAGGGCAAGGTGTCTGTCCATAATTTTAGGCATTAATAAACTTCATTGATTTTGTGGGCTAAGTCAAACTCCTACTGCTATTTATTTCATAAGACATTAAGTATTGCTGGCTGTATGTGCAGCGTGGAGAGGATAAGAGAAGTGCAAGAAATAAGAACAGGACTTCAGCTTCTTTAGGTGAACCACATTTAGTTGAGAAGAAACTTGGTTTATACATCTTCAATAAAAAATTATATATCTAAGGCTAGAAATTAAGACTGCTGGACTATGTTCTCATGCTAAAAAATCCCTGACACAGTAACAGCAGCAAGGTATGTGAGGTCAGCATATTAGCACAGATACTTATTTCTGTAAACTGGTAATTATTTCTGTGGATTTGGGTCAAAGCCTGAAGATTACCTTGGGCCTAATTTAATGTCTTTTACACAAAGATACCTCCCAATGAAGTCATTGTATAAACAGCATAGGATTAAGGCAATACGCTATCCTGAAAGTAGTTAGCAATTCTTCTACGTATTTTTTTCAGTATAGATATATTTTTTTAGTGTACACTCTTGAACAAAACAGGGATTCACAGGCTGGTGTGTGCAAATGAAGAACATTTTTGGCTGAGAACTGCTGAAGGGCTTGCTTCTGTGGTTTTCACTTTTTTCTTTTTGTGTTGTGTCAGAGGTTTCTCTAACATTATCCTTTAGTTGAAAGAAAACTGTAACAGTAGTTAAAAATTCCCTGCAAGAAGGTGTATTTTTGTAGCTTTGAGTAATAAAAGACACACAGTAGTAGTTCCAGAGGAACCACCAAAGAATTGCACTGTCAATGACAAATAAAGATCACTCAGTGGCAAAATATAATCATATTTAAAAAATCAATTAGTGTAGCCAATCCTTTCACCAGAGCTTCAGACATTATAGTCATAAACAATTTGTAACCCCAGTCATTCATTTTAAGCATTCGGAAGATAACCCCAATGGTCTTCCTGTTGTATGTTTTGCTTTAGCACTTTTGGTATAGCGTTTTACATCCTTAAAGGATCACCAGCTTGTTAAAAGGCCCAGCTATTTTATAATGTGTAATACCCAGTAAAACCGTCTTAATCTACAACACTGTGTGGAAACCATTTCATTCTTCTGGATGACTGTAGCTCCTAATACAGGTGGATAGCAAATAATAATCTCTTCTACAGGAATTGAATTAACCGGGGGGAAATTCTCTGAGCTACAGTCCCTTTTGTAGAATGTTTTTTTGCATGATGTGAAAATACAGATAGTACTTCTAAACATGCTTATCCTTTATTTATAAACATAGAAAATACTTACTTTAACTCCTATAGAGCAAGAGTTATCAAAATAATTCTACAACATACTATACTGTGTGCAAACCCAACACATTATACACAGGTGTGTTTGCACCCATGGCAAAAAGATAACAACATCATTCTTCTACCTTTATTTAACAACTTAAAGACTTACGTTGTAAGTTAATTCCTGGCTTCATTCATGATCTTAGGCTACCTGTGAAAAATGCTTGAAGAGTTCAAGTGAAATATTAGCATTTTTGCAATGGGCTTAGAGGATGCAGATGCAGCTTTAAAAAATCATAGTTTATGCTCTCTCCACTTAACTTGTCTTTAGTGTGTATACTGATAACCCCTTTTTTCTAATACTCATGGGTACAGTAATATATCCAGATTTATCCTACCAGATCCAATCACTAAAACTGGGGAAAGAACAGTGATTGACCATCTACTGAGTGCTGGGATACAGGATCTCTGGATTAAAGGAACTAAAACCAGCAAAAATTTTCCTTGCCACACCTACCTGTTCTCCCAACTATCCCTCCCAGCCTTCTTCCAGCCGGCCTAAGCCGGTGGAGACCATTTGTCTTTCATTGCCCCGTTTAGTGACTGAGAAAACAAAGCCAAGACAAAGGCAGTAGTAGCTTATTGCTGGCTTATTCCATCTTACGGTGGGAATAATTCATCCGTTGGCTGAGCAGAAGGTTTCTGCAAACTGTAAAGCTCCATGTACATGAAACCTGACCTGTGGGTGCAAAGCACTTAAGTTCCCCAAGTCATCCTCCAGTGGTAAACAGTAAGTAAATAAGGCATTTGCTGTTTTCTCCAGCAGTGTAATTTTTTACGACAGCATGTGCCTTCTTTCATGAGGCCAAAAACACATGCACGTATTCCATTTTATGGACCCAATAAACAGCAAAGCAGATTCCTTTAAACAATACCAAGAGCTAAAGATCACTTTCCATTTTATCAGTGTCAAATACTGAACTTACCTAAGCAGGCAATCTCTAACTCTGGAGATTCAGGACTTAATTGACACAATGGAATAAGTATGTTTGCACACTGCTTGGTTTCAGGTATGATGCTACCTCCAGGACACTGCCAGGATCATGGCGGTGAGCCTTTTCACAGTAGAACAGACATCTCTCTTGCCTGTGAGAGAAAATCTAAGAAAAAATAACAAATAATATTGAATCCCAAGTTTGTTTCACTAGGAATAATTACTACTGTCCTGATCCTCCCTAAGCCTTGTCTTATTATTGATAGGGTTAAAAAACCACACAGGAACGATGAAGCTCCATTTTTGTTTTGTTTTGTCAGTAGGCAGGAAAAAAGTCCCTGAAAGCTTAAGAAATTACACTGTATGTGATTCAGATGAAGAGAGAGGATGTTTTCAAGGTCTGGTTAAACCAGCACCCTGACAAACTCGTTCTGATGATCCCATTGTGGAGATTGCACATCTAGTGAAAAAGCAGAGACTTGCTGCTGCTCTCTGGCTATCATCATCCTCTTCTCCCTTTCTTCCCATGCGAGCTTCACTCTTCACTGGCAGAGATATACACCACTAGCTGAAGGAGAGCATCAGAGAAGGTTGACCAATTCTCATACATATAAAAAGTTTCTTTTCTTCAGTCTGGTTCTCATCTATCAAATGGTCATTTTTATGTACTGGCCCTTGCAATGAGTCATGGCCCTCCAGGCTGTGTACTGAGGCCATGAAGTCTATGGTATTAGGCTTTTTAATTAAAAATATAATTCCAGCTTTTACCCCTCTTAAAATAAATACATGAAATTGGGGAGAAAAAAAATAAATACCTTTTTGTCTTCTCTACTTGCTTTCATAACTGTACAGGACATGCAACCTGGGACTTTCAGGTAAGCTTTCATGCCACCGCCTAAAGTTTTCACGTGTGACTCACTTACAGGGTTCATCGTACCTTTTCTTATTGTTCTGACTGCTTTTAAATATGTTTATACTAAATAGAAACTGCTCTTTAATACTTGCTAAAACCAGTCTGTATCTACTAAAAAAGAAAACACAATTTTCATGGCATTCCATAACACACATTAGTCATGCAAAGATAATAATATATCCAAATATTTTTCTGATAATTGGCATTGATCAGGTATTTATTTATCCAATTTAAGAACAGAATAGCTTTTCATTCCTTAGTTTTAAAATTATTCACCTCAAAGCTATGAAAAATACTTTTCTTGGATCAGCTATTGTATTTGCTTGCACATTATTATTTAGAGTCTAAGCCTCAAAACCATGTCAGATTTCTCTCATCTAATAAAGGTCTTCTACATTTTTGTTCATACACCGTGCATTGACTCATAACCAGTAAGTAAACTCTCCCTCCCCCCCCTCCTCCCTTTTTGGCTCCAGATTTTCTGAGCAACGTTGCCTTTCCATTTTTATTGCATTTCCATGACATGTTTAACATTCAATGGTAGGGGTTCTGCAGGTAATCTTTTTTTTTAAAAGCTGTCTACTTGGCTCTTTAAAAACAAGTATGGACCTGAAACCTACTCTGGCACATCAGCTCTCTGATAACCTACTTCCAGGTTATCGCAACCCCTACAGCAGGAACTGGGGCTGCCTTTCCCAGTCACTCACATACTGTATTAATATGTAAGAGTACCTACTTTTCCCTACACCCCATTTAAAGTCGAGGAGCGTTTTTAACAGTAGCAAAGCCCTCTGCAAATCATTGCTTAAAAGGCTTTTTCAGGTGTAAAAGAAACACGTCTCGCCAGCAATTCACGTTCTTTGAGCATCTCGCTGCTGCGCCGTGGTGGGACCGTGCCTGCTGGTGCCTAGGAGCAAGCGCTCCTGGGGGGCAGGGAGGACCACCGAAAGCCGTGTGGCTATTACTAGGGGGAAGAAAAAAAATACCAGGACCTGGTTTGGCAAAGCTTCTTGAAGGGCATGATGATTTGATTTTAAAGGGCTTTATTGAGATTTAAACTTTGATAGCATTGGGAGTTGCATACAGCATATCAGTGTTTTATAGATACGTTGAAGTTTTTATATGTGCAAACATTTATACTGAGAGACAGAGAAAAGCACAGGATAACTGTAATAATGTCAGACAGAACAGACACTAGCATGTGTGGGAGCCTGGCTTTGCACCTATGAGTTTTGCAGTTTATTCACATAAAAAGAAATCAAGCTGTTCTAGATCAGTTCTTGCTAGTGAAAAAAAAAAAAAAGACAGAAATGAAAAAAGAAGGAAAAAAAGAAAAAAGAGAAAAAAAAGAACAAAAAGAAAAAAAAAGAAAAGAAAGAGAAAGGACCGATACACAAATGTTCAGGTGCAAAACATGCTAGATGAGAAAAATAAAGCTTCATACTCTTTATAGGCTATGTATCAAACATTTCCCTTAGCTCTCCAATGCAAAACATGGCAATTTGCACTAATTACATGCAGAGGGCTCGTAACGAAGAGTACACAAAAATACCTAAAGGACCGTTCTTCTGTCTTCCTCAAAATAATTAGTGGCTTTCCCCTAAATGTATGTTTGTAGCTTTGTAGGATTAAAAGAAAATACATGGGTAACAAGGGGCAAAAGAACAGTGTGTTGCCTGTGGAAAAGGATGGGTAATGCAGTGTAAAACTAATGGCAGTCGCTGTTATCTGAAACAGTCACTTCACGGGTTTTTTCTTCATCTCTGTTGGAATGATGCGGCATTTCCCTACACCAGGAGCACGCCTGCCCCACTGTTTCCAGAAATAGCTATCTCAGGACGGTTCTGTTTTAACCCATTTTCCTTCTCCAGCTGTTTCCCCAAGGCTAAGAGATAGATAATATCATCAGCCAATACGTCATGACTGGTTTCTAATTTGCACGGAGGTACAGGCAGGTAACGGGCGGTCTGCCAGGAGGACCGTCCATCCTATCCTGTCAGAAGAGAAAGCGTGAAAACACTTGTATTTAAACAGGGAAATGCAAACCAACGCATCGGCAGAAGACACCCAAAATTTCAGGGGCCCCACAGAGCAGCAGAAAAGAGCGAGCCTGACTCCTGGGCTGTACGTGGGGCAGAGCGGTGGGGGACCGACCCTGTCCTCCCTGGACGTGGCCAGGTGTTCAGGCAGACCTACTAGTGACTATGCTCGTATGTAAGTGCCCTTACATGTTTACATAGCGCCCTAGCTGAATTTCGGATATTTTGATTCGAGAATTGTGACATGCGGAGGATTGTCTGGCTGAGCCGCTTCTATACATCCCGCTTACGCCACAGAGAAGGTATCTGAGGATGGAATTTTAACTTTGGTTTAAAATCTATAATTTTGCTATGCCAAACCGATGCGTTTGAATAGCAAATCACGCCCAGATAGTATTAGAAGGCATATATTTCAATATACGTATTTAGAAAATATTTTGTATTTCTTTTCATTTGAAGCCTCAAGTCTGGAAGCTTTCTACCTCTAAAAGTGCTTTCTCTCATTCTCCTCTGTAACGGCCTTCACTGGTGTATTCCCATTAAAAACGTGAATGCTTCAGTAATAACTTCCTTATAATTTCTGATTGTAAGGTTAAATTAATACTTTAAAACCTTAAGTTCTATGCTTTTGTCCTTCCCAAACACCAAAACTTGAGTTACAATTGCAGATTAAATATGAAGAAATGATTAGCTGATCACAGAAAATGAAATAAAATCCACTAGCTAACTGGAAAAAATGTTTTACCATGCTCACTCCCTTCACTTCACCAGGCATCTTATTTTTTTTTTTAGTTTATTTTGAAAATACTATGCTGTCTTCAGAGTAAATAATTTCCACTGTAGCTGCAAATTGTTAACTAAAAGTGGTTTTGTTTTACTTTGTCTGGAACATGCTTTTACAGGAATATACTACAAGCCTTGATGCAAATACTAAACCTCGGCAGCTGATGCCCAGTTTGGTGCTTAGAAACACAGAGAACAAGAAGGAAGGACCAAGATCTAGATAACTCAAGCCATCCCATGGAAGACTTGTAGAGGAACATACTTTGCTTTCTTCTTTGAGATGGCGAAAAAATATGCATTTCGCATGGCATGTGGTTGTCTCACGGAAAGCCTGATTAATTGGCCTGTATGCAGATGAAGCTCGTGAAGCAAATGACCCCCAAGCCTGTGCCAGGCAGTGCGGTGCCATTCCCATCATTTGCACTTCCACGGGCCCTCTGCTGGGCGCCCTTTGGCTCCTTCCCATCCTTCCCACCCTGGGAGTGGGAACGGGCGCCTGCTCCTTCACCTTTACGTTCAGTAATGAATAAAACCCCTAAAATGAATTTAGCCGGTTATTTTCCAGCAAGGAGATTATGGCTGAATTAAATCAGAAGCTGTGTGCCCAAATTCCCAAACAGGAGAAAAAGAAAAGGAAAAAGGTGGTTGAGCCTTCAAAATAGTATTTGGTATCACACGTAAGTTAAATGTCTCTTCAGACCCGTTTTAGGGACTTGGCATCGTGGATCTGGCCTCTAGCACAGATTGTTCAGGGAATATTGCCAGCATAAAGGTGAGAAGGGTTAAAAAGTACAGTTCATGGAATTAATGTAACTAATTAACTTTCACCTTCACTGTATTTTTTAGTTTTCCTCTTTTAAATAATTTCATGTCAGCATTTCATAGGACCCAGAGCACTTTTTTTTCTTCTGTGCCTCACTTTTTGGAAAGCATTCCTATCCTTCCCTTTGCCTTCATATTGTGTTCTTTCTGACCTCTTGCTCATCTTTTATTACTCTCTGGTTCCTAGCTCTATTATTCAAGCTGATATTGCAGCTGTGATTTCTATTTTTTCTTTGCCCTTTTTGGCTTTGCCAGGCATTTCATTAGCAGACTCATGGGGAGCATTTATACTGTCTCTCTGCCATGACAGAGTTCAGTGGGATTTACTAAAACTGATTCCTTGGCTATATCTGCTTCCAGTTACGATTAGAAACCTCTTTCCACTGAAGCGCATCGAGGAGATCAAATTCAGATCTGGTGAAAGCACGCACGAGCACAGGGAGGCACAGAAGCCGTCAGCAGAGGTGCAGCGTCTTGGACCACATCTCAACTGGGGCCATGGCACGTCACTAAAAATCTCCCCCCAATAACTACGCTTTAAGTCCAAACACCGTTCCTGAAAGTCATCCAGCAGGAGCAAACTCATGTCCCCTGCAGAATAACTTGCGATATTAGGGCTCAGATATTGCACTCCAGCAGTTGAGTGCCACAATCAGCTGAAATAACTCATGGATGGGTTTTTATTTAGAGCTTTTCAGGTCAATATGTTTATTTTTCCAAAGGAAAGCTAAACGCAGAGATTTTTCTTTGCTGCAGAAAGGCACGGTAGCTAAGATATTAGTGCATTCGTCCCTTTTTTTGCTTTGTGCCTCATAGGTTCCTGGTTCAGTTCTCCCCTCCTGCAGATCGCCTGCTCCCACATACCTTCATAACTTTCCTTCTGCCGTTTTTTTTCTTCTCCCCCACCCCCTTTG
The DNA here is from genome assembly GCF_929443795.1 of Astur gentilis. NCBI lineage: Eukaryota > Metazoa > Chordata > Aves > Accipitriformes > Accipitridae > Astur > Astur gentilis. The sequence goes on from NC_064891.1 coordinate 31,209,346, forward strand.
TTGCCTTTTAAGCTTACTGAAAATAATGAACTCCTGTGGCCTTCGACCTTTCTAATGTCTCTGCTTATTTCTGTAAGTTAGTTTTGGCTGTTAGGTTATGTTATAATGTTCCAGCACAGATATTCTTTTTGCGATGACAGTAAATAAGATACACACAGACTTTTCTGTTTATTTTTTCAGCTGTTCATTTATAGTAAATTTTAATAAAAACTGTGAAACAATTTTGCTCCATGGGGGAGGCTTGACACAAAAGTAGAACAATAATGTGCCAAAAATGCGTTGTTATGATCTTTCAGATGGGTACTGTCACTAGGAGGGGTCTGCACTTCAGTCAGTACGAACATGATAAAGTATGAACGGTACAGCTGCAAACTCCCTTTGGATAATGCTGCAAAACATATGGAAAACGTTTCCTGACTTATGAAAAATAATATTGGGGCAGAATATAGTAAAGGGACTGGGTCAAAAGGGTGCACAAAGCGTTAGCACAAACCTTAAGTGCAATCTTGTAGTCATAAATTCCCTACTAATGAAATGTATATGCAATTCTTACAGCCCCTCCGTGTTTGAAAAATCTACAGTGTTAATAAAGTGACACAGTTAGAAATCTATACGGGACCTTATTTATTCATTATTTATTTTAAGAGATGGCCCCGAATCTAAACACTCCCTTCGGGAAAGTTTGGATTGTGATTTAGGTTCAAATCCGCACTTTTCTGGCCAGGACCCGTTCCTAGCTCTGCTTGGTTTGCACACCCGCGCGCCGCCCTGTTTAATCCATCTTGCGCAAAGCTGGACGTTGAGCTGGCAGCCCTAAAAGTCCCCTTCGGGGCCACCAGCCAGGCCCCTTCTCCCTGCGGAACAGGGGCCGGGGCCACGGCATCCCTGGCTAGAGCTGCCCGTGTGCCCAGGAGAGCTCCCAGCCTTCCCCACCCGCCTTGGAAAAGGTTTTGCTCCCCCAGGGTAGCGCCGGGAAGGGCTTAGGGGGGTCCCCTTGCTTGTGCGGGGCCCCGTACCCTCTGTCCCTCTGCCAGGAGAAGCTCTGATGGAGGGAAAGCTCTCCCTCCACCTCAGGCTCGGACGGGATTTGGCAGGAGGTTGGCTTCCCCCATCCCAGTCTCTACTGGCTCCGTCCGACAGGGGTCTGGGCTTTCCATCCTCTCCAAAAGGACCAGGCGGAACCAAACCAAAAAGCAGATAAAGCCGCCTCGCTGCGACGGAGGAGCACACATGTGCCTGGGCTAGAGGGGACAACTTCCAGATAAAAAATGAAAACAAAAGTCGCTAGCCGGAGTTTAGCAGCAGGAGCCTGACCCCGCACTTGATAAGCCCAGCTGATTAACAGATCTCCTGGGCAGCTGCAGCAGTCCCCACCTGCGCTACCGCCAGCCGGATCCGGCCCCACCAACACTCGCCAGCGAAACGGTCGGCAAACAAGTCAGCATGAGGCACGGCGGGAAACACCTCTGAAGTCAAAAAAACTCGTTTCAGGCCTTGGAAGGACTAACCCTTTCTAATGGTTATGATGGAGTATCTCTTACTTGGGGTAAGAGCTACGAGGCGTGGGATGTAAGCGCTTCTCTGTACTCTAAATTGACTCTGTCACCTTTCTGTGGTTTTTACTTGTTTTATAATCGCTCACTTGATCCTACCAAAAATAAACGAGCACGATCAATGAAATAGGTAGACCGTGGGAGCAATGAATATCCACATGATTAAGGGTTTTCAGGCTTAGGTCCTAAATAACCATAATTGCCACTCTATTATCTACAGAGTTAGAGAACAGAGAAAAGTGAAGAAAGAAGTTGTTACCGGCCATTTATGATAAAAAGCCTGTCCTCACACGGGAGCAACTATACTCACTCTTTCAGGTAACAATAATTAAATTCCAATAATTGAATCAAAGCAATAAAATCTTGTAGACTAAATAGTAGGAACAAAGAATACTCTTCTTTTCCACAGTACGAAGATTCACCAAAAAGGTCAATTTTTGCCCAGAGAGCCTGGTCTCTGGTACAAATGCTGGAGCAGGAGGGACCCCTCCAAACAGACAACGGAAACATCCAGTATTAGACTTCTGCTCTGAATTATCCTCTGTGAACAACAGAGAGATAACCAGGAAGAATATGTTATCGAGGCTAAATTTTTGTCTTAGACCAGTGGTGGGACGCTGTTACGGTCCTGATCTGCAGTTGCACTGGTAAAAGATGATGTGGGATAGTGGATTTTATAGCTGATGTGCAGTCAAAAGATAGTCAGTGCTAAAGTGGCCACTTCAAGTTGCTTACACCTTCCTGCTGTTACTAATGGGCCTGTTCTTCCTAGTCTTATTCCCATTTATCAAGTTTATCATAACTGCCCTTTGGGAGTGGGGAAAAGAAGTATGGCAAAGGAAGAAAGGGAGATTGGATATTTACCCTCTGTCGCTTTTTTCAGGGTGATGAGTGGCAAAAGAAAACAAAATACATTTTCCCTTAAAGGAAAAAATAATATTTTGCCCATTTCATAGTTCAATGTGTTAGAAACATTCCTTCTTTACAGCTTTATTAACATACATATGACCCTTAATGGAGAATATTTTTGGCTGAAACTGAAAAAAATGAAGCAATTGTAGATTTTAAGATAAATTATTAGCAAAATTAACCAAAGCTTCAGGAAGGCCCATAGCAAGAGGATGATGAAATGAAGTCAGGTGAGATAATTGGCCTGAACTAGGGTAAGAAACACCACTCGCTCTCCTTATTTAGTTGCCTATTAAGCTGATTGGCTGCCTTGTCGTTTTTATTAGGTGATCTTCGGATGAATTTCTGATTTCGCACGCTCCGATCCAGTAACCAGAAGCACCTATCCAGCTGTGCCAGCTGTGGGGACCACTCAGCCGGCATGGCTCTGGGACAGAAAGCGTCACCCTGCCCAAGGCACAGGGTGCCAGGGTCCCTCACATTCCTCCAGAGTGGTCACTACTCAATAGCAATTGAATGACCAGTTAGTTGAATGGTTCACAAGCCCATGACAGGAAAAGAAAGAAAGAAAAACGCTGGGAGAGTGAGATGCCAAACCAAAATTTTGTGAACTAATTCAGTCAACATGCCAAGGACAGGCTCAGAATAATTCCTTACTGCTAAGAGACATGAAGGCAAAGCGGGTAAGTTCGTTAACATGTTCATTAATATTTGCATGATCCTTGCAGAGAAAAATGCAGCAGAGGAACACATCAGAAAATCACGTAGTTTTTGCAAGTGACTACGGCTGTATAAACACACCCTGTGACACACTAAGGGCTATCAACCATCACAAAAGGGAAAGGTCCCTCGAGTACCAGCTGGTGAAGAAATGAAGCAGCGTGTGTGCATGGAATACAGTCACTCTTATCCACCTAGCAGCTGTTTGCCTGTTTTCAACACTGACAGCGCACGTGCTGGATGTAATGACAGCCTGCTCGGTGATACCTGTGCTCCAGAATATTTGGAGAAGGACCAGCTGCTCGCTACAGCACCCAAGTCCTTTGGAGTCAGCTCACTTCTGTTACAAATCTGACTCTCTCTAGAAGTTATTTGATCTGATTATCACGCAGGTGCAAGGAGGCCACGATGGCAATTGTTTAGCCATTACTAGGAAACTTTAGGAATCCTGGAAAATCTTCCAGAAGAAACCAGGTATGTTAAGGTACTGGTAGGAATAAGAGATTGCCTTTGATTCAGCAGAGAAACAAGTGGAGAAGATAATCTTAAAGGATAAAATCTTAAAGAAGATAATCACTTAAGGGCGGGTTTATGAACATCTTATGTTTATAAACCAGGGTGCTGAAATCTTGTGCCGTATTGCTATGAGAAATAAATACGGCATCATATCTCAATTTCAAATCTACGAGCTCCATATCACATAGAAGGCCCAGACCTTAGACCTCTCAAAATACAGGATAAGGAAGTAAAGAGATGGTGCATGGATACTCTCTTTGCCGTCTCTGTTGGTCCACACTAAAATCTGAACACAACTAAAAAGCCAATGTCAGAGCAGTGTCTAATCACTAATGGGTTTCTACATACTACTGTCCGCTCTTGCGAAAACCGGGAATGTCTGAAGCAGTAGGCTTGCCGCTGTGACGCCGCGTTCTCTGCAAGACCTGTTGAGGCTTTGCTGGGGGAAAGGCAAGGGACAATAGTTAGGAAGCTGATTTTGCCAGACGCCTCAGGACCAGAGCACTGATAACCCTACGAAGGAAATTTCAGCAACAGAGCTGCAGGCAAAGCGTTGTCCACGTGATGTCTCCTGAGGAGCCGAGGTACAACCCTGCTGTCTAGGGCCAGCTGGGTATGGACAAGAGTCTGTGGCCCGTAACACGTCGCCTCACTTTTTTTCCCCCAGAGTTATTTCCAGTCATTTATTTCCCCAGACGGCGATTTCATGATTAACATGGAATACATTAATTAGCTCCTTGCGGTCTGTAGCTCAGTTGTGGAAATACAGAAAACCAGAGGCAGCAGCTGCTAGAAGTCAAGCTCCTTTTTCTTAATATGAAATGAGCAGCCTGGCTCTTTCTGGGGCAGTAACGCTGTCTCCTACAGTTACAGCACGCTCGGGGAGCACCAGAGTTCAAAAGCATTCTGCAAGGTCCTGGTGTTAGGGTGAGGATATTTGAGTCCTTGACTCCAGTCCTTATCCTTTTACAGGACCAAGGATTTCAAATGTAAGCTTCAAATAGCAATTAAAAATAGCAACTAAAAGCATTCTTTAGGTATTTCATGTTGTCCTTGTTCTTTGTCTGTTATACACCTGCCATGGAAAATGTTGGATATGAAAAGTGCAGCAAGTTTTGACAAATGATTTCTTGTTTAATTAGAGGTATGTATGGTTGACATACAAGATGGAAGCCAACAGATTTCTCATGGGACATCCTCAGAGTGCCTATAATGGGGCCGAGCTTGTAGCTCTTTGTTTTGCGTGTTCATGTCTGAGAGCTGTCAGACTAAAGATCTCGGAAAAATAGTCCAATTTCTAATAAAGATGCATGTTCCTCTTTCACAAAGACACATCTGTCCTCACTGTGCTGAATCATGAGGTATTTCTTTTCTATTTCAAAAAAACAGCAGCTTAGGACACAATTCAGTTTTAAAGTTGTATAGTAGGGGCTGGATGTATTTCCTTTTCCCCACAAAATGTTATTATAATTGATATATGACTTATACCTGCATTTGCAGAGCAGAGTCCAGCCCCACTCTTTTTGTACATATATAGATCATATATATATACACACACACACACATTATATATATTTTTTTATATCTATAAAATTATGATTTTCTGGTCCATACACTCTTCAAAAAGCAATATGGGGAGGGACGCTGGTCTCTTAGTGCTTCTGCATTATGATCTACTGACCCTGAAAATAAGGTCAGAAGGAGGTCTCACTGCTAACTGGAAAACTAATCAATATAATTCTACCAAAGGGCTGTTACACACCAAGTAATATAGTCCCCTCCCCCTCAGCAAAAGTCTGTGCCTCATTGTAGAGAATATAAACATCACGTTTTGATACTTCAGGAAAAGAAAAAATATCACCCAAACAAAGCTTTATGCTTTGTGAGGCTGAGGTTATCATCAAGCCATATCACGGTTCTCAAATTTTAATTCTGAGCAGTGTCATTGGTTACGTTTTACAGTTTGGGCTTCATTCCTTAGTAAGATATGTAGAATTGTGCCTTTGCTTTCGTCTACAGTTAAAAATAACAACCAATGATGAAAAAATGATTTTCTTCCTCTGTCCCTTCCCTCTGCCCTCCCACCCCCCCAATATTACAGTTACAGAATGAGAAAAATAAGCCAGTCTTATGCTACGCTAAGAGTCGTGCTCACAGTAATGGAGGGTAGCCCTGTGCAGCCTGGAGGGATGCCATCATACACCAGCGCTGCATTTGATTCTGATCAGGTACTTTTACTGAGAAAGAGAGCAAGACAAAGGGTAAAAGGTCACTGGTGACTAATTTTCTGAAAACCAGCAGCTTGTGTAAGTAATAGAACATTTATTGTATTTCTCTGTCATCCCAGCAATGAGCTAGAAAATCCATAAGAATTCCCAGCACTAGCCTTTATTAAAGTATAGCCCTGGATTAGTTTAATGTCCAATTTAAAGTCACTGCCTGCACCTACTTTACTTACTTTTCTTAAAGAGAGCTATTTTCCCCCAGTTACTTCCCAATTTAAGTTGCCAAGAATATCTTTTCCCTTAACAAAAAGTAAGGTTTCATTTATTTTATACATACATATAGGTGTGTGTGCGCGCGCTGAGGAAAGAGCACTTCGGTGCCGCATTCCTACATGAGAGTCATTTTTCCCCCACTGAAATATTAAAGCACAATCGGAGCAGGGCAAATACTGCAATATCTAAGCACAGCCTTCCAAAAAGCAGCGGCACAGGAGTCACAAACTCCCTTTACAATGTTTGCACCCCTTCCTTTTGCTCTGTGTAAACATTCATATGGTTTCAAAATATTATTTCTCCGAAAGGATGTTCACAGAGCTCAACTCTGCCATGAAGAAGACAGAAACTGTTAATCTGAGTTCCTCAGGTCCGTACCCAAGCCACAAACCTAAAGCTAATCAGCTTGAAAAGAAGGGAAAAGCGCCCCTTCTCCAAAGGGAAGCTGCCGAGCGCTCGTGATCATTGCGCTCCTTGTCCGTAATGATTTGACTGGAGACCCTGAGTGGCTTGGTAGTGCTGGAGATGGCAATCAGCCTTTTCAGTCAATATACTTGACAGCTATAAACACTGTTATTGGACCTTCAATGAGATCCTTGATACACGTTAACCCCACAAAATGTAATTACCCTCTAGACTAGACAAGAACAACAAAATATAAATGCTGTTTAGTGTCAAGTAAGCGCTTACCTCTTCCAGGGGGTTTTATTAGGCAAATTGTCTTTTGCTGGCTCAGATTTCACTACATCTACGCCTAGATGAGCTTCTGGTGGGTCACCTGAGTCACACGTACCCTCCAGTGCGTGCTGTCCGAGCGTGCCTCCACGTGAATTACACCCGAGGAGGTGCTGCATTATCTGTACTGGCCACCAAAGGCCTTCAGAAAGAAGCCCACAGCCCCCTTGTGCCTGTAACACCGACTGCTCCGCGAGCAATCCTGAGCCGCTTGGTGAGAGCCACTGCACCGGGGAAAGCTTCCACCATCTGAACCCCACCACAAGTCTGGAAATGCCGCTCTTCCCGCTAACACACCTGTGAGGCCATCTCCTTGAGCAGTCTCTGCACAGTGCCAAGAGTGCCAGCGTCCTCCTTGCGTGTCGCCTTGAGCTTTTCTCTGCCAATGTCCAGCGTGCCTTTTCCTTGTGAGAACAAGGCGGATGGAAAGAGCTCTCAGGAGAGAGGCTCTGCCACGGTAGGCGGTCTTTCACATAGGGCGTTTCCATCCTCTCCCCTATTCCCCTTCAGTATTTTCCATCCTGACAGGCATCATCAGAATGGTCTGCACTGGAGAAGACACATTCCTCTTCACTAGACCTGCTGTCAGTTTTGACTTGCTCATGTGCTCAGGAACCTTGGAGAGAAGGGGAAGGCAAGAGCCTACCTGAGTACTACTGGCTCTCCAGGCTACACTCCCATTTTAGGCGCCGGCAGTGTTCTTCATTTATTAGCAAGCGGTTTTTTGGTCTTTTCTGCTATGGAGGAGCCAGTCTACAGCGGATTTCCCGTATCTGATTGCGCTTCCCACTCCTGACTGAGTTGCCGGAGATGATGGGGCATCTTCTACTGGGGGAATAAAAAAGACAAATAGAACAAGATTTTCTTCAGATAATTTAATTTACTGGTCTAAATTCCCTGCCATGTCCAGAGCATAATCCACGCTTATGACATCACGGCCAGGAATCACAGTGGGAAAAGACAAGTGTTTAATATGAAAGTTTTCCTTTATGGCCGAAGTTGATTAGCCAGGATTCATGTTTTACATTTATTACCTGTAACTAATGTACACTTTCAAACATGTCTGAAACAGTATATTGTAAATTTACAGATTCTGGATTTAATGAATGATTTTGTTTTTTCAGGCAGCAAGCCTATGAAATACTATTTAATGAAATTGTTTGTGCTCCCATACAAGCCAGTTACTTGGTGGATGTATGATTACACAAGTTTTAAATCATCATGGATGATACTATTAAAAAGAAAATTCACTGCTCTTTAACTCCTGCTTTTTGCCATTTAGTTACTTATAGGAGAAAAAAATATATATCGTTGAAGCTTGTAGCTAGAGCTAAAACAATCACAAGAGGTATAATATACAGATAGGCAGAAGACTGTTTCAGTGTAGTCAACATGATGGCGACGATACTCCTGTGCCCTAGAGTGGGTTTCCAGTGAACAAAAGGTGCAGAAACAGCAGAAATTTGTGAAGTAAGGTAGGTTGTCCATCTTCAGAACTGCCACCGCACAGAAACCTTTCTGATTTTCACCAGAGGAGATCCCATCAGAGAGCACACAACCTGTTCACCCAACACCAACAGAAGCCGATTGTTTGTTTGGGGCAAAGCTCAGGAAAACTGAACCTGCCAGCATGGTGACTTCAGAAAGGAGGAAATGCCTAACAAGAAAATTTCATTCCAGTCTGTGTCTGATATTGTATACAGGTCACACAATACAATTGCTTTGCATTTAATTTTGATCATGAAAACTTCCAGTTCAAGAGACAGCAAAGTGCAGTAGTTACTTTCCTGCCCTGCCCCTTTCAAATCTCTGCTCTTCAGAGAATGGGCAAGGTGGAGAATGTGTCCAGGTGCTAAATGGAAGTAAAATTTACCGAGGCAGGAACCCCAGGAGACGTTACCAGCTGGTTACAATTACCAAGGTTCAAAACCTGAGTTAAAGGAAGTAAGATGGTAGATGGAACTGAGCAGGAGGCAACAATAAACTAATATGGTTTTGAAAGGAGACAGAAAACTAAGTAGAAATGGGAGTATTCAAGTACTGGATGTAATCTGGGGCATATTAAGTGGAAGAAATAAATCAAGCAATAGCTTTGAGCACATGGTATAGAGCTGTGCTTTCCTTTATAATTTGTGAAATGAGAGCAATTTTTGACAGAGTTTTTAAGAATCAGCTGGACACATATTGGAGATGAAGAGGTAAATCTGCAAACCCACACCACTGAAAATCTGGAAAGCCTGACAGAAGTAGTCTTACAATAGCATAAGGCCTGAGTTTAAGCAGCTTCAGGCCAATACCGTGCATCCAAAGATTACTAAAGCATTAGCTGTAACAGTTGCAGTTAAAATGTTAACTACAAGCAAACAGTACTTTTTCATGGAAGATGCATTGGTCAAAAATGACAAATAATGTTAAAAATAATTAAAAAGAGAGAGGAAAATACTGTGTGCAAAAGAGATCATGTTTTAAACACGACAGTTTGAATGCTGTATGGAGTATATATGGAATCAGAGGAAAAAAAGAAAACTGCAATTAATGCTAACAAGAGAACACATCCTTTAAGTACAATATAGCACTGTGATGGACAATGGCTCTGGCCATGGAGTCTGTTCTTCACGTTTATGCCTCCAGCCATGCAAAGCAACTCACAAGAGAGAGATCTTCAGCAGTAGAACCGAAGGCCTGAGCCTACTAAATGTAAGCAGCAAAATATCCAGTGATGTCACGAGAAGGGGGGAGACTGGAAAAAAAGCCCATTTTTCAATGAACCATTTTGTGTTAGAAAGTGTCAAAACCTTTTTTTAATCATGTAAAGACAGTTCTTGATTAAATTTTTGGTCAAAGCATGTAGAAAGAACAGCTAATAACCCAACAGTTGGGGCATACGTATGAATTGTGGGAAGGTATTAACCCCAATTTCTCTCCACTGGTGATGAACTTTGGCTAAGTAATTATTTGACTAGAAAAAGATAGACTGATCATACAATCTAGTGATTTGGACACTCATCTGGAATGGGACAAAGGCAGAAACGCGATCCCATATCCCATGCAACCCACAGATCTCCAACAAGCACTCTAGCCTCTAAATTATTGATTTTACTGAATTAACCTGCACATATTGAATTAACCTTACACATATATTCATTTGCTGTCTTAAGCCCCAGCCATCATACTCGCAAACAGGATATTTTTTAAAGTTTCCAGTTTCGTTCTGAGAAACAAACAAAAAAATCTTGCCAGTTTGCTTCACAACACCATAAAAAGTTGTAAATAAAAGTACAAACATTACAGGAATAGCCAGGAATTATTACCCATGGATTTTTTTCTCAAGTATTTTAGAAGCAAGAGGTCACCAAGAAGATCATGAGGCCCCTTATGGCTGATGACAAGACTAATTTGTTGACAGAAGATTTAGCATTACTTAAGAATTATATGAATTCTTTTTATCAAAGGGAAGAATGGCTGATAGATACCAGAAACAGATTTATTTCCCTAAGGAGGAAAAAGAAATACTAAAGGAAATCAATATCAGATCAGAACAGGTGATTGAGAAATTTGAATGTTCTACTTGCAAGAAAAAAAAGATGTTTCCTATGGCATTTTTTTTTTTTCTCAAAAAGACTACAATTGTGGTCTTAGCTTTCTTATAATTTGAAAAATGGAGAATCAAGACTAAAGAAATTCAGACAGATTCAAACTAATTGGTTTACATCAGGAGCATCTCCAGATAAAAGGTATTTCAAACCAGTTTGTTAAGACAAACTGGATGGGAGATTACATTTTTCGCTTTTTTTATCCACTTCATCTTGTTTTAAAGAAAACAAACCAGGATGTGAAGGTGAGAGAGTTTCACAGCAAAGGAGCTCTTGGGCTGGGCTTGTGATCTATCAACAACCAGACATCGTCAGCTGAGGAAGAAGCAGGCGCAGTCTTTGCAAGTGAGCAAGCTGGTGGCAGCGGTAGTCTTGTCCTCAGAGCTGATTTGTGGGTTTTGCTGTTCATTTGGAAATCAAGCTCCTACATCGTTCTCATAAGTGTTTTCCTTCCTGAGTTCCTTCCCCTTCCCTCCAACAATCTCCCTCAGAGTAATCACAGGCTTTGTGTACACAGAGCAGAGAGGAGGCAGATATTATTGCAGAAAACACAGGAGAAAAAGAAGCTCCTGCTTAAATAAACTTCTTCTGAATCAACCACTAAGATTAAGGGTACTAGTCCTCCAAAAAGTGGAGCATGATTGATAGTGTCTGGTTACAGCATGACGGTTCTGCATGAAACAGAGCCAAGCTTTCCAAACCCACCACTGTTTAACATGCCTCTTCTTTACGAGTATTCGATATAAGATAACTTGATCTCAAGTTTTGAGCACTCCCATCACATAATGACTTCTCAGAGCTCGGTACTGCTGAAACCTGAGAGATGGCTATCAGGCCCTGAGGACTTTAAAGACAAATACCAGGTTTTCACATGTTTTTTGACATGTGAGCTGTCCTCACAGCATAGTCTAGGAAATACCCACAGGCTTCAGTAAAGAGGTACTTCAGCACTTGGGCTGTCCCTGGGCTTCAGACAACCCTCTCGTGATGGTGTTGCTCCAGTTACCTGGACTGAGGGATCAGCTGGAGGATGACGTTGCTGTCTTCCTCTCAGCCCGTTCACCCGTGTTTCCTTCCCATGGAAACAGGGCAGGGAAAGGCATCTGAGCCTTGTCCAAACAGGGAGATGGAGGCTGGTCAGGGGGCACATCTGGAATGGGACGGCCCTCGGAGGTCCCAGGGTACGACCAGGCTGCGTCGAAGAGGAAATGTCAGAGCACATTGATCAGACAAAGTGCAGTTTTGTTTCCCGCCGCACGCTGCTTTGTAGATTTATAACTTCACAAACAATCCTAATAAAAACAGGAATAATTTCCACACTAAGCTGCTCCTCAGCATGAATAAGAAAACGGGAATCAAGCTAAGTTACCTAATACCAGCTGGTGTTTCTTCAAGCATTTGGGGAGAACTGGAGAAGAAATATGTAAGCTTCAAGTACAACTATAATAATCTGTGGCCTCATTATAATGAGCTGTCGCAGAAAGCGGGAGAGAATCAAGGTGAACTTCTTCATGTGTTTCAAATAAATTTGGCTATATTGGGCACTGAGCCCTACCTTAAGATCAAGAAAGTGAACTAAGGAGTAATAATTGTAGAATATTATAGAAAAAGTAATTCACTGAGAGATTAATAGATAGTCTATAAAGGCTCAATTTACCATTTGAAATTTTTGCAGGGAGACAGCAGAAGAGACAATGGAGTCTTCAATAAAGCTACAATGAGGTTACAAAATACTATTGACTTTTTCAATTTGAGCTCAGAAGGGTTTAAATGCAGAGGGCGGCACCAAGCCTACTGAATCAGAGAGACTTCTGAGACAAAGGCACAAGCCCGAGTGTTTAAAGGCAATTGTGCTTCCCAGGCTGTAGGGGAGATGGTCTCAGGGCAACCACTCTTCCACCGCAACACAAATGGTCTTTCCAAGCTGGGAAAATTATTCAAGGCAGCAGACAAGGCCTCACAACCCTGTCACCAGGCCTACCTATCACATATATATATATATATATCTCAAGTATGTACTGCTACTTAAAAAAAAACCTTCCTCTGACTCCAGCTGTTCCTACTAATTTGAGATTGCATGTTTCTTTGTACTTTTCATGCAGTAACTAAATGACAGTCACACATGCAAATCCTGGATAAAAGCTGCCTTTCACATCACACTTACTAGTTAACAATCATTGCTGTGAGATTTTCCTTAGCTCGTGATTTGTCTCTTCTTGGTGGCAAGCTGATGTCCTACTGAATCAAAGGTGGTTCTAGACCACGTGAATAATTTAGTTTTCAGCTGTTTTAACTGCAGAGAGTTTTGAAGCAGGTCACAAGAAAATGAGTGGCACTTGCTCACTCTTAACTAGTTCAGACTTTCTTCAAACTCTGTAACGGTTAATATGCAACTACTCAAGCTTTCCTTAAAAATAATAATAAAAAGAGTAGAGGAAAAATGAAACTTCTGGGAAAATCCTGCCTGTGAAATAAAATGTCAAACCTTTAAGAGTACCTGAAGATTTGAGAGCAGGCCAAATGAGAGTGTCAGAGTAGAGCAGGTGCTGCAATTACTCCCTGGTCTGCTACAATTCCCTATTAAACATTAAGTTACCTCTGGACATTGGGGCACCTTGCCTATGAAAGCTTTCCACTATGCACAAAGTCTGCAAGACTATACAATGAAAGGGAAAGCCTCTCTTCTCATCTTTTGGAAGTCTCTAGTATTTTGACAAGATCTTTCCTGTAAAGACTCACATGCTGACTGAAACTACCTAATCCTTGCAGAGGATCTAAGGACAACAGGAGAAGGATGCTTCTCCTCTTTCAATCCATTGAAAACTAAGAATAACCTGGCTCTTGGATGTCATGATGAACACAGACGAACTTCCTGATTTGTGTTGCGAAGACTCCTTATCCCCATGCTAACAAACACCAAAAACAAAGCAAGAGTGCCAAGATAGGAAAATGGCTTAAAATCTACTGTGACTTGCTTTATTTGTTTTAATAGCGATGCAGCTTATAGCTTGCAATAAAGTTACTTAATCATAACCCCATCTTGTAGTTTGCTCCCCTCCTTCTTATATTCATGAACAACACTAATGGCTAAGAGCCACCTCTGACAAGCAAGTCTTTGCCGCAGTTTTGATGCTAACCCAAAAGGTCATATTGACTGAAACTAGTAATGGAAGTTCTTGAACCAATGGCCGTGTCAAATTTTCTAACCAGAAGGCCGTGAATAGCACTATCATCTGTATTTCTGCTCATTGTTGACACTGTATTTACCTTGTGTCCTGTTGGAGCTTAGCTTCAAGTTTCAAATTTGGAAAAAATCATCACTAAAGTGTCACTAGGAATCTGTATGATAGTGCTTCATATGAGTGGATCATGCCTCACTCCAGTCATCTCTTAGATAATTTTCCATATTTTCTGTTCTTAATATACCAAGCATTGCAATGCTGTCAGCATTCCTATCACAAAATGACCTTAATGCTATAATCCCAACATCTCGTCTCATGTGACACCTCCTCACTCAGCTTTCACAGGTGGGAGCAGTAGCACACTGAAGATAAGCAGCAACCACCGCTGACACACCGGAGACTGCACATGGGGAGGGAGCTCTGAGAGCTGCCAACAGCAGGAGGGGACCCGTGTCCGTCCCTCCCTTAGATACATGACTGCAGCTGCATTCACCAGCACGCATTATCGTGTGTTCTGGGTGCCACTTCTAAAAGCCAGCATATATCTATGGTTAATTAAAAAAAAAAAAAAGGCAAAAAAAAAAAAAAAAAAGCTTAAACGTGAGGACAGTTATCTATTTAATAAATTTACTAGGACTATAATTCATACCTGGTTTTGCTTCTGGAGTTTTGTTTTGAATCTGACCTTTAGTCTGACTGAATAAAAAACCTTGTTTTCCTTTACTGCTAAGCCAAGTTGGCCCCGTACTTCTGGGGGAGGCGAGGAACCACAAGCACGGAGTGCAGACACTCCTGACAGCCCTTTCCAGCAGGACACCTTTAGTGGGTCCAGGCATTGGAAAGTGTTTCCCAGAGACCTGTGAAGGGCCCGTTTGCGGTTCAGAGTACTGCCAGCTGCTGAGGCTGGGGAACAGTGCCCTCAGCAGGAATGGCTTTTCCTCTCAAGGAAAAGACAGCTGAAAGAGACTTTCAAGTCAACCCAGCCGTTCCTTGGAAGCAGTTCAAATCCAATAACGTCATCCTTCACCTTCGATACATTGTCCGGTCACTTGACCAAAGTGATGAATGGGGCTGTGGATAAAATATATCAAGCTCGCTCCGCTTTCTGGCATCACCAGAAAAGACACAGGATCGCTTTTGATGCTTAACTTCTTTTGGTGACACTCGCTTCTTCAAAGAGCCCCTCAGCTGTTAGCGTCATATTCAGCTACATTATTGTGGTAGGAGAGCTTTCTAGTTTTCAATGTCCCGTACATACCTTTGGGAAATAATGGTAAAAAAGGTATTTACCAGGTATGGGTCTCATAACAGCTTTCAGAAAACGTAGCACTGAATTCACACCTTGCCATGTTCAGACTGAGGAGCCACACCAAAGAGGCTCCTTATAACAGAAAGCCTGGCAGGATTTTAGGGCAATCATATTCCTTCCTCTGCCTCTCACTTCCTTTTTGTAAGATGAGGATCATGCTGCTATCCTGCTTTGTAGGACTTTTTGAGAGAATATTGTCACGGGGGTGAGGGGGGAGGAGGTACATTTCCATTTTAAGTGACCCGCTATGAAATAAGTGCAGTGCTAGAGCAAGCCAGGGAAGGAGCCGGGTTTGTTATCCCTCCTTCCACTCCTTGCTGCCGCCGGGCGCAACAAAAACAAGGAAATAAAGCAGTGGTGTAAAACAGGGGGTGCAAAAAGTCGTGTAAAGACTGAAGGCCTTGCCCTTACCACGCTTTTTACGAGACAGAGCACAGATTGCCTGCTCGTCTCCTGCCTTACTGGCAGTATTTTTCACAGCACAGAAAACTGTGAAGCACTGTGAAGGGCTGCTTTATTTAATTTTTCTTCATCTTAATGCTCTCTTTACTTTTTGGTGGTGGTGGTTTTTTTGTTGTATGTGCTCAGGCCAGAAAAGCATCACTGCTGAACACGTAATTCCCCCTGTGCAGTAAGAGAGATCAGTAGCAGCACTCTTGCTATCAGTCCCTGGGGCTTGGCAAGAGGATTTTGTTAACAGGGGCACCTTATCCTTCACACCATGGGAGCACTGGAGGAACCGCCAGTCCCGAATCCTGTCAACGTGTTTGGTGAGGAGGGGGAGCATGCAACCAGCACTGTGCAGGTGACTCCTTTTACTGGGTGGTACAAGCAACATGCACTACCATTTACTTTATGTTTGTTCTTGCCATAGTCCGCAGGCATCACGCCCGCCTCTGCTCCCCAGGAGCACATTCAGCGCAGTGTTTTGACTACTTTAAATAACAGGTACACTAGGAACAGGCAGAAAACTACAGCCGGTGGGAGCGGCAGGCAGCTGGGATGGAGAGCCCTGTCACCTTCTGGAGGTAAGAAGGTCACAGTGAAATATTTCATAACCCTGGGTATCTTCTGAATTTGGTTCAGTCCTCACGGGAGGGGAAGATTCGGGGCGTTCTCCTTTGAAAGCAAATGTTTATCCCTGTTTGCAATGCATAAATTACTTTATGGGTCCAAAACCCTCAAGGGTGCATCTCAGAGTCATATAACGCTTCCATGGTCCTCTCAGATTTACAATAGCTGATAGATGTGTAAAATCCCAAGTAGCCAGAAACTCCCATGTGAATCCAAATGTGCAGATGCTGCAAAGCAAAAATTATCTCTGCTAATGTTACCATTAACTTATACTCAGAATTTTTCCCCTGCAGATTTATCTTTTTTTTTTTTTTTTTTTTTTTCCCTTCTTACTGGCTCCCACATGTTTGTGGAGATTACACCTACTTTTAATTAATTCAGGCTGGTTTTGATAACTCTTCTCACATGAATGCGGAGGATGTGAAGTGCCAGGCTTTCTGAAAGACTGAAGAATATCAGTGTGTTCTTAATCCAAATGCCCTGAAAGAGAAAAATAAAACTAAAATTGAAGTGGTCTGTGAGGCTGATACAAAGGAATCGCCTGGTCTAAATTTTGTTATTTCCTTCAGCAAAAATATTTGAAATCTAAATGAATATTTATGTAGAATTACAATTTGAATAAACTACTCTGAAATAATGAAAATGCTCGTACGCTACTTCAGTCAGCAAAGCATAAGCTGCAAAGCCAAACTTCTTCCATTATGACAGAAAGACCCATTTCTTGTTGGTCGCGTTCTGATTGATCAAGTTCAGCGAGATAAACACATGCTAATGTGTTGGCAGCTACAAACACAGACCTATGAAGGAAGCTCTTTCCTTACTTATTAAGAAAAAGAGGAACGTGCCCAGAAATCTTGCAAGAACAACGTTACAGCCTAACCATTTTGAAAAGTTGCCTTTTGGTTGACCAGTCCCTGGGTAAGGAGGGGCATTTCAAAATGACATTTTAACCGCAGTTCTTGGGGAGCTGCTGCTCGAGCCCATCGGTCCTGTTGCCAAGTCTTCCCCCCCCGACACGTCCCCCGGCTCGGGGGCAGCTCCGTGAACTCCTGGCCACGGGAGCCAAGTCCATCACTGGGGGACTCTCCTGAAGGTCTGTTTTCACAGCATGGAAACCATTTCACACCACCCCTCTCCTTCAGGTTTCCCTCCCTCTGGGCCTAAGTAACACTACTGTGGCACTGGCTTCAATAAGTAACTTTTTATTGTGTCTAATCATGTGCAAATGTGTTAAAATTGGTAGTTTTTAGCAAACAGTTATGGAACATATTACCGTAAGGCATTTGTTCATGGCGTGACAATGATTGGCCCCATGCCACTTAAATGTTTTATTTAATAATGTGGGAATTTCAGTGTGTTTTCCTTTCATTATTTTTAACTTGAAAACAGAAACAGAAAGCCCCTTCTTTAAAGTTAAAACTTTACCGCCTAGAGTCTGTCAAAAGCAATATAAGCATCTGGATTTTAAAAAGGGAGCTTTTGCAGGATGTTAATTTAATATACTGGCATATTTCATGCATACTTTTTATATTTTGTATGCTTGAAGCTATCTCCAGAGTGACCACCCAGGAACAACAGACTTTTCAAAATTCAAAACTTACGAGCAAAAGGTGATGTTCATGTAACGTTGTGCATTTCAGGTAATATCTGCCAATCTTGGGAACCAAATGCTATGCATAACACTTCAGCTGGTCCCTGCAATGCATTTATATAAACCATCAGGTAAAATAAAAGGGTTTACATTACAAACAATCTAACCTCTTGCTCCCAGAGGGTTACACTTCCGAAACAATTCCACTTTTAATAAGGTATGCTATGAATAGAAACATTTTCAATCTTACATTAGTAAGAACTTTGCAAGGTAACATCTCAAGCCCACAAATTTTTGGCCACAATGCCACATTGCATTGGAGGTCACGTGAGAGGAATTAATAACTAAGTACGGATTGCTATTCTAAACGGGGAACTTCATTAGAATAAGGAAAAACACACATATATCTTCCCCTGGTTTCCTGAAAAACTTCTGACATCTTTTGCAGCAGCCCCTCAACTGGAAAAAAGAGCTCTCCATCGCTTAATGCTGCGAGGACTGATTGCTGGCTGGCTTATGCATTTCAGGAACAAACACATTTCTTTAGAAACACAGTCTAAAAAACCAATATGTTCAACATGAAGCAGTTCTGTTTGTGCAAGTGATTTGCTCCTATATTTCCATAAATCAAGTTTGGAAGCAAAAAGGAAAAAAAAGGTATTTTATTTTCAGCTGAACTCTTTCATTTCAGAAGTTGATCCTTTTTTTTTTTTTTTCTTCTTCTTCTCCCCCCCCTATTTTTTTTTTTAATTTTTTTTTTTTTTTTTACAATTTGCTTGTCTATAGCAATTCTGTGGGCTTTATTTGAGTAACTATGTTGCAACTCCCATTTCATACAATCAGTATGGCAAACTGTTCTATTGACTGTCCTGTAAGAGGCAGGTGGAGAGAAAAGTGAGAATATACTGACAAATAAAGGCTTCTAAGAATAACCTGCCCTGACTTTTAAGGTGAATTTGAGTGATAAATACACAAGAAAGCCCCAACATCCAAGTTGCAAGAATAGAACAGAACAGAAAGAAAACAAAACAGGAGAAAAAACCCGGATATTTAGCAGATACAGACAGACCTAGAATGAAATACACGGGGTGACATTTCATGCTTCATCACTGACAGAATTTTTTGTTAGTCTTCTTTTGGACCCTACTGTAATGGTCTTACTGTAGTTATCCAGGCATTCACTGTCTCTTGTTTACTACATCACATTTTATTTTATTTTGCCCTTACCAAAAAATATGACAAGCTGTAATGCAAAATCCCTACTCTGGGAAGAGCAGAGGGAAAAAGCAGCATTAGGAAGAAAGACCTGGGGCTGCTGCCACTACTACAGGCTTACCAGCCCTTTTACCTGACAATTAGAAGCTATGCCAGCTCCACCACAACAGTTTCTTGGGTGAAATAAAGTAATTTTCAAGGGTCTTTCAGTTTCAGCCACAGAAGCATTAGCTGGAGAAACTAGGAGTATTTTGGAAGCTGAAGAATCAGGAAGTGGAAGGGTTACTTGATTTTTACATTTTTGTTTTATGTTTTAAACCCAATTTGAACTCAAGCACTGAGATTCATCCCACTTGAAATAACACAGTTGAAATAATTGCACTTACTTGGAGCTGCTACAGCACCGACGGCCACATTTTAAACTACCTAATGACTGTGGTGGGCAGATTACCAGCGGGAGGACCACTCGCTGCTTGTGCCAGAGTGACTCTTCGACCTTTTGTGGAGCACCTGAACAGCATTGGATGTTTCCCGCTCAAGCAGCCAGTAACAGAAGACAAATGGAATAATTTTAAATTAATTACAATCATCAGCAGTACATTCATGCATCTGAACAAATTAGAGGAAAAAAACCTCCCTGCACTTACTTCAACTTTTTAAAGAGTTGGTTCTTGCACCATAAAGAAAATTATTTAACATATATATTGTTTTGCAAAAACAATTATGTTATAAAGTAAATATTGGCAGCAAAATGCTGAAGCGGAGGCATCCAGACTCTCTCCAAGCAAAGGCTGCATTAACAAGCTGCCAGGAGCCCAACAGCTGCAACTAATTTTCATAAAAGGGAGCAGATTGCTTCAGCTGCCCCCCGTAAGAAGGTGAGGCCCAGGGTATATCCTAGCAGGCAGGACTGCTGCTGCCCCAGCCATCCCATGCACAAGACAGAGCAATGTTGCACCATGTCCTGCAGCCTACTGAACCTCTCTCGCATGGAGCGGTAATTTGGCATTTTCCTCCTCCCATCCCACTAGCTTAGGAGTGAGGCTATGCCAGAAATAAGGGCACTTCGCCGCTTCCTAAACTACCCATACTCCATGGGTACAGTAGGATAGAATGCAAAATAATTATTGACTAATGCAAGCCTTTTTTTTTATGCGCTTGGAGAAGAACGGCTTCCCTAGGTGCCAACAGGTCTGCCAAGTATCAGTTTCAAAAGTCCACGCAACTCGGGCTGCTCAAGAGGGCAAGTTCAGGCAAGCGGAACTGCAGTGCACATCTTTCAGAGGATTTATTTTTCACCCAAGTCTACAAAAATATTATTTATGATCCCATGACCACTACCAGTTGCTGATGATGTCACACTTGGCTTTTTACATCTTTTCTGCCACCTGAATTCCAACTCCAAGAAACCCTACACTGCAGCGAAAGGCAGGAAGATGTCAAAAAGCATGTGCTATGACTTATCATGCCCCAACCATGCTGAGAACACAGACGCTATGTAATGCCTGATAGAGTGTTTTCGCATCGGGACATTAACAGCTTTTCCTTTGTCAGTAGTGCTAAATGAGTTGGAAGATTGCTGTGCTACAGCTTCTCAGTCAGGAGAGCTGTCAGCAGCTTTGCCGTGGCCATCTGGGGAAAAAAAACGCTTGGCCCAAAGCAAGATGACGTAACAGGCGAGGAGCACTGGCAGGGACACGGTGGATTATATTAAAAACCTATCTTATTTGTTAGCTAGCTGTGGATGACAGCATTGGAGTGCACAATAAAATGCTTTTATGATGCTCCGTAAATCCCTGGGGTTCACCACACTTGTGTACATCTTGAGTTCATCTATTGGCTAGGAATGAAACAGAAGTCAGTTATGTTTCACTCAAGATTAAAATTGTTATTTATGTACAACTGAAAAAATAGCTGTCGCATAGTGCAGAATCTGTCAACTATATTTTGCATTATTTTGGCACCTGCCTTTTCAACTCGTTTTCCTTGTGTATTTTTTTGGTAGGAGTTTTCCTTGCTGTGCTGTGGAAAACTAATGCTGTAAGGTAATGTGCAATATGTATTATTTTTGTTCTACACAGAATAAGAGAAAACCCATCACAGCAATGACAAATGCCAAAACTCAGGCGTCTGCTACTCCAGTTTTAAGAAGTACAGAACATTCTTTGTTCTTGGCAAGATTTAATCACATTAATAACAAATTAGTCTTATTGGTTAACAAATAATATAATAATTCCTACAAAATTATAATCAGTTCATGACTATTTCACAAGCGTTCAAAGGTTATTCAGTTGCACGTCTTTTGCTTACGCTTTTAGTTCTTGACCCATAGTGGTAGAATGGGTGAGATTTGGATCCCACTTGGTGGATAAAGCCGAATGACTGTGTTTAGTTCAGTGGAATTTCTCCTAATTTACATCAGGTTAATGGAGATCAGAAGCTGACAAAAAACTCCTGAGATTTCTTTTTGGCCAAATCTACAGCACAACGGCAAAGCAATATTGATGAGGGTGCGGTGAATCAGCAGACCAAAGTGACCACATCCCTGTTTTAACATGACGCTGAGAAGTTTGCGTGGTTGTGGCTCAACCAGAGCCCCTCCAAACTTAAAAACCAACCTGCAGAGATGCAAAAGGCAAAGGAGGCAAAACCACTATCCTATTTGTATCTTCAGTATTTAAAGAACGCTCAGAAATAGACAAGCAATACAGAGAGTATTTACTACATTCGATGTTAGCCCACTCTCTGGGATGCGATAGTCTGTGCTGAAGAACCTCAGCTAATAGACTTTCATCCTAGCAGTTTACAATACATGTGCCACTTTAGTAATAAAATCCTGTAAGTTGAAATGTAGCCAGAGACGAGAGGTACAGAAATCCAGTGTGGGATTTATTTAGAAAAAGATGTTTGCCATTGAAGTCTGCATTAGCAATCAAGCTTACATTCACTCAGAAAAAGAAGAAAAGTACCTTGAATGGATTTCAGAGGATCACCTCTGTCAACCAGGACTTCAGCAGAGACCCAGATTTAATTTACAGTTTTCTCAATGGAAAGGTGAACAGCACAGCAAGTTCTGAAAATTAAATTTCAATGATTAAAGATATTATTTATTACACATAAGCTTGCTCCTGGGCAATTACTGAACCTAATTTTGTTTCTTCATACATTTCAGTATGATTCACTGAAAAAGCTTCTGAAAAAAAGCACAGTTGCATAGCTCTATTTGCTTGGTCTGTTTGTTCACAGTTACAATAGTTTTCAAACACCTTCCTTTAAGAAATGGCAAAGTCTGGGTAATAATTAGGAGCCATAAATTCACAAAAAATAGTGGATGCATGGATTTTCTGAAAAAAACCCAACCAAAAAACAAATCCAAAGCAAGTTGCAAAAGAAGCGGCTCTGGATCCTGGCTTCCAGCAGAATCTCTCTGATTCTGAGAGATTATGTATCAAGACCAGATCATGCACTTCTGTGTAAATTCTTGAAATGAAATTTGGGGGTGGTGGTTTTTTATTGGTTTGTTTTGGTTTGGGTTTTTTGTAACGGGAAGATAAATTAAAGGTTAGTTTCAATACCACAGGACAGTGATATTGCATGTAGCTGAAACATCCAAGGTCTCAGAGACAAACTGAAAGACACCATCTCCACTGCTTGCAGAGCAGGCAGACAGCAGCAGGAAGAATTATGTCTCTATCCTAACCTCAAATTAGCTTCCATTAAAAAAAAGAAGGAAGAACTAAACAAAATCAAACACCACGTGATGCTTCTCAAACAATATTCAAAAGACTGAAAATATTTCATTGCAAAAATTGTGCCATTCTTCAGATACTCTGTTAAATTATTGAAAGGACAATCTGAAGCTATCCATAGATATAATTTCAGCTGTGTTCTCTATCTAGAAATTAATCAGAAAAATAAGGAACCATTGCCTTTTAACATGAAAACTTCAAGCAGTACTTGACAAACGGACTTACAGGTTCCCATTTGAGTGTTCAAATGGTAAGTGATAGGCACGGAAGAATCTCTATTTGTATGTGGGTTGCTGTATAGTGATAAAGAGAAGAAGCGAGAGCTGCAAAATTTTGCTCTCTTGGCATAGTATTTCCAACTTTCATACAGCTGCATGAAGGAAATTCTTGGAAAGAAATGGTACAAAAGTCATAGTTGAAAGGGCAGAAAGTTTTTTTAAAAAGTATGTATTCTGTGGTTGCTCATGTGTTAATTAAAACATTCCCACAGCTCTCAGCAGTAAATAATTCCTTTCTCCCTGCAAAGCTGCATTTTCCCTGTGATTTCAGAGAAGGCAAGAGACTAACGCTCTGGTCTGGGACCCAGGTTAGTGGGGTTCTGGTACCAGTTTGACGCTGTGACCTTAAACCAGTCATTTCTTCCTCCCTTTACGGCCCATTCTTTTCCCTTTGCTTGTAAGTTCTTGACCGTTTATGGTGTTTTGCTCATCCATTGAACAGCTGTCAGTTTGCCTGCATTCCTTCTCTCCCGTCATTGGGATGGTTTGAGGTTTTCTTCCTAATCGCACCTAATTGGCTGTTTAAAACGCATAATCCTCTTTAGAAGATTACTGTAGCAGAGGCTTTCAGGAAATGCTTGCTCTTGTGTTATCGAAGGTCTTTGGCCTTAACAGCTTGTGGCTTTCCACCCAATCCCCCCCAGCCACATCATTAGAGACGTTTGGAAGAATGCACAAGCAGCTTCCAAAAGTCTTCTACAGCATTGCTTTTCCTCCAGGAAACATCAGTGGCTGAAGGGGGAGGTATAGGTTTGGACTGATGCTTTGGAGGAGGTGATGTAATGTAACAAACTGGATTAATTAACAGGCATTTTAAAGTAATGAACTGCATTCTAAGCAGTTCGCAATGTGCGTAGTTTAAATAATTTTATCAAAAATAGAAATAAAATCAACATTTACAAGAAACTGCACATCTACCATCAATGTTTTTTCCTACCCAAAGACTGAAAGATAGGATACTACAATCTACTGAAGTCCTTAATCAATCAAGAGGAAGAGAAAAGGTGAGGAGAAAAGAGAAAGAGAATTACAGAAGAATTAAGATTCCTAACCTGCTAAAGATCCAATAGCCACTGTTGGAAAAGGGATATCTTCTATAATAACCACATTTATTATGCATTGCTAGTAAAATCCTGACAGGTTTATCAAGTCATTACACAGAAACCCTACCACCAGTGCATGCTCACATACCAAAAGCCCACAATCTAAAATTACATGTTTGGGCATTCATTGGATAAGAATATTTCCGGGGGGGTAGATGGGTGAAAAAAAAAGAGAAGAGATAAAAAGAAAGAATCTCCTAATAACATGAGAGGAGTCAGACATATCTGCAATTCTTGACAACTACATTATTTCCACCATCATTATCTCGACATTACCCTGTAAGCCCCCTGAAAATACCTTGGAAAAAGGATACCTCAGGATCCACTGATCTTATGAAACTACAAGTTTTAATTGCCTAAACCAATGCCCTCCTCCGCGCTTTCTCTCTTTACAAAAGATCCTAACAGACTTGAAGGGTCCAGGACAGAAAGAGGGCAGTAGTACGGAACACAGCAACTTTAAACACACATAGGTTAAAAAATTCATCAAAATACTCCAAGTTTTCCAACTGACTTCTGAGGAGCTGGGTGTTCTGATAGACCAGAAACAATATGGATGGAAAGTGAGGTTGGTTTTTTGGAGGAAAGGTTGTGATGACACTTAAGAGTGACACCTGGTTTACCCAAGAATAAGTGCCAATAAATACCTTAAGATGGAGAATTGACCATAGGCCTCCACAATCACGCTGGAGACGTGTGAAATTTATCGTAGGCCTCCCTGTTATTTACCTCACTAGAAGAAGCACAGTGCTAAAAAGCAAGAACAAACAAACAAACAAACAAACCCAACGGTTCGCGAGGCTGTCAAACAAACTGAAGCAGGAGATGAAGGCGGTGAGACCTCATTCAGCGTCATGACACAGTCAGCGTGGTAGACACAGTGGTCCCAGTTCGCAGCTCACATATCCGACTTTATGCCACCAAGTCAGTGGATACCTGGGAACATTAGCTCCTGCCTTACGATGCTTATTTATTTGATTTACAGCAGACCAGCGGAGAACAAAGGCAAAGCAAATTAGGGCTCATGCAGAGTTTATTAATAAAGTGTGGATGGATGCCATTTCCAGGTCACAGAATTCAAGCTAGGTAGGTCCGTAATTAATTTCCTTGCTGAATTTGCCCAAAGTCTTCCCTGGCATTGTGCTCACTAGTAGCAGCCCCCACTGCAGCTACAAGTCAGAAATTGCACAGGTATGTTCTAAAAATGGAGTCCTAATGGAGAATTTGAATAAACCCAAAACAGATGCACCAATGCCCCTCTCAGGGAGTTTCTAAGCAGTGTCAGAAGGAAGGAGCTTTCTTTTTCATTCCGGCTCTGTTTAAAGTGAAAAAAAGGTGTAGTGCAGTCAAAAAAATGGACAAGATATCATCTTTAATCTTTGCACCACAAAAGATTAGAAATATAAAAACCCCAAATGGCCAGGTTTGCTTAGAGACCCGAGAAGCGAAGCAAAGGATATCAGAAACTTGAAAATTTACACAGAGGGATTTGAGGAATGGAAGTACCAGAGGCAGGCACGACCGAAGCAGATTGAAGACAAAATGGGGCTGAACCCACGCCGCAATCTCAGGGCACTGGGTAAGGTCTTTCTATCAGGTGCCAGGCTTTAATGCAAAAGCAGCACTGCAAATAGAGATACCAGACTTGTCACTCAAAAACTTCCAACTTCTCTAAGTTTCAAAAAAAGTTTAAATTTTCACTGAAGCGTGTCTGGTTTTTCTAGAGTTAGAACCAATCAATAGCTTATCAAGATGCTGTTCGCTCTTTTTGTCTACCCCATCTGAACCAGGAAGGCCAGAGAGGTCTTGAAACAGTCTATCCTTAAAGCATTTCCCTAAAGAAATCCGGACACGTGGAAAGCAAATTAAAATAATCCTAAGTTTTTTAAACAACAAAGCGCTTGCTGCATGCTAGGACAGAGATTTTTGACTGCATTGACCAGGGAAAAATGATCCACAAAGAGGGTTTAGACATTGAGCCTTGATAGATGGTCACAATAACTCTAATAAAGCAGCTGTTGTTGGCACTACCAAAGTTTACATATCAATTTATGACAGCGTGATGTTTCAGTATAGTATTGCTTAGTAGCAATTAGTTTTATTTGGAGTGATTAGGTGTTCAGTTACACAGGCCCGTGGTGTTAGGAACCATTCAGAGTTTGTTTGCAAATTTCTGCTTGGAAAAGTCTTTGAGTATTACAGATACTTCTTGCAACCTAAAATCCAGAGAAAAAAAATTATGGAAGTAATACTTGCAATAAAAAATGTCAGGGTAGAATGAATGAGATAAGGCCAAGTTATCTAAAAATAAATTACCTAAATGTCAGCGTTGCTACCCGCTTGCCGGAGAGGAATCGGTGTCAGCCAGAGCGGCAGCACTGGTGCAGCTCCACCTGAAGAGCGTTTCTGGGACATCTGCAGAGAGCAGGTTAGTGACAGGTAGACAAACATAAGGTCACCCCTCTTTTCCAATGCACAGACTCCCTCCATCCTGATCTGTTGGGAGAAAAATCATGTGCTCTTCCAGATGAGGCTCTGTGCGTGCCGACAGACCAAAGCTCTGGGCTTGCAGGGACTGCACGGGTACAACGGGATCTGTGCTAGCCCAGTGGATCCTGACCACCGCTCCAGGTCGGATCCTAGCCAAAAACCCCTTGGCACAACAGCAACAGCACTACAGTAATATTGCCTGTTGTACACGAGGGTTGCACGTTTTCCTGTGGAGAACTCTAAATCTTAAATACAACCTGGTTCCCCCCGACAGGGGGTGTTTTAATTGTCCCATTAATAAAACCTTAAATATCAATTGCTCAGATGCCAAGGATGTTAAAAGAAATGTAAATATGAACTGTCAAAATTTTAATATCCCAGTGACTGTAAGATACTTTACCAGTTATACACATGCATTTTGATGGAACTGCACCCGCTTCTGGAGAGGAGGCCCTTCCCTTAGTTAAACAAGGTATGAATTAATAAGATTAACATGGTGCTACTCTAGTAATATTTGCCCTGGTATACCACTTGTGGATAGTATACAGCATGTGATATACTCCAGTCCTCTGCATGTTAATTCCAGGTCACAGTTTAATTATCCCATGCATAATATATTTGAGGGATCTCTATTTGTGATGTGATTGCTTTTGTGTTGGGGGTTTAATTCAAGAATCGTTTCCCGTATCTCTACCCTGGGCAGGGGAAGACCATGCTGGTCCTAGCAAAGACACAGCAGCGTTTGGAAATCCTTTGCCAGCGATGGGGTGAGATGAGAAGCAGCAGTACCAAGATCTTCCACGTCAAACTCCCATCTCCCCAAAGCACTCCTTTAAGAGTCTCAGCCAGTCTGCATTGCATGCCTGTGCATAGATACTGATCGCTAGCGATTTTAGCTATTTCTTTTCCAGCATGTAAACCCCAAATTGTTTCCAACACCAATGTCCATCTTTGCACCATAGCTGAAGAGTGGCTGATTACTTTCTTATGAAAGTTAGACCTTGTGTGTTACACAGAAAATTATAAGTGCTGACAGTAAAGCTTTAAAATGTTTTACAGAGAATATTTTCAAGAAGCAATGGTGTGTGGTCTTCTGAAACAAAAAGCTTACAAATGTAAAAATAGTATTTTACTGGCCTCCCTTCTTTAATTTGTATCTTTTGTCTTGTATAAAGACATGGTATCCCGACTCTGTAGTAATTAGGATTAAGATTTCAAATTATTCACATTACTATTATTTGGGTTTAAAAATCAGAAGTTGCTCATAGTCACAAAATATGAATTAATGACTCATAAACATACACGTAATACTGAAGTTTGTGTCAATGTTTCTAATAATGAAGGAACTACTGACTAAATTAAAGTCATCTAAACAGTATACATTAAGTATAGCCAAAGATACAAAGTATCACACACACACACACACACACAAAAAAAAAAAGCTAAAGAGTTTGAGGGCATGATATCAAAAAGAGAAGTATACCCATAGAACTACTATTCAACACCAAATGTTAATCCAATGAATAAAAGCACTAGAGGTTTAAAGTAATTTGGCTAGCACGCACAAATCACTTTGCTACAATAATCACACACTCAGACTAATTGCGCACCTGATTCTAAAATAAACCTCACAGCTTAAAACATTAAGCAGAGGGTTAAGACACTGATGCTGAGGGTGATAAGATACAATTATGTGTTCATTATTTTTTAGATAGGGCTGTTCTAAACATCAATGCTAGCTTGGTCTATGGCAATCCAAGAGTCGGACTGAGCACGTTCATTAGACATCCACTCTTTTTTTTCCTGATAATACTACAATTTGCACACACAATGTACTGACAGGGTAGCAGGGGAAGAGAGAAACAGAACAATTAATTGATGTCGTTTAGGCTCATTTCATTTCTGTAATATCAATTTAAGATAATCCCCACTACTTTTCTACATTTCTGTGGTCACTAGTGGCATTTCTTTCTCAGACTATATTGTCCTTTACATAACCTGTGCTTTGAAAAGGTCTGCAGAAAAAACCAAGCCATCAAGATTTCTGAAGATGTCCTGTCCCTCCTTACGATAACAAGTTGCCTCCGAGGATACACTTGAAATCACCTGTCTCCAATTATAAACCATATCTTTGCTTCACTGTTTTCAGATTCTTCTGCACCGTCTTTGTTCCAAATGAGTGCCACCTGTTTCCAATAGTCATATTCCTTATTAGTCAATTGCTATCAATTAACCTTCAGCAACCACACTCTGCATTACAAAAGGATTATGAATGTAGATCAGATCACAGTCCATCACAGGGAGGGAATTAGATGTATACATAATCAAAGTCCATTACACCATATACTGTGTGTAAATTACCACAGCAGGGCAGCATCAGTGTTTTCACTCTATCTCAAAAACCCTTGGTGCATACTAACACTTGTGGGAGCTGCTCATGCGATGAAGGGACCTAGCAATAGTTAGTAGTCTAACTAAGACCTATGGCACTGGAATTTAACTGAATTTTATTCTCCTGTCTTTCACCCACAACTAATGTCAGGACACATTATGCTTTTCTTGTGCCCAAAGAGAAATATTCTTCCCCACAAACAAACAAAACCCCCCACGATCTATTAATGAAAATTATTTACATTAACATAAAGAATTATGCACTTGAGATCACAGAAGGAGTTATTTCACTATAGAAATTAATCCTACGTTGTATTACATACTATGCATGAAGAATTCCTAGGTTTCTCCTTAATTCCCATGTTTTCTCGGTATTCAGATGTCACATTTTCTTTCTGTTCTTGCGTCTGGCAGATCAACAAATATGACTGAGTTTGCAGTCCATCCTAATTCCAGTGCCATGACGAGCCTCCAGCAGCAGTGGTGTCACAGCTGACAATTAAAAACATAACAACTTACTGTTGAGAACTGGCAAGGGATGCACTCGGCGATTCGACACTCCTTCATTTCTAAAATGCTGCCTCGGCTCTTAAGCTGCATGATCCCTGTTAACACCAATACAGATTGGGAAGCTGAACTCAGATGTAATGATTGCAAGCTCTTAGAGATCATAGCCCTGTTACTAGACACCAAACTGAATGGACTGCAGAAACAAGTGACAACAAAGATGCTATTAACTGTTCCCAGTAGCCAGCTTTGAGATACAGATTCACCCCAATGTTCTCTCTCTCCCTCTGGTCCTTTGTGATAAAACAACAGGCATGAGAAAAATCATCCTTTCCCTCCAGCTGGAGATTTTTGTGTCTGCCATTGTCTTTTCTTGCTCTGTTTCACTCCTGACATTGCCGTGTTTCCTCAGCTATTCGTAGTGTTGGCTGATCTAAAGAAAACTGAAAATCAAATGCGGTCCCCTAAGGAGTCGTTTTAGAGTAACAGGCTTTCTGTACTAATGAACTTGCTGGTTAAAGGCTAAGGCAGACTCATGGAAGCCAAGGACAAAGGCCACTGAAGCCAACAGGGTCTAGATCTGTCCTACCTTCAGGAAACCTTACTGTATTTTGAGGCAATACCAGCTGCTTAGATGAGAATTGCTCTTTCAAAGAGCCATGACCTGGGGATGTGTCTTAGAGGAACCTCTCTCCATGATTCCCTGTTATGATTTGGGCAACTTAGAGTGGGAATGTGTCTATGTTCTCACATGTACTATCATCTTTTCATCTTCAAAAGCAAAACCAAACTGCATCATTGGACCTGATCCTGGCAGACTTAAGGCTAATATGTTTTTCCATCCCACCACACACTTGTGGCTTCCACAATCGTAGCTTATATGTAAGCACGCAAGTGTATGGAGACAAATGAACCACATTATCGCACCAACCGCACTGACCTAATCTCAGATGAACACAAGCCAGCAGGAGGAAAAAGCCAGCAAGAGGAAAAGAATACTGTATTTCTTAGGAAAACGCTGCTTCTTGAGGATCAGTTTCATTTTATCAAGACATTTTTGTTTCTGAAGGAAGAAGCAAAAATGCAATTAGAGGAAAAAGCCTAATATATGAATATCATTTGTGTGGTTAAGCGGAGATAATATAATGTTCCGTATTTAATCCTCTTCCTCCCCGTCTTTCTGGTGTAGCGCAAATGAGAAATTGAAACTTTGGTAAAACATCCACAAGTTTCATTAAGTTGTAGCACTGTTTAATTAATAGTAGGGTTCTAAGTTGCATCGTTGTCTGCTCTCTCTTCCTACAAGGTTTGTAATATCTTTCCCTAACAGGAGCTGAAGAAATAAGGTTAAAGAAATGTAATAACAACTCAGACTGTGAATTTTGGCTTGTACCTTCAAACCACTCGGGGGGGAGGTAAAGTACTTTCCACACTTTCTATTGGTTTGCAGATTGTTCTTTCCCCAGTGCCAACACATATAAAAGCCAGTTCTGAAATCCTCTACCTCCAGTTCTCGCTGCCATTCTTTACCTCGTGCTCTTCCTGTTCCCTCTGCTTCCTCCACACCACGGCCAATCCAACCCCTCACTGCCTCTTTCCTCCCAAAACCATTTCACCCTGGGGCCCTTCCTCCCTGTCCCGGTCCTTCCCATGAGTGGCTGAACGGAGGCTGGCACTTGAAAGCATCCCGACGTGTTACATCCCGGTTGCACAGCGCTTTCTCACGACAGTGCGGAGCACGCCTGTGGCCGTCAGTGTGCTGCGTAACTGGAAGCAGAACCCAAAATGCGTTTTAAAGGCTGCTGTTTAACAGAGGTAGTTCCCACGCCCCAGCTGATGTCCCTGTGAGCCACGACGATGCCCGCCAAGAGCCAACACAGCCATATCCTTGCACCGCTGCTGCTGAAGTCAAACACAATGCCCACCTGTTTCGGGGGTGCCGGTTTAAGGCTGGGAATGGTCCCCATTTGCCAGCTGCCTAAACTGGTTTTCCAGACCTGCATGCCCAATTTACAGCACTGAAAATGAAGGAAGAGCTAGGAACTCACTTAGCCACTTGGTTGAAAGCTATCCATGTGGGTTGAAAGACCTACAAAAATAGATGACTAATACTGAAGAATTCGATGTGCGTAAAACCAATTCAAATGTCAGGAAGCGTCATATATGCAATGTACACACAACTAGGCTTCAGCCTGCAGAGAAACTGAGCAGAAAATAACGTTTCTCCCAAAGTCCCAGCACGTGATACACTTCCCGTTGTCTTCACATGCAAGTACGTTGCTGTTTACATCCCAAAGGCATGGATGACAACAGAATATATACAGGAGCCTGTACAATAATCCTGCTAAAAGCTCTGAAGAGAAATCTTACAGATCATGCATGCAATGCTCTAGCGTATTGTTCAGCCTTATAGAAAAACATTATAACTTTATTCCAGCATTAAAGCCGCTAACTTACTTTGGGCGTAACCCTTTCTATAACCTGTCCCCATGAACTTATTTCACTACTACCTTGCTCAGAGCATTCATCTCTCTATTACCCATAATTATTTCAATGTGCTCCCTTTTGCCCTTTTATTTCCACTAAGAGAGCTATAATTATGAAGCCGTTTCTTTTCCTAGACATCCTTGCATCACTAAGAGCGGTAGACCTCCATCAGGTTATGTTGTTAATCTTACACATAATGACAGAACTTGTAATATTCTGGAATCAAATCCGTTTTACAGCTCATTTTACAGCTCCAGGGTTAGTTGTAACAGTGACAAGTCCTGTGAGATGAGATTAATACACCTTTTACAAAATATGTAAAGCATTTGTTCTGATAAGGTTTTCTGGTAGTTTTAATGTCCTCCGCTACTCGATTTCTTATTTTTTTTAATAACTACAGTATTCCACACAGCAGTGTAAAAAATGTTGGTTTTCATACTGATGCCTGAAAAAAATGCTTCCCTGCATTGTCTCTTTTTTCTTTTTCTTGGCTTTTTTTTTTTTTTTTTTTTTTTTGTAACTACTCAGAGACTTAAAGAGTCATTATGAAGGTTTCAGTTTTAATTCTTCTTAAATCTGGTCTACAAGAAGAGATGCCTTTTATAGATTTCCTGACAGCGTAATGACCTGGACTTTTAAAAATGTTTTTTCTTTATTAGCTATGCTGGAAAGGAAACTAACATCAGCACTGCTTCTAAGGGAGAAACAGAAAAAACCCCACCTAAATGGAGATTGGACATAAGGAATTTTGTAAGTCTGAATTTAATATTCTTGTTTTCAGTGGCAGGCAGCTTTAGGAACCAATTATACATAACTTAAGTACATTGAAATTGCCGCTGTGACCTACATTTATGGGGTGTGATACGAATAAAAGACCAGCCTGGATTTTGAGCCGACACGTTCTAGGCAGCGGATCTGAATCTCTTTGAACTTTGGGGGAATTACATGCGGGCTGACATTTGTGGCTTTGGTTCGTCTCCACAAAGTTTCACAAAACCAGAATATCAAACCCAATTTCCTCAGAAATTGGAGTTGCTCTGATCTACCTCTGAACTTCATGAAGGCAGTAAGTCAGTAAGGTTCAACAAGTGGTTTACTGAAGTTCATTGAAGGATTTGAAAGCCAGAAAACACCATCCCAAATGTAAAAAAAAAAACATGTTTATGGTTACACAAGCAAGAAAGTGTGGTTTGTACAGGGCAGAGTGCATGCAAGCATTACAAGCAGGTGTGAGAAAGCTCATTTTAGACATCATGTGCTTTCTTTTTACCAAAATCCTTCTATGAGATTTTTTTGTGTATCATAATCTGAATTAACAAGATCCCAACACTATTAGCTTTACTGGAACTTTTCATAGCTGTTGTATTTGAAAACATCAGTGTTAGTGCACTGATGCAAGCAATCCTTTTGACTCTGTTTGCTAGGACTGTTTCTTAATCAGCATAATAATATCAGCGGACCGGCTATTATTCATCCCAAGAAAATCCTATTGATTTCACTGGGGTCGTATTAGACTGAACATTTACAGATGCTGGATTATACTCCTGGCAAATTCTTATGGATCTCTCCCATCCTCCTCTGGTTTTCAGCCTCCACGGAGCTTTCCTCAGTAGACCCATGTCCTCTATAAGGGCTTCACCCAGAAGTCTTCACCCTATGCATTAGAGCCCAGGGCTCCTTTGGGATGTGAGTCAGGCCAAAAGGCAATCAAAGGTTGTTCTAGTATCTATTACTTGAAATTGTGCCTTGTTATGTTGAAGAGTCAATTAGCTGTCGGATATGCAATTAAATCAACCTATGTTGTGTCTCATTAAATCAGATATGAAGCAAAGGATGATTTTTTAATATTTTTTTTTTTTAAAGACAAAGATTATCCTGGTCTCAAAAACACCTGAGCAGCTTCCTCGCATAAAATTTATCCTGGAGCTATTTGGGATAAGATTACCAAAATGTTACATGTCCTTTGACTCATTGACTTTAATGAGAGCTGAGTGGCTGAATCTTTATGTACTACCTAGAAATTTGGGATCAAGGGAAACCCATGTCTCAAATCCATAAAAGCATAGTATTGCATGTATTTTAATTGCTCTATTAGCACTTATTCATCAAGACAATGCCAAAACAGGGGAGCAAAAACGGTAATCCCCCAGAGGAGCTATGGACAATTCCTTGTACAGCTGCAGCAAAAGCAGTTCAGAGTAGCAGTCAAAGCTGTTCAACTGTCAGCACATTTGACCAATGGCTGCCAGCATGGAAACTGATGGAGGAATGAAACATTTATGAAATTCAGAATTTTCACAAATTTCACAGGATCCAATTCAGAGGATCCTCAAGATCTCTCTTTAACAAAATACCTGAAGTCTCAATGAAGACCATACCATACTTCCCAAATACCGTTTATTTGAAACAGTTTGTGCATCCAGTGACCTCAGGCTCCAGCAGATATAAGACCTAGTCAAGAAGCAGGTATCAAGAAACTGGGAATACCATCAGAGGAATGCAGAAGGAAGACAATACTATGAATTATAATTTAATGTAAAAATAAGAAGAAAAATAGTATTGAAAAGATAGATCTGCACTATTCTTCCCTCTTTATTTTAATTATTTTAAAAAGGGGGGGCTGACGGGAGACACCTAGAAGTCTCTCTTGCCTGCCAGCTACTTCTAGTGGTTTCTGGTTATAAGCCTAACAAGACCCAGCTGGCTGAAAATAAATAACACAGCTACGGCAAGTACTTAAAAAATGGCTAACTGGGCTTGTTTGGCCACTTGTTTGTTGTAGATGTCTGTTTTTAAATTTTTTTGCTTCTTTGGTTGTAAAAACACATATTCTAGAGCCAGGAAATCTGCCAGGGTGACTGACAGCATCCAACTGCTCAAAGAGATCTCCATGTGCCTGTACATTTTTCAAGACGTATTTTAACCCGTATCTGTTTCAGTATTGAGTTATCTGCATTTGGCTGTTAATGAAAATCTGCTCTAGAAGGCAACTTCTCAGGAAGCAAACATAAACCAAAGACGTGGATCTGGGAGTGAGTTACAGCTCAAGGAGTACAGCAACACGAGGTATGAGCACCATATCCCTCCAGACGGAGGGAACCAGCCTCCCCAAACGCCCACAAAAATGCCCTGAACCTTACCTTCTGAAGGTTGTAAGGCTCTCATCTAGCCCTTAAGGGTGAATTCAGACTAATTTATCTCCCACTGTGCTTCACGGTTGCTTCTGATGTGCTGTCTCTATGCCATGAAATTGCATTTACCTCGCCTGTACCTCGCAGCTCCTCGGCAGTTCCAGGGGAGTCGCAGCAGCGGGATGCAATTCCCCATTGCTGTGCTGGATTGCTGGCTTCCCACCACAGGATATTCAACAGGCACTCGGGATTGTCTCACCCAACGGAAGAGGCGGATACGTCACTTTTGGAGATTTTTCGCTTCTCTTACAGGAATCCTCAAGCTGACGGTCATATTAAGAGAGCTGTATATACATGATATAATATGGCATTTTAGTGGGTAATTCAAGTCCCACTACTATTACAAAAGACTTTGTTATCTGCTAGTGGTTACTGCAAATGCCATGTAAAACACTGCTCAGGCAGGTCACTCGGATCATCACTTTTTTCCATTTTGGGCTTTAGCCACCCTATCTAGCAAAATGTTTTGTGACAGGTTCTTTGGCAAGTAAAATTGACCAGCTCGTGGTAAATCTGTAGAGAATTGCATCTAGGATAAACAGCGCACTTTGGTGAGCTTTTAACAGGAAAGGCTAAGAGAAACACGTGGTGTCACCTGCAGGAGGTTACCAACACCAGAGATTTCCATCTGAAGCCTGCAGCTTTCTAGCATGCCCAATGCATGTGGTCACAGGAGTTTCCTGGGATCCCTGTTTTGAGGAGTAAGGCAGGAGGTTTGTAGGTCTTGAGGTAAACGCAGCAAAATAAGAAAAATGGGTGCACTGGTTTGCTAGGTCCTGTGCTGATAATTGCGTGCAACTGAAGTGGTATCTTTCCAGGCAGAGGCATGGACTGGCAAGCTGTTCAAGGGTAGGGTATTAGCTAAGGGATTGGGCAAACATGGTGACACACAAGTGCTCCCAAATTCCAGGTGCAACTCAGATTGGTTTTTTTTTAATTTTAAATAATAAACATAGTTAACTTTTGAATTTGAAGGACTCCCACTGTTGTTGGAGGTAGACATTGGAGTTGGAATTTAGTGAAAGATGATTACAGAAATTACAGGACAAAACTCTCCCTCCCAAACCGAATTGGACCGGCGTGAATAAAAAAATTTTAATCTTGTATTTTCTCTCTTACTTGTAAACAGTGGAAGCTGCTTTTACCCCTGTAGCCCAAATGCGTGGCTGCCCATTTACATTGGGGTTGGCTGAGGCTCAGAGAAGGGTTAAATCTGTGTGAAACCCTTCAGCATCCCCCCTCAGATCCTTTCCAAAATGTGTTTCACTTCTGTCTATCTCTAGTCATACTAAAACAGCTCTTTAGCTCTATTAGAAAGACAAATTCAGTGAGAAACCCAGCTCAGTTTTAAGACTGCAGATTTAGATAGATTCACATCAGACATTCATATGAGCTTAACTCAACTTAAAATGCATGTAATTTGGCCATCATATTTCTTCCTCTTTTTATCTCATGCTTATATGATGTCACGAAAAATTTGCAAGACACATAGGCATATTTTACTGATGTGTTCCTCAGTCTGTGGTCTCTGCTCGTATGAAGTCTCTCACAAGCTATTACTCTGTTCAGCACACGCAAGATTTTCTTGTGTACCATTGGTAAGTCACTACGTTATTTCCAACCTTGTACAACTTGGGTTTCTAAATGCAAATGTCTTGGTAAACTATGCAGTTGTCTCCATCTATCCTCAGGGTAATCTTCAGATTAAGAGTGAAATGAAAAATCAGGAAACAAACTGTCCCTCATTTGCTAAAAAGTAAGCCTTTCACTGCAAAGGTTGTAACTTTTAATTAGGCAAGAAATAAATATATGAGTTGGGCAGACTATAAAACTGTAATTACCTTTTGAAATTACTGCTAACAAGCAAATTAGCCACAGCACAGAATAGCAGCAGATCAATAGCAACAGTAAAACTAAAAAGATTTTGCTGATCGTGTATTGTCTGTGGATGCAAACTGTAAAAGAGGTCCCCGCAGGCCTCACAACAATAACCTACAAAAGAATGAGACACAAAGGGTATCGAGCTCAAAGGTGCTTCAATTTCCCTAGGTGGTGAGTGCTCGTCCTGTCAAACCACCTATTAGTCACAAACTCATACAACCAAGAACTCCCAGGCCTCTTGAGGTCTCCTGTCATCTTGAAAGAGGTAATACCAATGAGAGGCACTAGTTCCTCTTGAAGCATGTTCAGTTTATTGTTTTTCAATGGCTCAAGCAATTTACAATGGTGATGCTGCCAACACATATAAATAAGTTTGCACATCCGCTCTTCAGCAGAGGTGTGGAGGCTGACTGCAAATTAGTTAACTTGGAGAATTAAAACAATAAGTGCATAGAAGCATTTAAAATTACAAGATTTTGCCACAGAACAACAACAACAATCTTTTCCTCATCTGCTTTAAAAGTTATTGGCTGATGTATCGTAGCAATGGCGCATTTATAAATGGTTTGTATGGATGTATATTTCATAAAAATAATTACAACTTTGCTGCAGCACACTTTTAGTTCTTTCTGAAAACCCTGAACGATACAGCCATGTTTTGTAAAAATGTCCATTTTCCCATACTGAGTACTAGCAAGTTTTGTAAGTGAAAAGTGAAATATGTTGCTTTGAGACACCTGAGAGTATCTTTTTTTCTTTTACTTACTATACACTGTACCCCAAATAATGCAGGGAAATAATCTCACTGAAAATACCTGTTTAGGTATCCAATGCAGTTAATACATATTCAAGAGCTATGCTTGTATGTTTGCAGATGTATACTATTTAGGCTTTATACAAACCATAACAACAGGTTTATTTTAAAATAAGTTAAGTACACATAACACAAAATACCCTCTGTCAATGTTTGCTTATCATCAAAGTAATAAATAAGCTTAGGAAATCTTTCAGACAGGATGTTAACTGCAGTTAACAGTGCATTAGTTATATGGTTTACTGTCAGAAACTGCACATAGAGCACCGTTATTTTGGGGATAAAGATGTGTTGCACGGCAGTGCTTCGCAGTCTTGCTATTACGCAGCCATTGTGTCTGTGAAGGTTGAAAGGAAGGAATAAGGTTGATATTCATAATGATAAATAATGTCTTTTCTACCATTCTAATTATTCGTTTACAGCCATCCTGCTTATTATTCTGCTATTAATTAGTCACAATATGTTTTAAGTGGCTGTTCCATCAGTTGTCTTTCCGTGTACAATTTACAGCAACAGAAATCAATGTATCTTCAATACAAAGCCCAATCAGCATTCGAAAAACTCCTTTTAATTACCTTGAGTTGTATGCTGCGTTCCAGAATGCCAGAAATACTAGGTGCTTTCAAGTTCACCGGATACATTCAAACAAAGGTGATTCACTGTAAATAGCTTTTAGACAATTCATCACTCCAGTATTTGAACCCATACATGAGATGGGAATCCTGTAGAAAAAAAGTAGTGCATGGTCATATATTTAAAGATATTGCTTTCCTGATGGCACAAACTTAATTCTGCCATTTGCTACGTTTTGAGCACTTGTCTTTGCAAACAAAACAGAGCATACATATATTTTCACGTTTTCTCTGTTTTATAACCGCTGAGGACGCACAGTACAGTACGGTAGCTGCAGGAAAGAGACAGTAGTTTTTAGAAGACACATACCCTGTAGAAAGCTGCCCACCTGGACACGGCAAGAAATTTCTTCAGTCGACTGATCCCCTCTTTTACTCTGGATAGGGTTTGTACCCTGTGCAGAACTGATGTGGACAAGATGGGGATGTGCCTGATGGGACTAACTCTGCCCTCCATGCTGCCAGTCAGGGGGGTGGCGGAGCAGCATCCCCAGCAAGAGATGCTGCAGGACCGGCTATCACAGCAGGCAGGCTGTGAAGCCAAACTTGGGACACTGCGTTGGGGGGACTCCCTGAGTGTCCGCAGACCCCGTGGGCTGGAGGAGAGCCCGCAAAACCTGGTCAGGCACCCCCGAGCCTGTTCAAATTCACAGTTTGGGGAGAGGTGGATGAACTAAAAAAGCGCAAATGTCCTATGGATATGAGAAATGCTGACTAGGTCTCAGTCAGTGGGGCAAATAATAATTGTGAATCAGAGGCTGGTATTGCCTCCACTGCATTATTCAAGGTATGCTTCATTTCATTTTTAATATAACTATCTGTGTTACGCTGTGTGCCTGTGGTTTCATATTCCCAAGAGTGAGACTGGGGAAGAAATACCTGTAAAGGTGACTACAGGGCTTAAATTTTAAGTCCCTAAAGCCTGGGAGCTTTAGGTATGGGCTTGAGCCATATGTTTTATTTATTTTAGGAAGGGTCCCCTAGACATATTATTGAACCAGCCTTGGTTACTGTTATTGATATCTGACATAAGGTTATACTTAATCACTAACATTTAGTACCACCGCTATGAGGAATCTGAAAAATCCAGTCTGACCAGCCAATCTACCATTATGGGAAATCCTTTCCAGACCCCAACAGGCAACTGCATAAATAAAGCACACAGCAAAATATCAAACCAATGAATAAGCTGTCATATAAACAAGCCAAACAAGCTAGTAAAAACCACACTAGCATGTAAAGTAGGAGGACAGAGATCTATGCCATCAGAATGAGACATATGAACCAGGACAGCAAACGCGCTTTCTTGCAAGAGATCAGGCAATGGAAGGGCAGGCAGAACAGCTGAATTGGAGGCTCTGACTCCATCACTGTAGCCACACACTAGGAGCAATAAGCAGTGCCTTTTTAAAAATAGCAAAGGAGCAAATATATGTTTGTCATATAGGACTTAGAAATGTGTGGGAGAACAGACAACCTCCTTTTCTTGCCTATAAAAGTTTGGTGGAGGAAGTTTTTGACTATTTCTCTGTTGGACCTGTGCGTGACAAATCAGCAAGCAGGGTTTTTTGTCTTTATAAAATTAAACTGAGAGCAGATTTCAAAAGCTGGCAAATGCTTCCATGGATTTGTAAATGCTGAACCTGTACCCTCCAGTGCAGTGAGGGAGATTTTATGGAAAACCCTCACCCTTCATAGCCAGCTGAGTGTTACATTTTACTTTTTTATCCCATCAGCAGACAAAACCACACTCTTTACAAAGAGGAACAGAACTGAACAGGTAAGTGATCAGTTCAGCCAGTACTACAGCTCTCCACCACTTGTGACAATTAAACTCTCTTTATGTTATACTGGATTCACATTTTCAAATTTTAAGAAGCCAAGGAATTTTACATTGCTGGAGAACAACTTATCCTCATCTTAGGTCAGAACTTGAAAGAAAATAATCTGACATAATTAAGTCACTAAGAGTCAGAAGTGTGAAGTCAAGTCCAGACTGTTTACACCAGCAAAGTAGGTAGCCCAGTAAGTTTAGCCTAGCCCTGTATGTACTCACTCCCACCACATAGGTTCCAAAACAGCCCTTTTCCAATGTCTGTATTAAATACCATTTATTTCTCTTCCAGCTTCAATGTTGCTGAATCTGCATTCCAGCTGGGACTCAAAAGACATTATATCCAATTTAGCCTTTCTGAGAATATGAGAGAAGTAGAAATCATGCAGATCGTGCACACCACAGTTACATTAAAAAAAAATTAACAGACTAGTAACAGATGCTTTAATCACAGTGTTGCATATAGTAACCATCCCCTTTTCCCACAAGCTAAGTCTGTAATTACTGTGTATTTGCATGGGGGGGGCTCATCTCTTAGACATGTGGCTGTACTGACAGTTTTTTGTCTTCTTTTTCACCATTAGCGTTGCTACACTTTCATTTTTAAAGTAGAAACAAGAATCCACATAATGTCTAAGAAAACACACACACTGACAAGAAATTAGTGAGCAAATCTGTCAATGGAAAGTTATTGTGTGCCACTGAGTGTTGTTTTAAAAATAAATCCATCTACAAGATTTGTGATATTGCTCATGTGTGCTCTACTCCTTCTCCAAAAGGAAGCTAGCTAACCCATTTTAAGAATAAGTTTCACAAGAATATTTTTTTTCTTCTCACACAGAAACATGTTTGGTTTGGGAATAGTAAATGAGTTACTTGACGTGTTGTGATGGATCAGATGTCTGAGTCACTACACCACACTCATTTCAATTGAATCAAGTCTCTGCAAAAAGGGGAAAATATCTATTTAAATGCACGGCTCCTGAGTGATGACCTCATTGCCTTATATGCAGCAGGAGGCAGTGGCAAGAGCTGCACGGCATTGCAGAGAGCCGGAGAACAAAAGTTGTCTCTTTGTAGTTCTGCCATCAAGTTTCATGCTCTTCTTCACTATTCATCTCTAACCCAAATTCCCAATTGCCCATCTGATTGCCAATTGAGAGTTAAGAGCTTAAATAAGCTCCAAAAGTATCTTATGAACATTTCATTTTCATCCTTACCTCATGTAAAATTCCTAGACTCAGTCCAAGACCAGTATGTGGAAAGACAGGGTGAAAACAGGTTGATGAAGTAAGTTGTTGATGAGTCAATTACAGAGAGGAGGAGTTCATAAGGAAATGGATAGAGGTTG
The DNA here is from genome assembly GCF_929443795.1 of Astur gentilis. Lineage (NCBI taxonomy): Eukaryota > Metazoa > Chordata > Aves > Accipitriformes > Accipitridae > Astur > Astur gentilis. Next base: position 31,250,949 of record NC_064891.1, read on the forward strand.
TACAGTTAGGAAATGAAAAGGAAAAGATGCGGGGAGGATGCCAAATGTAGAGAAAATAATAACCTCTTGCGGCATTTAATTGGTTTGCTTTGCTATTATATTTTCTATTTCAACACTTGGATAAAATAGGGGAGACAGTACTCTATCTACCCTTGCCAGGATGAGTTCTTACAGCTTACCGTAGATTACTAGCACCTGTCTCTATTGGACCTCTTTGACAATCCCAATTGGAAGCCATAGGATATTACAATCAGAGAAGTAAGTTGAGAGCATCACAGAGATTACTAAGTTTGACTGAAACTCATTAGCATAGGTCCCTGCAGTATGGACCTTAGCCGCCCGTAACAGCAAGGAGTTTGGTATCACATGTTCACACAACTAGTCTGCTTGTCAATGTATCAATATCCTTGAAGAGTCATAAACAAAGTCAGGTAAGTGGTTTCCTACACATGTTGTGGAACTTGTGTATTGCAGCAGTCAACATTTCCCAGCCCAGTCTTGGACTCAGATGTCACCAACTGTTCAGCTTTTGACTCGGTTGATCCTCAGCAATTCTTCTGTCCTTCTAGTTTTTGTGGCTCCTCTGCACGTGGGTCTTCTTTTATCTCTTCACTTTTTCCTTTGATTGCCCTCTTTGGCAGGAGCTTTCTCATCCCTTTTCTCAGTTTTCTGTGGAGATCCTAGTTAAAGCTATCCTTGAATCTCTTTTTATTTTACGCCTTATCACTGGCTGATCTTATCCTTCCATTTTAAAAAAAAATGATGTAATCTCCCCAGGCTGTTGGCACACCCATCTACATTTCTGCTTCAGAGCTGCCAGCCGAAAGGAAATTTAGCTTTGTTGTTTTGGCATTGTCTCTGATATGACAAGCCATCATCTCAATATGACTAAAATAAAGATTCCCCCCTTTCTATTTTTTCAGTGATCTCCCACCTCTTAGTTTGAGCAGGGTATTTTTTCCTAGATTTCTCTTCTTTACTTTCAAGTCTTGTGCCTGCTTTCTACAACACATAGGATGCAGACTGCCCCATCTGCCTGTACAATGAAACTTGGGTATTGACCATATCCCTGGACAAGGCAAATATTTGACCAACAAATATCTGACCAACAAATATCTGCCCAGATGAGTATTGCTGCTAAGATCATTTTCCCATCTCATTGCTTTGCCAATGGCTGCTTTCTCTGTGCATTCACCTTCTCTGCAGTGTCAGACATAAGCCATTTGTCTTCGCTTTCAGAGCTCTTCAGCATCACCCATGTTCATTCACTATCAAATGATTGACTTCTGCCTTGGGTCTTCAGTCTGCTCCCAGCTCCACCCTCTCTCATATTCCTGTTAGGCATAGAAATATGTATATTCATACGTTCTACCATGCTGCACATAGAGTTACCCATAAATACCTGTGAAATTACTTCCTTAACCTCCTTCCAATCCATCTTTAAAGATCTGCTTGAGAGCAGTTACTTTGGGGCTATGCTCTACCACTGCACAGGGTACTGATCCTCATTTCCCAGTGCTCCCTCCTCTGTCCGCATCTGCCCGTTTTCTCTCTTCTGTTACTGGGGTATTGGAAACCCTGGAGTGCAGGGACTTGTCTTTTGTTCTCGATTGGTACAGCAAGTAGTCAAACAGGTTCCTGGCCCATGACTGGTCTCTGATTCGTGATGGTAGTAAAAACATACAACAATAACAATAAGAAACAATAATAACAACAAAAACAAGAATAAAAGAATTTAAGAAGGCTTTAGGTATTTAATAGTTAACACACTTCATTGCAGTTTTCTGGAACATGACATAAAGAAGCACTAGCAATGGCAAGGAAATATGGGGGGGTGGGGTGGGGAGGAAACAAAGCCAAGTGAAATAAAAATCATGTCTTAAGATGATATTTTGTACTTTCTTTTCAAACCAATTCTGGTCACTAAAAAAAACCAACCAACCCCAAACCAAAACCCCCACAATCCAAACAAACAAGCAAGAGCTAAGAGCAGGGAGGAAAAGAAACAGTCATAGGAAATGAGAGGGAAAAATGCAGATGACACACAGCATGTCAGACAGAAATAATAATACAAAGCCAGGAAATTGTTGTCCCCTAGTGATGACTTTGGCCCACAGTCATGCATAATACTGCTTACCCCACCTTCCAATACAATTTGGATAGTTAACTGTAATGCATGCTATAGAGTTAGTTTTTATATTTATATTTACTCATTTTTATATGAATTCCACTTGCAGAGCTTAAGGAAAACATATCTTTCTGCAATTACTTCTTTAAGGTGGATGCTGTCGCGGCGAGCAGAACTAGCTCACTTTTACTGCCTTTTACCTCCTCACCTCTGACACCAGTGGGAAATAACCATCTGTGTAGCTACCTAAATACATCTGTGAGAAAAAAAAATCTATGCCAGAAAATAATATTACACTCCTGACCAACATCCCCTTAAGCAAGGAAGTTTGGTGACGCAGACGTCTCTGTCCCTCCTCTCTGCGCCCACACAAGAGAGTGAGAGAGAGAAGAGAACCTGGCTTTGAATATTTGACTTGCACGAGGCTCCTTTGGCTTTGGGGGCACCTTTGTCTCTGGTGCTTACCTTGCAGCTTGTCGTGTCCCTTCTATCTGTCTGTCGGAGCAGATGCTATGAGATTTTTAATGACAAAGTTTTGTGGAATTTGTACTCATTTTTGAATGCATGAATTTTGAAGTTTGGGGGTTTGTTCTTCTGTTGAGTTTTTGTATACTTGGCTACTGTAAAAAAAAAGCTAGGAAAAGATGAAAATAACAAATAAATAAAAAAAGTCAGGCTCACTAACAGATTTCTGGAGTAATGTATCGCCTTTAGGATTAAAACTGGAATGTTTCGCAGTAGCATTAATATGACAACCAAAAGCAAATCCAAACAATTCAAAGGACATTAATAGTTGATGTACAAACACACATTTAAGAAGCAGCAGGAATTTTGGACTAAATAAAAGCAGAAGTAAGGAGACACAGCTGGGAGAGGGGAACAAGAAGGCTTGAAACTTTGTGCCAACAAATGATAAAGTACAGTTTTTACAAGCCTACTTTCTTTATTCTCTATTCAAATAAAATAACCATTTTGCTACTGTCAGTAACATTTATACACTGACTAAATCTAAAAACACACAGGCTGTGTGAAGTATAGTCTTTTCTTCAGCACAGCATGTGTGAAATACATGCAAAAAATCCCCAAGTGCATTGTGCTCAAACTTAAGTTTCTTTTTTAAAAAAAATGTAAGATGCTGACCTTGTAACGTTTCTGCACATGAGTAGTCACTTCAGGTCAATAATAACTATTCAGGTATTTCAAAGCACTGCACACACATTCATTTGTCAACAGGAAAATTTAGGCATGTAAAGACAAGTCCAGCAAATAAGGATTTACAGGATCAGGTCCTAATTTTTATCTGTCATATTTAAACTGATTTAAAACTAAATACCTTCAAAAGCCTGAGGTAAAATACAGTACGTATACTTATGAGTTAAACAGGCTATAGAAAGCACAGAAGATAAACCTAAGAAAGCAAGAACAGTAAGTTCAGTGTCTGTTTATAAGCTTTGGGTTCAGCATCCCTATGTTTTACAACTGCCAAACCTTTCTCGGCTTTCTCTTGCTCCAAAACACACTTTAAAAGAAAGCACCAGCATAGCTGTGTGTGTAAAAATACATGTGTGTGTATTATACTATAAAAAAAGAATATTTCTGTACAGTGTGGAGAAATTGATATAATTTTGCTGAAATCATAAGTCAACATGAAAGGTTCAGAAAGACACATTTTAAACCTAGTTTTTCTGGCCACAGACAATGACAACAGTCTTCCTTAGAGCACCTCTGTACTAAGGAAAGTGTATTTCTTTCTTCAGCTCTTCTTGTGCCAACAGTTTTTGAGGAGAAGTTGAAATCAATGATTTGCTCTGCCTAAAAAATCGATGGCTTTTGTATTACATACTAAAGAGAGGTCCAAGACACACACATGGAGCTGCATCTAAAAGAGTCATCACAGTAGTCCAGAACAATTCCATGATTTTATTTCCATGAATTACACCCCTGCTTTTTTTTGTGGTTCCCAATTGTCCAGATCTCTGTAGAAAACCATTCCTCTTTTGCAATGGAGTGGCACACAAAAAGAAACCTTTTCCTGGTCCAAATATGTGCATTTGTAAGCTTTTAGTGCAAGCACCATGAATCTTGGGCACTTTGGCTGGAGCACTAGAAAAGGTAAGTTTGTACCAGTGAAAAAAAAAATCCCCCGGTGAGCCAAAGGCTGAAGCCGCATGTGTTATGGAGCCAAGCTGGCAAACGAATAAGTGGAGATGGATCTTACGTGGGGGCTGTCAACGCAGTAACGAGGAGAACATTCCAACAGTAAATTAAATCATATTGAAGTTGTATTGCAAAAGGCATTTCAAAAGCATGGAGGAAAGAAAAAACAGTCACTATTGGTGCAAGATGGTAAGCAGCACCAATAATGACGAGTATGTCACAAAAAATTGGGTCTATTATTAGCACAGGATTTTCTTATACTTGCACTCTAAATCAACACTGGCAGCTGAACATGTGAGCAATATGAGCCTAAGTTTTGTCCCAGCTAGTAAACAGAACCAGTACAGATCAAAACAAATTTCTCATGTTGGGAATGAATGCTGCTCATCAAAAAGCATCGTGATGAGCAGCTACAGGGAGACAGCCCTACAATAATCAATCATCAATCAGTCATAGAAAGTGCTTATTCTGCCATTATACAAGGATCTTCATTACTATATGTGCACTGTTCTCAAGAGAGAAGAGACAAAGGTTTCTTTCAATGATTAAAGCAATTGTTTCCATACAGTAGAACGCACTTAATTCTAGGAAAATACAAAACAAAACACACCCAAAACAGGAGAAGAATACCAAACGACGTAGACTGAAGCAGTAGTATTAGTGAAGGATCCCTATTCTTCTATTCCTTACTTCATTTTAAAAATGCAAAATTATAACTTTTCCAGTCTAGGAAAGGGGAAAGGATATTATAATCCACAGCAAAATATTCTTGAAGAATTTAGAACTTAATATTCCCTTTCAATATGACAGGGAATACTGCACTGGTCCAAATCTTGGCAGTGGAAACTGACCCAGTGAAATGTGTGCCCTTTCAAAGTAAGCAGAGGGCTATTTTAAGCTCCATGGAAAAAAATATTGAATTATATTAGAAGGTTGATAATAATATTAGTTTAAGGTAAAGGTTAAGTATCTAAATAAAATGTGTACAATCCTCAGTATAAATGCAAAATCAGAGTGCAAAAATGGTTTGAATCTGCTGAAGTTTTTTATATTATAATTCATAAGTCTTGAGATCTGCAGATAATAATATTAAATCCCCTGGAAAAAGGGGGGTGGAAGGAGAAAAAACATTTCTGCTGTTTATTTTTGAAACATAGGCATTTGCTTTCCCTTAAGTGAGGCTACAACCACCCTGGCACCTATTCTGCACCACTAAATAACAACTGGATGCTCACGCTCGGAAAGCTGGGTGAGGGAAGCAATTTAAAATTTATTTTCATAGTGGAAAATAGGTTTTGCCAAAATAGTTTCAGTTTATGAAAGGAGAGAACAGCTGTATTTGGTTTATAATAAATCTTTCACAAATCAGTAAAAGCAAATAGACAGCACAACTGTAACCCATAAAAGTGGAAAATATTAAACAACAGACAGTGAAGTTGTTAAACTTTCCCACAGATGCTGTTAGTAAAAAGCCTCTGCAGAATATGTACACGAAATGTGCATGAAAAGTGAACCTGAAGGCAAGGGGCATCGGAATGAGACAGAATTACTTATTAGAGGAATATCCTATTAAGGTGGCTATTCTGGGTACGGAGGAAGGTGTCTCCAGCAGTTTCCTACTCCCATTACTGAATGTTAGTGCAGAATAATTACTTGCTTGCCAAAAATGAGAGGACGTTGACCCTGCAGACTTATTGAATTCGTACTGCTTGCCTCCAGGCCATGTCGGGGGTTATTCAATTTTGCCTGAGGAGGACAATCTATTATGAGAGATGAGTCAAGAAGGCATCTTCCCTGATTGCCCACCAAAACCATTATCGCAGCGCGGAGGGGGCATGAGCGGTGAGTGGACGGACAAGGCAGAGCTGATCCCGATTACCGGGGGACCAGATACAATTTGCATTACGAGCAGCAGTGGAGCTCAGGGCAATCAGCCGGGGACAGGGCCGCCTGCCGCGTGAGCACCGCACAGCTAATTGCTTGTGCTTGGCCTGGCAACCTTCAGCCTCGTGAGGAGGAGGCTGATTGGCTTGATCTGCAACTGGGTGAATATTTTTACACTGACAAAACCCCACAAGTCACCCCCAAAGGGAAAACCCAATGTTTAAGGTGCAGTACATTTTTACACCTCTGGCACCGCCTCGTTACAGCATAATTGTTTGACGTTGACGGTTTTCAGCCACTTCATGAGACAGAGTCAAGTCACAGCTTCGTCTTAAATGAACACACCAGCAAAACCAGCAATGTTTCCGCGGAGTTAAAAAACCCAAACGACAACCCCCCTCCCCGAGGATTCATTTTTGTTGAAAGATAAATATGTGATCCTTTGCAACGAGCTTGCCCCAACATCAGTGGGAATCTTTCCAGTGGCTTTTAATCACTTTAAATCAGGCCCCCTTTTTCAAATGAAGGTCTTGTTCTTACAAGCTTTTTAGAGGTTCCTCGGCTTTGAAAGGGGCAGTGGTGTATTACATACCTGAACACAGTTGCTTAATTTATGGAACTAATTGGACATGTAAAATAAATCAATGTTTTCCAGTTCTCAAAGGATACACTCTTCCCAACGTTGCCTGGTGCTAGTGAAATTGATCTGAAACCTGACTCAAAGGAAAATGAAATGGCTGGAAATGCTATGTGGCTCATTTAAATGTGTTAGGTTTTATGTGAACCACATTAAACTCTTTGCTTGTGAGAAAAGAGAAAATTAGTGCAGGAATGCATGTGAAAACATAGGTATCGGCATAGAAAATGCGATTGTTTCCTTAGTTCTGTTACTGGAAAAGTGGGGAATCGTCCTCCTGGCCTTGCACCCTATTTTCCAGTATTTTGGGTAGTCTGGAAGTGTAAACTATGATAGGAAGCTGTTATCTCAGCAAAACAATTTAACAAATCCTAACATCAAAGAAGGCCTGAAATATCTTTGTCTAGGTTTGGAAGTTAGTTAAAACCTTCAGCTAGTAAGCTTACAAAATTAAAGTCAAATATGCGCTTTAACCCATAACATAAAAAAACCCCACTTTGCATTGTTTTGCTGTCCATGTTAGCATAAATTACCACCTTTAAAAAGAGAAGAGAAAATTCTAATATTATCCATGGATCACCATAACCAAGAGCAAGGTAAAGTGGGTATAAACATAAACTAATTTATTCTGCCATGGTGACCAGTCTGTCACTAGTTAGTGGGGATGGTTTGATGGGTAGAGTGTGTATGTGTCTACAAGTTACCAAGCTGATTCCTCTTGAAACCACAGCTTGGATTACAGTGAGGGCAAACAAAGGTAAAGGAAGACATTATGTCAATCTTCTTTGCAGTGAATAAGAGCAGCCCATATTTAAGGGCTTGGTTTAAGACCTCTAGGTGTATTCAGACTGATAAAGTCAGTCCTTTCCTCATGAAAACTCAATCCCATAATTAACAGCTCTCCTCAAAAAAAGAAAAAAAAAATTAAATTGTTCAGAGCAACATTTTCCATTCACGTATTCCTTTCATGAAGCGGAACACTAATCAACAGAGTAACAACGAGATGCGTAAACAGAGATATTGAGTGTCACTTGGGCTACCTGGGACATCCCTTTTGTCCTGTTGTTGCAGAAGGGCTCCGAGCTCTCATCTGTCCTGGGTCATCTCTACCAGCCTCACATCAATCTGTGCAGTTGGGTCATCTAGAATGATATAATGTGGCTCTGTTCAGGCACTTGATTCACATCAGAACTATTACAGAACTATTATAAAGCATTATATAATATTAAACAATCACCAAAAAGCATTCAAACCTTGCTCTGAAAAAAGCTTTCTTGATTTTCTCCCTGTTTTTTTTTCTGCAGTGAGCATTCCTGTAACATCAGAGAGCTTCAAAGCACTGGTACAACTTCTGCCTGAAGTGAACCAAGGGACCTCTGGCCAAGATCCTCCTTGTCACATTTTCCGTGTGTCCCAAAGCACAGTATATCCCACTCGCTGCATGATGAAAACTTCTTGAGCAACATATTACTATAATGAGATAAAGATAATAATAACATTTTGCATTCTCAATTGGTGTTTATTCAGTTGAAAGCTAAGTCCCAGGGTACATGCATGAAAGAGCTGTATTACAGAAGACTCCATTTTAATATTTACTAACTTCTTAGTGCCTGACTTGGCAACCACCATAACATTTTTTCAACCATAGGGGTTTTCGAAGGCTTTGTGCTCTTTGAGCAGGATTGGGGAAAGCTCTGGATGGATTTCCTTTGGTTTACTTTCAGGCATGCTAATGAAAGAAATTGCTCTGTGGAGCCTTATACAGACATCCAAAGGCTTCCTCAGCCATGCTGAGTTTTGAGGTACCCTCTCCACAGCAGGAAGAAATGTGCAGGTAAGGGCAGGGGATAGACTTGACTCTTTTTCCCCAAATCATGTGTAGAAAGGAAAAAAGCAATCAGCTGGCTATTGCATTTCGCAAATAATTGCTAACAGCAGTGGAACAGCGACAACTGAGAATCTTCCTCGTCAGCAGGGGAGAGTGGCACAAAAAGGCAACTTTTCTGCCATCCTGGTCTTCCTTGTTTGGTCTCTTTTGGTCTGCTGGGAAGGCAGGACATGATACCTGAGGAGCGGTACGGTGCTAAAATGGCTCTGTGTTTTGCCAACATAAAGATTACCTTCCTAGCATATCTAGCACAATTTGCTAGTGTTAAATAGTAAAACCCCAATTATTTTGTGTAGTCTACACAAACGCCATCTACCCACCCTTTCCACAGAGACCACACAAATTTGCATCTCAAATTCACATTGACATCTCTGATCTTTACAGATACCCGAAGATTATTCTGCAGATGAAATACATTTTTAATGACTCATTCTCCATTGCAAGCCTGCCCCACCCTAGAAAGAGATCAAAATGCTTCAGCTAAATCTGGTTTTAGTTCCATTAGAAAATACAACTACTGGCCTTCCAAACTTCTTCTAAGGAAAGATATTTAAATGCAGCTTTTCTTGCAAAAGTGCTAAGAGATAGTTACTATAGCAGGACCGCAGCATTTCTGTGGCCCCAGTGGTTTCACTGTAGATGCAAGTATTTTTCAGGTGATATTCACAGTCCGTGGTCCCCGGGGAATGTACTCTAGCACAAGATAGATCTGCACAACCCACAGAAAAGAAAAACTGCAGGATGACCACGTACCTTCCAAAGGGCTGTTTACCAGCAATATATGGCTGTTTATGGCCAGAAAGATAGAGCTTTAATGAATCAGAAAGAAGTGTTCCCTCTTCTTAAATCCCTGACATGGATATTTTAGAAGTAGGTGTACCAAATAGATTTCTCTTCTTCTCTTGGGATTTTTTGCTTTCTTTCCTACTAGGAGACCGGCCCTACTAATATCCCCTTCTGTAATGTTTCCTTTATAAGAGAGTCAGCTTAACCAGAAATGACAGGACAGAAAACAGAGACACATTGCTCAACTTTGCCCTTTACTCACAATTCTCTCACGAAACCATCAACAATTTTGCATGACTAAAGACAGGAAGATTTGGCTGAGGAGGTGACGACGCTGAGCTCCATCCCGCACTGCGAAGAGACACCCAGTGATCCACATTCTGCCGTGGCAGAAAATGGCTCTTTTAGCATTTTCATGAAATAAAGTTACTCCTCTGAGGAGACTGGTCCTTTATTTTCAAAAGCAACCTTCCTCCTGCCACTGGAAGCGCCTGGAACTCAATCAGCACCTCATCTGGAAGGATTGACTTGAGACATTGATTCTTGAGGTGCTGGATTAAGGCAGCAGGAGTGAGGCAGATTGATCCCATTTGTAGATTTGTCTCTCAGCTTTTATGCTACAGAAACCATTTTTACATTTTTCAACTCCTTTTTTCTGTCTAGCTTTTAAGAGAGAAAATGCTTTTCCCTGAGGTAATTTTAGATTTGCAGATATAAAAGTGTATCTGTGGCCATTTCAAGGAGCTGATCAACTTAAAATGGAGTAGAATTTGATAACTCAGTGAATTCACTAATTGCACCCAATGCTTCAGTTTTATTTGTGGTCTCATATTAAATAAGGATTTTGTTTAAACTTATTTTGGAAACAAGGTTTTAGAACAGCAACATATTCTACTACATAAATTACTGGTTAGACACTCTTTTGTGTAAGAAGGTTGCTTATCTAATGCAGTGCAACAAGTCCAAAAAGACTGTTTGTCATGGTTTAACCCCAGCCAGCAACTAAGCATCACACAGTCACTCACTCACTCCCCCCACTCAGTGGGATGGGGGAGAAAATCGAAAAACCCTAAAACTCATGGGTAGAGATAAAGACAGTTAATAGGACAGAAAGCAGGAAAAAAATTACAATAATAATAATAAAAGTATTGGAATATACAAAACTAGTGATGCACAATGCAATTTCTCACCACTTGCCGACCAATGCCCAGTCAGTTCCCGAGCAGTGGTCCACACCGCTCCCAGCCAACTCCCCCCCAGTTTATACACTGGGCATGATGTCCCATGGTCTGGAATACCCCTTTGGCCAGTTTGGGTCAGGTGCCCTGGCTGTGTCCCCTCCCAACTTCTTGAGCCCCTCCAGCCTTCTTGCTGGCTGGGCATGAGAAGCTGAAAAATCCTGGACTTAGTCTAAACATTACTTAGCAACAACTAAAAATATCAGTGCGTTATCAACATTATTCTCATACTAAATCCAAAACATAGCACTATACCAGCTAATAGAAAGAAAATTAACTCTAGCCTACTTGCAAACAGGACACTATTAAGTTTAGCTATAGAAATAATTAGCATGTTTTACTCTTTAAAGAATGTGAAAGCTCTAAAAAGAAAACTTTTCTCCCAGACTCCAAGTTATACAGAGACCTTTTTGTACCAGTCCGCAAGAGCAAGTTACCAGAAACTCAATGGGCCCCGTAAATGAAAAATGCCTGGGAGAAATGATGAGCAGCACAGGACCAACAAAACATCTTTCTTCACTCTTTCTCTGCTAGGGAGAATTTGGCTAAAACAAAAGAGAGGTTTGCTTCCCAGCAATCCTTGAGTGCCTGTGCAATCCTTGGGAGCCATCGTCAGTCATACGTTCAAGTAAAGCATAAACATGTTAAACTTGCCTCTGTAATGAATAAGGTCCTCTGGCACTGCACATGTTACTTCTGGTCATGGACCATAATTCTGAGCTCGGCAGTGTTCACATATATACCTCCATTTGGGACAGCAGCAGGAAAAACTTGAAGGTCTCTGGTTTCCATATGATATTTCCTGGCATAGATGGATTTTGCTTTGCATTGAAGGATTAGGATTAGAGTACAGACATAATAAAACTTCATGGCTTCTTTCCCAACCTGGGTTCTTCTTATTAGAATCACATGGGGACATAAACTGATCATAAAAACAGTAAATCTGTTATTATTTCAGTTATATTTATTATTCATACATGGGCTATATTCTGAGAAAAATAAATTCTAAATACGTATCAGCAAAGCGATATTAATAAGTAAATCACCCCCAGTAAATTTTCCAGACATGAGAATTGCTTAAGTAAATAACAAACTTAACAAATCAGCTTTTGACTGGCTTGCACTATTCCATACAGCACATTAAAACCTGACATGTAAGGTGAAGGCATTTCTATGACAGCGCTCTCACAGTTTGTATGCATAAAAGGTAGGAGCACACGTAGCCAGAAAAGAAGGCCATCAAACTGGCAGATAGAGAGAACCCCAACGAGAACTAAATCTAGGTAGGTGAATGAGGGAAGGAAAGACCCCAGCTTATAACATCAGGAAGAATATTATCTCCTAGGTTTAGACATAGCCAGGGTGAGAGGACCTAGAGAAAACCCGATCAAAGCTGGGTGAAGCGAGTAGACCTGACTGACAGGCTGCTATAGGCAACTCAGGCTGACCCGACTCGCTTATAGGAACTGAAACAGGAGGCACTGGTGAGAGGAAATAGAAGTCATTGTAAATCTTTGAACCAGAGGTGATGACAAAACGCGTGAGAGGAAACGGCAAAGAAACTGGCCAAGGAACTAGCTTGAGGAGAAGAAAACAGATCCAGGGTAATGATGTAGAGGTGGCAGTTTGCTTAAATAAAGTTGTCACTCAAAAGACAAAAATAAAGACAAGAATAAGGTCCTCTGAGTGCGAATATGCACTTCTGGCCTGACTGCAACCACAAATATTGTAATAGAAAAATCAGCTCAGCAGCCGTGATTTGAAACAGAATAACCCGCTTCAGTGCAACAGGGAGCAAACCTTTTGAGCTCTTTCCCTCTTCTTAATTGGTTTCTTTGACAGTGTTTTCCCTCTGCCCATAGCAATTCTCTGATGTTTTCTCCCAGAAGTTTTCTGTGGGTTCTTGCAGCACCACTGAAAGAACATAAAGTAAGGGTGTCGAGCCAAATCATATCTCCGAACTAGCTGCCCAGCCTTGTTTCTCCAAGGAAGTACTAATGTCAAGCACACGGCTCAGCAGGTTAGAACCTTGCACTCAGATAACCACAACTCAGTGACTTTCTGAAGGACACGATTGACTTTTCTTGCTTAGAGATGTGGGAGAAAATAAAAATGTCTCTTTGTGCTGTTTACAAGACAAAAACTGCAGACCGGCTTCTGTAGATTCCCACGAAATGCATCTGACGGTGCAAAATAACCCAGTGACACAGCGGGCTGTACACACCGACTGCCACGTTTAGCCTTTCCGTGTTGTGATCAAGCCTGTAACGAGCGGCAACGACTCTCAGCGGCCTCTAGTTATTGGACAGTCATAGACGAACTTGCAAGAGCAAACACTAGTCTCAGGACTAAGAGAGACCTCAGATAACTCCTCCTAGGGAGCGTGAACTGTGCACAGAACAGGGTGCTCAGCGCGGTGGGCAGAAATAAGAAGGCAGGCCAAGTATCTTAAAATGTGTTTTAAAGCAGGACCTAGCAGGGCAGAGGCCCACAGCCTAAACGTCAACGGTGGGAAAATGTGATGTGGCAGGTGGCTCAGCTCTTTTACCTGTGCCACTCGCGGATGCTGCAGCACGTGTAGGCTGCTACATTCCAAAATCAGCGTGCACAGATCGGGGCAGGGGTTGCACTGTCCAGCCTCGCAAATGCTGTGCCCTACGTCCTCCCCCGTGCCCGACACGTCTCAAGGTCAGGAAAGGAGCTCACCTCCCTTTTTCTGCCACCGACAGGTCTCGGGGTCCATGCTGCATGCAGGGATGCAGCCCCACTGCAGCCCCTGCATGAGGCACAGCCCGACCCTGGGAGCCCGGAGCGGAGCAGAGCTCTTCCCAGCACTGCTTCTGCTGGAGCAGCCGCTGCAGCCAGGCTCAGCTCCTAACTCATGTTCTTCTCCCAGGACCTGACCCACTTTCCATTTCAAAATTTATTTGCTACCAGCTTTCAACCTCTTGCGACCGTACGGACACTCGGTACATTTGCCATGTCTTACGATGAGTTTTGAAGGGAGTTGAATTATTCTAAAGCATTATTTTCTGCGTTGCTTCTCTCATCTTTGTCGAGAAGCTGTACAAATTCTCACCTCACCGTCGGAAACATTCTTCCATTCAGGCTGACCATTCTTCAAAGGACCTTTTGAAGAAAAGAAAAAAACATTTTAAAATTCTGTATTGTGATCTAGCAGCTATTTTCCTTTTTAATATGGGAGCACCAGCACCACTTGCTCAGTTGTTTTTGCCTAACGTTCATTTAAGCGTATGTGTGAGAAAGCTGGCGTATAAAACATTAGGCTAACATTTGGCATCTGGAACAGTGTTGCAGAAATTAATAGCTCCAGCTTGCAGATAACATTCATATTGACCACTGACCTATTGAACTGTTATATTTAGAAAGATCATTTAAAGGAAAATCTCATAGGCTATTGAATTTGAAGCTGTTCCAGCTACTCTGCGAGGCTTTTTTTCTCTTCCTTTTCTCTCCCCTGCAGCGGAATTCTCCAAGGCAAATGGAGTAAAATATTTTGCTGGAGGGGATACTTTACTTTCAAGATTTATTCCTTTGCACCACAAATATATCAAGGAAAAAAAAAATCAAAGACAATAGCAAAAATGTTGAAAGAATTGGAAAGTTTATTTTCAATCTCAGCATGAGAGTTTGACAGTCAAGCAGGGATTGTTTGTTTTTTCCTGGGGGGTGTGTGTGTGTGATTTTTATGTTAGGCAGCTACAATCTAACTGAACTAACTCACATTATTTTATAATATTAGTTGTTTCTCCTTTGATGCCACGTCAAGGGAAGGACTGTCCTTCCTACTTATCTCAGGCATCTGCTACAGAGGAATTGTCTGTTAATTATCTTGACAGATACAAACTGCAAGCTTGTTTTGATGAGCTGTGATCTATACCATGTAAAATATATCAAAGTGTTATGTCTACAAGCCTATTTAGCATGCTAGCAGCATGTATTTGTAGATGCTTGGTCTCTACTTTTCTCCTACCGATAATTTGTATATTGAGCTAACACTTGCCTTCGTATTTGCAATATGATGCTCAGACCACCATGTGCACACCCTATTACCATCTGCCTTTCTCTGAGGGTAGAAATATGTATTAGACTATTTAATAGTCTGTAAAATCCAAACCTGAGGGAATATTTTGCTGGTCATTTCAGCTCATGCATTCTCCTCTTTATTCTCTTCTTAAAGCATCGTGCGTGACTCTTCTGCCCTTATCAAGTGTTGATACTGAAAACAAACAAATACATGTTATTATTAAAGAGATTCTTGCCAGAAGGTAAAAGAAAGATGTGCTCCTATGAGATTTGCTTACATATTCTGTGGATTGTAGATAGTATAGCTTTACATTTATTGAAATTGTCTTTTCCCCCGAGTTCTAAGAAAATGTGCCTAAAGCTATTATCGCATCTATCGACTCTGTGGGATTTAACGGACGTGGCTCCTGCTCCCAAGTGGTTGGAAAATGACCTCTATGAAGCAAAGTTCAAGCAGAGTGAAAGCTCTGAGACTGAGATTAGAGACCTGTCAGTTGCCTGGTAGGATAAAAGTGTAAAATTATATGTGATGCTCACTTCAGTCACATCAAACAGCTCAGAAATGTTTACTGAATGAACTACACAGTCGCTAATTACACTTTCCCCTTAAGTATTCACATTATCATGGGCAACAAATACCCAGAGAATCTGGAAAGGGGAAGCTTCTAATAAGTATGCAACAATTATAGCAGGCATGGGTTTGCACCTTAATTTTCTTACAGTGATTATTTATAGCAAAGAGGCAAATTTGGCCTGTCATCGCATACAGTATTTCTGTATCTCTGTTTCAGGTCTCCTGAGAAAAAGATATGACAAATTTTAAATCAAAATATAGCAACAGGAGCATATCTACTAACACTAAAATAAACACAGCCTTCCTCACAACATGGTACAAAACATTGCCTTAACCTAGTGACCTTTAGTGACCAGGCTGTTCAGTGTGGCCATAGATATAATGTCTAATGATTACAGCAGCAATTAAAAACCTGATGAATCAAAGTGTGTTGAAATTGCTCTTCCAATTCTATCTGGAGGATGTACATTACACTTGTATACCGTGGTGGGTTTTTTTTCATTCTTGCAACTTCCCTTCATTAAAAATTGCCTTTCTCTTGATATTCACTAATTCCAGATTTTGTAACTTAGTACAGAAGACTCATAACGAAAGGTCCTCCTCCACAAGCAAGGACCCTGCCCTACACTTTAACTATTGCCCACAAAAACCTCTGGCCACAGACATGATCCAGAAAGCACAAGAAAGATACAGGGGGCCCAGGGACTTCTGAGCTGACCTTTGTAGGGCAGTTGTGGTAGGCTGACATGAGACACTTGAGTCAAGAAGGGAAGACCATGCTAGAAGACGTGCTTCACCCCATCCCCTTCCAAGCCATTGGAAGCCCATTGAGGTGCCAAGGTCATGGATAAACCCACAGAGAGAGAAACCTGGGATGATCCATTCCCACAGGCACCCAAGTATGGAAGGACTCAAGGATGTGGCCATACAGAAAGAGAGGCAACTGCTCAACCTGCTGCCATTTGCATGCTGTAGGTGGCCAGTTTATGATTCCTGGGGTTTTTTTCTTCTTTTTCTTTGAAAATGCATTTTACACAATGGAAGTCTCTTTTTTTTTTTGTTGTTGTCAGTGATTTTTTGGAGCCATACGATGCTCTAGTCAGGAAAGGAAGAATCAGGGGTTTGGATGGAATAACTACAACAGATAAAAAAATGATACATGATAAAACTCACAATTATACCAAGCTGCTGAGCCAGTCTAGAACTACTGTTTTGCCATCTGAATATTTCTACTGTTTATTCAAAGTATAGTTTAGTTAAACTGTTTTACGTTAGCAAACTTAGACAACAATTTCTTTCACAGAAAGATATTTGCTGTAACAGTTATCATCGAACAAACGTAGCTAGATCTCTGTCTCTGAATTTAATATATACCTTTGATTTTTTATTCTCGTAACTTTTCTCAGATAAAAATTAGCTTTTTCTTGATCTTTGTTAATTCCAAATTCTGTAACATCATAAAAAAGCCTAATTAACAAATGCAGAACCTTAATCTTCTACAATATGTTCAATAACCTGCTAGTAAAAAAAAAATATTATTTTTTTTCTCTCCACTTTTATATGATCTCTAAAACATGTGCTTAATTAAAATTGATCTCTCTTACTTGAAATCTTTACAGAGTGACTTAGAGAAACATGGCCTGAAACAGAGTCATTTGAATTTACATTAGCAGAAGATCTAACCAATATTATGTAATTGCTGTTACATAGTGTCATTTACACCTAATGCTACTGTCTCAAGCATTTTAATCAGGGTAAAGCATATGTTGTTTCCAGCTGATTTTTACAGACTACTTGATTAAACCCCCAGAAGTCTATAAACCACTGTACCTGGCATGATGATCAGCATGCAGGACAGGTCAGCTGAAGTTTTAAAGAGGGAGGGGGTTTTGCTCAGTATGGATATTCTGGAGTGGTGGGAGCCTGGTGCCGAGTTCTGGGGTCTAGTTCACAGTTAGAGGTCACAAGGAGCACAGCCCACAGTATTTTCCCTGTTAGCTGAATTAGCCGCACCATGAACTCCAAAGAATTAACCCAAGATGGCAGCGGCAGGGCCATGATATTCTGCTTTTTAAGGCTGCATGTTTTAAGGCTCTCTAATCATCCTTGAGAAATCTAGTGTAACCAGAAAAACACAATTAACCTCCCCCCCCACCTTTCCTTTTAATTTCTACCTGTGTCTGACTCTAAATAGGCAGTAGCCTCATTGATTCATTACCTTCCCTAATCTCTTCTGAAATGCCTATTTTATGCTTGGCCAATTACCAAACTTTACAAATTTCTCTGTTTCATTGACAGAAGTGTTAGTTCTATCAAGAAAATCCAGAAATGCATGCCAGAGAAACAAAACCTGTACTGCAGCCAAAACAGGTGAAGGACACAAGGACGTGTTCCAAGACATCCAAAGTAGCACAGGCAAGTTTGCTCATGTGGAAAAAAAGTTGTAAATATATGGAAATAAAAGGAGTACCTCTTCCACAGTGCTTTGCCATAAGGAAAAGTCCCACAGCACTGCCATTCTCCAAATTTTTACCTTTACTGTCTCCAGGTATTTTGAAGGTAGGTGCCTCAAAGACAGTGTGGCAAAGAAATGCACCTCAGGTGACTTAGCAGAGATCCCAAGGAGCAGAGATAAATCCACACTCTGGACTGGCTGATGTATGAAAAATAGCTCAAGTCTCTCTCATGTGCAGTCCATTCACAAATGGTGGAATTTTAACATTAAACCCAATCAAATTTTGGGTGAGAAGTGGGATCAAGATAGAATGGACAATTGGTTTACTGTAAAGGTTTGGAAATCATGATGAAATAAAGCACTTTTAAAAAATTGCGCGCATGTTCCGTGGCCAGAATTCAAAATCCGTAAGGAAAGAAGCCCTGTTGGAGGAAGTGATTTCCTTCAAACTCTGCCCTTCGTGGACAATTTGCAGAGCTACCCCTGCACAGAGTTTACACAGTCCTGAATCTCTTCATGACTCTTCTATTCTTGATTGCAAAGGAAACAAAAAAACTCCTATTAGTTGAAAATTGATACACAAATCTTTCTCTCCACTCTCCTTGTTTTCTCCCTTCCCAGTATTCGGAGGGTATTAGCCATAGCAGTGAAGAATGGCTTCTGAGGCTCCTGCTAATCGCACAGCGATGGCAAGTGCCGAGGGAGTTCTGCGGTGACGGATCCCTGAGTAGGTGCTGACAAGAACTTCTTGTTTGGTGCACGCTTTCTGTGGTAAGGATGCTAGTGTATCGGCAACATGACCTGAGGTAGATATAGTCTGGAACTGGCTCCCGAAAAAACAGGTCTAGCTTTGTTTCTGGGAACTTTTCTTGTTTGACTTTGAGAATTCCTGCCCTCTGCAATGACGGTTATGAAAAAGACATTTTCAATCAAAAAAAAAAAAAAAAAAAAAAAGTGGAAGGTCAATTCAAAAGATGGAAAGTGTTTTCAGATGTTTTAAATCTTTGTTTCATTTGTTTTTCATAGAAATTATTTTCAAAAAATAAAGACATGAAGAATATGCCCTGGACTTGACTTCCTGTGGGCTAGGAATGGAATAAATGATGTCTTTGCATTGTTAAAGGTGATCTTTCCTCCCTACCAGTGCTATCGGCATCTGCAGGTCCATGTCCGCAGGGAACAATTAATTTTTTCCCCGACGAGTTTGCTTATTAGAGTATCTGACTACCACTTGATTTATTTCCAGTAGATGGTACCCTCTTTTTGCAGCAGATCTTGAAACTGAAAGTAAGTTCCTTAAACGTGTGCTATTATAGTTGGGGAATGTCAAGTGTAGCCTCCCTCCTGTTTGTGCTGGAACCAGCAGGAAACACGGGCTCTCCCCTAGCACTCACTCAGTGGGAAGTTGTAACTGGCTAACTGACAACCTGAGGAAGGACAGGTTGAATCTTCAACAAATATTTCCTTTATATAAAACACGAATTATACAGGGAAGTCGACTATCATGTGATGAAAACAGAAAAGAGATAAAAGCCCATTTCCTTTGCAGATGCTCCGTCTTAACTCGCCCCTCCTGGTAGCACCACGTCCCCTCACCTGCAATGCTCTTTTGGCCCAGACATGCAAAGAAAATAGCAATTTGCAATGTCCTCTCCTGCCTCCTCCATCTAAGTTTTTTTTCTTTCAAAAAAATCATATCTGATCGTCCTTCCCCATTCTAAAAATACTTTGTGAAATATTATTTTTCTTTGAAATTCACCTTTAATAATTCCCATCCTGTCGCTCCTCCCGCACCCAGTACCTCTGGATGGCCAAGTGGGTTGCTTGTACCATCAGAACAGAGGGCACAGCAACCTCACCGCCTCCCTCATCATGGTCAGTTTGAGGCGATCCTCCAGGCAATTTAACAATGGCTTCCCCCCGCCACAATAAACCACTTTATAGCACTCTCGTCCGATTCAAATTGACCTGCAGGGCACATTTCAGTAGCAGCTTAATTCACTTTCTCCCGTTGAGTTGAAAACAGTAGCTGCTGTATAATGTGACGTCTATGTCTTGTTTCTCCTATTATCTAGACTAAGTAAATCATAACAACAGCAATACAGTTGTGTGTTGATTCAAATGAAGAAATATGGTTCGATTTTAAAATAATTCCTCTAATTTATATATAGCAAAGCCTCACGCAACGTATTATGTCAATGACACCCCAAATCAAGGAGTGCAATCTTGAGAAATTGTTTGATTAACTTCTGTCTTGTAAAACATCTTCCCGTGGCAAGTACTTAAGCCTGTAAGAGCTGCCAAGTTCAAGCCAGTGTGGCTCATGCTATAAGTCTTTCTGCAGTCCTTTGGGCCACTCCGTAACAAGAGCTACCATTTTGCTGTCGCTGTCACTTCACATATCCAGTCTCTAAAGCTCTGTTTGTTGTTTCATTCTGTTCTATGTCTCCCTTAGGAACTTCTTCATTTTAATATAAATAGAGCGCTTCATCATGCAGTGCCAAAGACTCGTGGAAGGTACAACTCTCAATATTACTGAAAACCATGCATACAGATGAATTTGGCAGCAGATCACAAACAAAGGGCCTTAACGAAAAGGGGCAAACTTCCTAACCCAAAGGTACGGAAGGGAAGAGTTTGAAAATTATAAAGGAAAGGGGAAATGAACACCTCCCTCCGCTAACCGTTGGTTCGATCATTATTCACAAACATCACTGGAAGCAGATAATTATGACCTTTTGCCATACATCATGAGTACATCATACAGTATGTATATTTTTAAAAATAATTTTTAACGGGATTTTTCTTTTAACATGGAAATTAATTTTCTTTCTGAACTGGGATGTTTTTTTTAAAATCCTCTAATATTTCTAAGCAAAAAAAAATATATATTTGTTTTAGAAAACTATGTTTTAGAAAAACATTCATTTTGGAAATTTTAATAGTTCCTTTTTAATGTTGTTTAAAACTTTGCATACTTTTCAACTTTGCCTTTTTTAATCCACCCATTTATATGATATCATCAAGGATATGATAAATAAGATATGACATAATAATATTAAAATAGGAAAATTAGGATAGGATAGGATAATAGGATTAAAGATGCCCAGACAGAGGCATGAACTCTGATGTGTTATGGGTTGAGAAAGCGCAAAATAAAAAGGCAGTTTCTAACACTTTCATAGTAACAGCAACTAACAATAACAATAAATAATCATCATCACCTTCATCATCATAATGTGCTACAACCACTGCATGTCACTATATGACACGGTAGCTGTGATATGCTACGTTCTGGTCATCTAATACTTAGTATCAGGATAACTTTTTATATTTTTGGAAGAAAGCATCTCCTATAAAAGTGACACTTGAGACATTTCAGAAGAGGTGAATGAAATCAGGGGTTATTTTCGTTCTGCAAATTTTACCTCTCATATGTTGGTGTATAAACCCAGTACCACTGACAGGTTGGATCTCATCCCATTCTGTATGAAGTAACATGAGGGGATCAAATAAAAGTTGGGGTTTGCCCTACCAATAGTTTCTAATGGCTTAATTACATTTAAACCATCTTGTCCACAACCCTTTGACTTTAGCCTCTTACTTGGACAATGTAACTGTTTCTATTATATCCATATGGAAATGCTTTGGGGATCGTATCAGCTCATGCTTGCATATTTAATGTGGTTGTTCCAGTTTAATAGCTTACTGCATGACACTTCTTAGAATTTCTGTTTCCCTTTGAGCCCTCTGCAGTGAATACGCAGGTTATCTCATATATTTACTACACTTTTTCAAATACTACGTGTGCACAAACATCCCAGCCATTTGGAAATTGCTAATATCCAGTTACAAATTCACAAGTGGCAAACATGCAACCATGAAATTCAGTAGTTACAAAGCAGAACATTTGTACATTGTAAATTCCTGTACATTTCTTAAGTTGCATGATGGGGAGCAGCAGGTGACATTATCCAGTTTTATGTGCACTTTACCTTTCTCTAACACCCCTCTCGCTCCCTTCCCTCTTACCGATGCTGCTGAAGTATAGAGTTTCATACATTCACTTTAATGCTAAACCCATTGTGCTCAAAAAAAAAAAAAAATAAATTCAGAGGATTGAATAGGACCAAAGCTGATGCAGAGTTTTATCTGGATAAGTGTATTTGTATGGTTATGTGTGTGCTTATGTATGTAGATGAGAGCGAGCGCAGAGGGAGGATGGAGGTCACATTACAGTATTTAATGGACATATGGCACTTACACTTTCTGCCACCTCCCCTCTCTCCCCCTCACCACAGTATACAAGTACCTCAAAGGTATTAGCATATCTAAACTCATGACGCTTCTGTGAGGCAAAGGACCATCATTACCCCTTTTTTAGAAACCAAAAATTCAGCCTGGACCCATCCGGTCAGACCAGCCTCTCCCACTTTGCTGCCCTGCAGCAGAGCTATGGACCTGCAGGTTTCGTTTTTGCAGCCTTTCCTGCTAAACGGGAAAGTCTAGCAAAACTTTCAAACTAAGCAACGCTAAGGTTAGGGTACCTCCGTTCACTGGTAGCGGTGGTGAGTGGAGGTTTTAATGACCTGGCTCCATCCCCTGCCCCCAGCGAGCGCTTGAGTTACTTTACGTTGAGGAGTGCAACGCTGCTGCCCTCCCTCCTGCGAGCCTCCCCTAAGACCGAGGCTGCAGGGTTGTGATCCCTCCCTCGCTTTTGGCCAAGAAAACTGCACGCAGAAAGCTCAGACGAGGCCCAGGCCTCCTGAGCCTCAAGCGCAGCGCGTGGGCGACAGAGCCCCCCGTACCCCAGGACCTCCTTCCCGGGGAACGCCTCTCCACAGGGGTGCTCCTCTTCCTGCAGAACTCCCGTGGAAGTCTGCGGAGTAGGAGAAGCCGAAATGAAATTCATTTTTATGCTCCACAGAAGTGCTCCTAGATGCGTGTAGGGGCTTTTGCCATAGAAGTAACTCATCTAGTATATTAGCCCCTATGTTCTTTTTACTGTAGCTGCAAATTCCAGCTGTTTCAAAATCCAACAAACAAATTACTTAAATGTTAGAGAATAGGTATCATAGGGGTGTATATCAGGTAAATGCCAAGTCTTGCAAAACACTCTTGCACAGAAAGGAAGAATGAGGCTACTACCTAATGCCTTTTTATAGATTTTTAACATAATGATCTGCTCCCAAGTTACATTTTAAAAGCTGGGTAGTCTATATACTAGTCACATCTCAAACAACTATCATAGCAAATACTTGCTTGAGATCTGTAAGATGCCCTTTCACCAGGCCAATAAAACGTAGAGCTATGTGATTATTATTTTCAAATATACAATATTCGACTTCATAAGTGTATCTTCAGCCACACCACTTGGAGTAAAATGCTACTTGGGGAATAAGGGGGGACAGAGTCTACCTCATAATTATAAAAGATAGTGGGAATAAGCAAAGGTTGATATTTAATCATCTTATACCATAATTGATACCTTCCAATCAGGCAGAGCATGCGGACAGAAGCATATTTACTCATAAGGCAAGTAGACTGGTAGACATCCTTAAACGACAGTGGTCAAATTCTGCTGTCACACTGCAAATTAATCGGTGGCAGAACTTAGTTTCAGTTGTCTGAAAAAAGTCCTTTCTTATTATGGTTTTGCTGTGTAAGTAATAAATGGTATTTTTGTGAGGAAATAGTTGTGTAACTCATATATTCACTCTGTGCTTGGAAGTTTTTGCCTCACCTGTGTCAAAACATCATAATCTTACAGCTGCTAATTGCAGCAGAGTGGCGCCCTGAGTTATTTTTGTGGTCAGCATGAGATGGCATGTGACATTATATGCTATAGTAACCCTCAATGAGGCCTTTCTATCGTAAAGATTTTAATGCAGAAAGAGGAGGGGGTGGAATCTCCCAACATCGCTCTAATCTGCAAGTACCTTTTTTTTGATCATTAAGTAAAATTAAGGTGATTTGATTATTTGTCAGATTTACTACTTTAATACTAACGCACGGTAGTGTAACACATTAACTAGCTGATACTTTTAAGGCAGTTTGTCAAAATAAGTGTGTACT
The DNA here is from genome assembly GCF_929443795.1 of Astur gentilis. Taxonomy (NCBI): domain Eukaryota; kingdom Metazoa; phylum Chordata; class Aves; order Accipitriformes; family Accipitridae; genus Astur; species Astur gentilis. The sequence continues at coordinate 31,274,818 of NC_064891.1, forward strand.
AGTTCAGTTCTGACTATGCTGGACTTTTGCCCAAGCAGAAAATGAACACATAAAAGCAAGAATTTAACATGATGAGTCATACCAATCATATCAAAAACTTACCTTTTAGGGAACACATTAGGTGGTATCCCGCAGCCCATATTTAGTAACCCTCTGATTGACATTGGCAAGAATTTTGCTGTGTAGGAGCCACGTAGGGACTCCGGATTTTGGCTTGCTCTGTCTTTAAAATGCCGACAGATCAGATGTGTTCTGAGAACCACAAACAACTGAATCTTTTAAAAGAGCATTTTTTAATCTCTACCAGTTTCTTAACAGCCTATGAATAGGCATATGCTCTTTCAGCCGAGAACGTATATCAGGTTTCCTGGAAACCATCCCACTAGGGCATGACTGTAGCTCCAATATAAGCAGTGAAGCACTTAAAAGGGGGCTAATTAGCTATTTGCTGTACTTGACAGATAAAAGATGTATGCAAGCACAGAGAAAAGACTGCAAATATAGATATCCCTGATTATGTTATTGTCCAACATTTTAATTAATTTCTTAGACCATCTTTGTGTAATGTAAAAAGGTTTTAAAAGATGTGATAGTAACAAGGCTGTGGTGTTTCTTTAACTAATCACCATCACTGCAGGGTGCTGGAAATTTTAAAGCACGTTTTATATGCTCAGTCCATTGAAGAATTACTTTTACTTCTCCTGGCCTTAATTTTTCCTTTATTTGCAGAGCAGCAATGAGAAAGGTGTGATTTGATTCAACTAGTGTGCTGCCCAGAAGCCACGGCGGATGCCGTTTTGGCATGTAAATCATCTACAGAGGAGACAGACTGGCTGGTAACTACAAATAGGGGCAGATGATAAAACCTTTGGGCTCCATCCACAGCTCTACGACTCATTCACTGGGTGAGGAAGTAACGCAGCTTCTCTGAGACTCATTTTAGCTACCCATAAAATTGAGGAATCATATTTATCTGTTATTTGTAAGCATTGTGTGGTTTCACATCCCCGCCCCCCAAGTTCTCTGAAAGCCTCAAATGAAATTCCTCACAATAAGTTTATGCTTCTAATTTTAGCCAAAACCAAATGCAACGTTGTGTACAAGGTGAGGCTAACCAAGCAAATAAATACATTAACCAAACCTTCTGCAACAAAACCATTTTGGACCAGCGTTTAGATTCCAGCAGGAATTAGGGTTCCTTTCTGGCTTACAGATACGATTTCACAAGTTCACAACAATACACAGTCGCCTTGACTACAAATCATTTTGGTGTGTTTCCAGCAGTGTCACAGGAAGGAAGGATTTGGCCCACGCCCCGTCAAAATAATGGGGTACGCGGGTAAGCACCAGCAGAGTAAACAGCAGTACAGAAACCAGCAGCGTTTTAAGCTTTGTTAATAGCGAGGGACCAGGTACATTAAAGTAGCAGACAATTTGTTTGATAAGCAATTGATATTTGACAGGCCAGTGACAGCCTTGTTGTCAGGAGATCACTGCTCCAGTCTCAGTATGTGACTTTAAAAACTTCACTAGGGGAAAAATTACAGTCAGGCAAGCAGCAGCAAGGCATAGCCTAAGGCGCTATCTGCCAATAACTAAGTCCTAGGGAAAACTGATTTGTGGCTTCTGATCACATGAACCTATAGCCTTCACTATTGACTAATTGTGGTTCATCTGGATGTAGATCTATCTTGGCTAACAAGAAAGCACTAGAGGTCTTCATTTAGCCATCGAGCTGAGTCTCTGGAGACATGTGTGCAGCTGTCTTTACCTTCTTACCAATCAACACATCAAAAGCTGCAGAATATATTTCCACTTTCAGAAATGCAAACTGCAAGTGAGATAAAGTTGCCAAACTAGACTTGAAAAAGAGTGAATGATTATGACTCTACTCCAAATACAAAAGATAAATCATTTATGACCGGGCAGAACTTTGCTATCTATATAAATTTAGAACAGATACAATGGAGTCAATTTATCAGCTGGACAGCCGCATCATTTTAATGTAACTGTAAAGGATTAAAACAATTTTAGGTGCCTTTTTTTCCTGCAGAGCATCAAACCAGAGAGAACACAAGCAGGCCAGGTGAATGCACATTCCCTTGCAGAAAATGACCGTTGAATGATGCTGTTTTGATTTGGTTTATTTCAGTGAAAATAGTGTAGTTAAATATAGTCTACTTGGTGCCATGCAAATCAGCTGTTAATTACTATGCAGAGCATCCTACCTAGTCCAAACATTATGCTAAAATGGGGGGGGGGGGGGGGGGGAATTATCAAACACTATTATAGAAGTTTCTGAAGCTAAAACTACAGAAGAGATGGGGTCAGCAATTTTGACTTAAATCACTTTCTTGGCTTCTGCTCAGGTTAACAATTCATTCAGCTAAAGGCAGTATTGGCAAGACATAGAACACCGTCACTGAAGGAGCTGAGCTCCCTCATACTCCATCAATGCTATCAGAGTTTAAAAGTCCACAGCAATTTTAGGGCTCAATTATAGTTTGACTTAACATCCAGATTTAGGTCACGTTAGACTTAATAGGCAAACAATTTCCTTCAGTCCCAAATGAACAAGAGTTTTGTGATATCCATTAATCAAGGCAGGGCCAGCCAGTGCTGGATTTGCCTCTCAGTCTCATAGTACGAGGCATACCCAAACCACCGCTGCGTTTTCTTGTTCGTACTGTCTCGGTAAGTCAGGAGAAAAGTTTTTCTTATGAGATTTCTGTTTCCTCCCAGTCCAGAAGAATGAGAGTACAGAGGGGTGCAGAGTCCTTGCAGGATTTCAGTATCTCTGTGTGTCAGCTTGGCTGCAGAGGGGAAGTGGCAAATATTTTTGCCATTTAACATTCTGCCCAGTTAAATTTGGGTTTGCAGCCTGGCAGAGAAGAGAAAATTGAGCACATAAAATTAAAAGCAGTGAAAAGATCCCCTTAGAATGTCAATCCTGAAGCTAACTTTCCATATTATTAGTTATATTAATGGATACGTCTTCCTGGATCGCCTGTCTTGACCGAGATCAAAGAGGAAACTAAAACTAGCTGAGCAGTCTGGGTCTAGGAATTATTAGAAATTTAGAGGGAGAGATGTTTAAATTTAAAACCTGCTCTTCAGGGCAGATTGTTCTATGTAGGTAAAATCTGTGAGGGTGTTTTCAAAGTTCTTAAGGTTTAACAGAATAAATTTCGGCATCTGTCAAGGTGTACCTCTTGCTCTTTATCATTATTACTACCAATTTTGATCTAGCACACAGATGTGCCTTTTTTTTTTTTTAATTTTTTTTTTTTTTAAGTTACCTATATATCTATCTCACATTTCTTTTTGCTGGACTTCCACTGTGAAGCTTTTGCCCAACAGACTTGTGATAAAAGAAAAAAGTTTTTACAGGCAGGGCAAGCAGTTCAGCCTGTTCCCAAAGCTGCCACATCCTTCTTATTACAAGACCTTCTTTTCACATTGCTTATAATATTGCAAAATTAACTCCCAAGGATAACATTTTCCACACTGACAAAATTACTTTGGAAAGTATCTCAAGATCTTGCTTCTTGTCTTTGAAATACAGGAATGCCTTTATACTCAAAGCAGGGATGGCTTGTTACCACTTACTCAAAAATGCCTTCAGTTGGCCCAATTGTAAAACTTTGTGAGAAAAAATAAAAATTAAAGAAAATCACACTTCAGTACAGTCTCAGTAAAAATAGCTTCCACTTTTAAATTTTTTTTCCAAGTGAGAACTCCAAAGATTTCAGCTTACTGAACTCACTCTAACCCCCACAAAAGACAGGATGGGCACAAACCCAGGGCAAGGGCAACCTGGAAGCGTTTCTCAAATTTTCTCCCAAAGGGCTGCTCCTCTCCAGGGTTGCTGCCAGGTACTGTAGCTAGGAGCAGGGGATCACCAGCATTTCTCGTGCTCCTTGTTACGGCTCCCTGTGCAGGTGGGAAGAAGCCGCTGGAGCTGGAAGCCAGCACGATGGAAAACTACAAGGAGGGAAGCGGGGGGGTTGCGAAAAGGAGCCTGGTGGGCGTGCAAGCGGAGAGAAGAGAGAAAGACTGTGATGAGTATATAAAATACTACAAATCTATACAAGAGAATGGGGTAGGGGGAGGATAGATGAGATTTAATGAGAAATTTGGAGCTGCTTTTTTTTTTTTTTTTTTAATTAGGAAACACTACCAAGCTTGGAACTTTCTTGCAGATGTTATAGTTTTCCTACTACATTTCATTCAGGAAACGGTTCTTGCCACCCAAATGGAAATTTTGGAAGGAGAAAAAGGCTGGGGGGAAAGAAGGGAAGGAGAAGAGAAAACTTATCCCAGAATAGCTCAGTGCTCCAAATGTTTGCCTAATTCAGACCTGGACTTGAACCTCAGCCTTCCACTTTCTACAGAAATACCCTAACAGCTAGTGCACTGGTCGCTCCAAAGAGAGTCTTCTTTTCAAACGCTTCTACACAACAAACTACTCTTCAATTAGAAAATGCCAACATGCAAAATCCCTTACTTACTCCAGTTCCCCACTCCTCCACCCCCCATGCCTTATAATTCAGCTTTTAATGATATAAAAATGTGTGTTGTTTTCTCAAATCTCCCTCTCCTCGCTGGATGTGCAGGATCAAGCTGCTCTGGAGATGGATCCAAGCTTTGAAAGTACCAGCTGTAGTACTCTTACTTCATCTACTACAAAAGCTACCAAATCTGCAGAAAAGGAAGCTGACTGCCGCAGAATATGACAAGAGGTGATCTCATCTCGTCATCAGAGCAGTTCACACTGGAGAATTAGCTTCTTCAGAAATACACATCTCTAAAAGAAAACCTTTCACAGATGGACACTAATTTCTGCCCAGGCGCCTGAACACAAGCGGAAGGTGCTGATCTGCAGAATATACTGCTCCTGTGTATGCTTTGTATGTTTTAAGGACATACCGTGTATTCTGAAGAAAAAGAAAAGAGTAAAACAAGTTCTGGATGAGGAGGCACAGGACTTCTTTAACCCTGAAATGTCAAACCTAAGTAAAAGGTTGTTTCTGTAACAAGCAGGAACTTTGTTTGCTTACCAAGAAGTACACACAAAACACGGAGGAAGGTTATTGTGTGTTCTCATGTTAAGCCCCTCAAGTTTCTTGGTAACTGTTTTGCAGACTGGATAGCTGCTTTGTGAACAAATTGCCTTTCTTCCCATTTGGAATTTGAACTCTCCGACTTTATGGAGGAAATACCCTGAATCACTCTGATATTCTATGACAATTTAAAAGCAACTGAAGAAAATACTTGGCACATCATAACATTTGTGATATGCCTCATTTCTGAAAATACTGAAGCATAGAAGCCAGACTCTTGAGACAGAGTCTGTGCAAACTGCCTTTTTTTTTGTTGGTTTTTTTTTTTTTTTTACTACCTCTGCAGCAATTTGAGAATTGGTTGGGTAAAATGACCTTTTCTACTCCTAAGAGTTGCACATTTTTAAATTACTAGGGCGGTAATTTCCATAAAAAGGACATAAATCTATACATATAATATAAACCAAAATAATAATTTTTTTCATCTCTTTGCAGAACTCTAAAACTCCAGAGACATAAAACCCACATAAGGAATACGAGCAAACTAAAAAGTAAAGCCCAGCTCATTTCACCATTCTAAGAAAGGAGATTGCACAGTTTTGGTAAAACCTTAGATTTCCTCAAGGGAGAGTCTTCAGAATTAGAAGATGCAGCAGCAGGCTGGCACATACCAATGCCAGCCCTCAGGAGGACAGGTATGAGGAGGACTGGTGAGCTTTTGAAAATGGGATGCAGGTCTAGTTCTAGTGGGTCAGATCTCCTCCACCTTTTCCCAAAGAGTGCTTAGGAGGCTGAAGGCATCTGTAAATCGCCTCTGCCAGGGGTACAGCAGCCACACACCTCCTTGGCGGACACAGTTTATGGTTAGCTAATGAGTACAGCTGTGGGTTAGAAATGGCAGCCTGGCGTTTAATCTCATTTCTCCCGAGCTCATGCCATCCTTTTGCAGGAAGCCAAGTCAGCAAGGCCTAGAGTGCTTCAGGACTTCCCCTTCTACATGCTGAGGAAGACACGGGATCACGGTTTGATACCAGGCTCCACTTGCAATAACTAAGGCACACAAGAGGATCCCAATAACATCTCCTCTCTCTTTCCTTTTGCTATCCCAAGAGCACAGCTAAACAACTCCCCCCATAGGTATTACTTTTTTTTTTTTTTTTTTTCATTAATAATAAGGTAACTCCAATACTTTCAGCACGGCAGACTGTCACATGAGAATGATTACTCTAATATGTGCCATGATTGATAAAACCTGAAGGCGGTACCTCAAGTATTGTTTCTAGAAAATGAGTGAGCCCTACCCATGGTAACCCCCCAAAAAAACCTACCAAGAGGGATTGGCCCAAAGCTCTGTGGTGGGACATGTCCATCGTGCCAGAGGCCACTGGTTTACCCGTCTCCATCTGCATAACACACTGCCGCTCGTGAAATCCAGAGCCTTGAGAAGAAACAATTGGTCCAAAGGACAGAAACTTTTCATTTGACCACCATCGCTAACATCCTAACGCTGTTTAGAATACATCAGATGATTTAATGAGGCCACTACTAAGCGTTGCAACCAAAGAGATTAATTTGAGGACTAGTACAAGTGTCCTCAAAATCACACTCAGCACGTGTGTATCACCTACCTCATTTTTATACGCTTCTTTCCTTTTTCTTAGCTCTTTACCAAGAAACATTTCATTCCCCCACAGGTACAGTTTTCCAATTATTTTTCTGCCTTACAGATTAAGCACTATATAATAACAAAAAAGACACCACCTTGTTTGGTGAAAGAGACCTGTCTTACACTTTGCTAACATTATAGCCAGATTTCACGGTCATGGGAAAACAAAACACCCCAAATGGAGCAGTTATTAATTCAATAAATCCAGCTGCTCTCAGTGCTCTGGGCAAAAGGCAAAGTTAAAAGCAGCTGCTCATTGACGACATGTGCGACCTGACCAGGGGAAGGTAGCTGTTTTAGCACATCATCCACCACTTTGAAGGCTGACTGCACTCAATTTCTTAGACAATCTACACACCATTTTCAGTTCTGTACCTCCATAATTTATCACAACAATACCTCAAGCATACAGATGGGGGGTGGGGGGGAATGAAAGCAATTTACAGTATCAAGATGAAAGAAGCTGGACGGCTCAAGAAGACCTACTATGTAAATCATATCCACAACTTAAAGGAATGTCGCCATAATATTCTGGAATTAATTTTTCCAGCATTCCTATATAGGTCACACAAAGGTAAATGTAGTTTCCTCCTCCCCCTACCACTATATCTGGAGTTGTTTATCAATATGTTAAAGAGGAAATTGATTCTACCTCCCCTTTTCTACGTGGACAATAAGAACCTTATGTATAAAAACTTTGGATAAAAATAACAGCAATCAGTAAAAATTAGGGTACAATCTGTCTATACGTCTTCCCTTCAGGTTTTTGGAAACATCCTTCAAAAGTAACTCTTCATGATCCTCAAGATTAAGAAAGGAAAATAATCTTTTCCCACCAACAGCTAGATCACACACAGTGTATCCCACCACATTTCACCAATCCTAGCTAACTTCAAAAATGCAAAAGTTATGCACAGCCTTCGTAACTTTTCTAACAAATTTAATATGTGAATTTAGAACCATTATTTTTGGACTCGATTTCAAACATAGATCTATATTTTCGGTTTCCTAAATTATAATTGCTAAATATGCCTGATTCATCAAAGCTATGTTCTCCAATGGGAAAACACTGATTTTCCTTCATAAGACTATGTGCAGATACAACTTTGCTTTTTAATTGATGTTTAGGAAACCATCTTTTGCACACAAATTTATTTTTTCTGTGTTCAGCAGGTGCACCATGTATCCCAAGGAGAGCCAAAAGTGTGTGTGCAAATCTCTTTACACAGTTTTTCCTCTTCTCTCCATTATCAATGACATATTTATCTAAGAAACCTCTGAATTTAACTACGATTATTGTGCGCTTCTCAGCACTTAAACTGCAATCTGTCTCTCAGTCTCTCTTTCCCCCAGGATTTACTTTTAAAGGTACAAGCATGTTAACAGTTTCAAACAGCTGCTATGGAAAAAAATCATCATGAATGTTTCCTTCTTCCTCCTGAATTGTGGATTTAAATCTCAAAATACACTGAGGCTGAGTTGCAAGAAGCAGTTGCAGTTACAGGATTAACTCCAGACACCTCCTGCTCCAGCAGGCTCGAAGTTGGGGCTTATACCAGTGGAAAGGTGATACAAGAGATATTCATCTCTTGCTTTCCACACTGGTGGGTCCTGACATTTTGGGTCAAGCAAACTTTTAATGAATGGGAAAACTATTTGAAGTCATATTTAAGTATTTCTAAATATATTCAGTGTTTTTCTCTCCTTCCAAGGAATATATTTTTAGGCTTCAGGCAGCCAGTTTTAAAGACAAGAGGCTTCTGAAAAGAACACAAACTAAGACTGTATTTCAGCAGACTATGTAGTACATTTGTAATAAGTGGTTTCACGTAGGAGAGGTAACCCATTCCCATAAAAAGGAAACGGGATGAAGAGATTAATCTCTCTTGTATCACCTTTCCACTGGTATAAGCCCCAACTTCGAGCCTGCTGGAGCAGGAGGTGTCTGGAGTTAATCCTGTAACTGCAACTTCTTCTTGCAACTCAGCCTCAGTGTATTTTGAGATTTAAATCCACAATTAATAACATATTAGCTCTTGAATGGATAATCCCCATATCTCAAACCATGCTTCACCTCAAATCACCAGATAACCTTCTGCGTGCACAACAGTCATATCCCCACTGAATGTCTAAACGTTGTATTTCTAATACCATCCTTCACGTAGGCACGTGTGCGGACCCCATCGCTCCCTACCCAATGTACTTCGGACACAGGCTATTCAATTTAACATTACCGTTACCTCAGCGTTCATTTAGCAAAGTAGCATATAAAATTGTGCTTGCAGTACTATGGCTCCTTGCTGAAATCGCCCACTCCCAGTTTGACTCCACCCTAACACAGAAACTGACTTAAAATTACAATTTGATTTTTTCCCCATCTAGTTCTAACATGTCACTTTGAATGTTCAGATTTTTTTTTCATTTTCCCAGGGCAGATCCCCCCTGTGAGACACTGATAATCTTGTTAATAGTTAACTTTTAACCATCGGGCTACACATAACAATACCACTGTGTTCTGGGGACGGATCATCACGCTGCATTTCACTGAGGCTCCGCTGGGATACACAGTGAGTGAATCACCAGGTTTAAGGCTCACGATGGCACAAACAAGTATTTGCCACCTTGCCTAGCTAAACAATGTTGCCCAGAAAATGCAAATTGAACAGGGAGTATTTCATGGTTCTCGTCTAAACATTAAAAGCTGTTCAAACGACATTTCTGGCTTTCTAAAAACCCCAGACAGTCCAATGTGCCTCATTGGTCTTTACAACCATGCAACTGTAAAGGTTTTTAAAAGGACTTCTGTTAAAAAGCAGTTGATGACAACTTACAATACTGAAAAACAGTATAGTATCTACCGGATCTCCACATTAAATAGTGAAGATCCTTCCCTACTGTAAGCAGGCCTGTACTAGAAAGTGACCGAATCGATACCATTATTCATACAGAAGTGGACAAACTGATATGAACAAGGATGAAATTGTGCCTCAGGATTCAGCTTCCAAATGCGCATCACTGTTAGCATTTTATTAAGACAAAAGCTATGATTTAACCACAGTTTTGGAAATTGAAATATTTTCTTGCTATACATAATAAAGCATTAATTTGAAAGTTATTGATATCTTCTCCCTTGCTTTTACATAGAGAAATACAGAAGACAAATTCTCACCTGATTATTTCTCATAGGGTTGTATTATAGTCTTAGCTTGAACCTGCGGTGGGCTGGGGAATGGTTTCAGTCACTTTCTTTACAACTGAAGGTTATGCCTCATGGTCCATCGCCTGCGCTAGGTCCAAGTAGACTGACTGGGTGAATCAGTGTACCTAGGGCACAAGGAAAAGGAAAGGGAGGAGCTGGCCGGGCTGCCATCACCAAGAGTCCAAAGAGCAGCAGGTCAAGACTGATACGCACCTTAGATTTACAGCACCTGCACTAAATTTGCACCCTGTCTGTTCAGGTGTGAATGACATCCAGCAACACTTGGACAGCCATCTCTGAAGAAGGAAGGAGCTGGCTGTATGCGTACAGTGAATCTGATCAATGACAAGTCCAACAAGGCTGGCTCAGGGGCTTGAAATTCATCCTGTGTTAACACCACCGATGTCTGCAGGGTTTCCAGACCTTGCAGAAATCCCGACTTTCCTCTGGCATTTCAGCTAGATGAAGATATCTTTCTCAAGCAGGTAGCAACAACCACATTGTCGTTTTCTGCAAGGCATATGGCACCTCTTGTATTGTACTGCATCCCCTTACCTGCTTGAGTGCTAAGGGGACTGTGAAGCTGCTCAAGTCAGATGTTTTAACATGACAAATTTTATGATATGGGGAAAGGTAATCAAGAGTGGAGAGAGGAGAAACAAGTGCTCGCAGCAGGCACTGGAGTAGGACCTGAAGGTTTATGGCACTGGACCTAGAACTTCTGTCAAAGAGCTGAGGTCAAAAGAAAGTTGGTACCATACCCACCTAATTTCACATCGCTCATTGAAGTGGTGTGAATCTGTTTCTCCTTGTTACAAATCAACAAAGATTGAAAAGGAAGAAAAGGAATTTAGGGTTGCGAGGTGGCTCCTCAGGCCACCGGGGTGCTGAGACAGCGTGACCTTCCCTTGTAGTGCTGCAGGAGCCGGGAGGGGATGGTGGCCACTGCCCCCAGCTCCTGGTCGAGCCTAGGGACATTCCACAAGCTCTCCCAGGAGGCTGGTTCATCTCTGTCCCAGCGTTTTTGACTTCTATAGCTGCAAAGTAGAAAGACAGAAAATGTGCACGCATCTTCTACTGTGCTCTCTTTTAGGAGCTCTTCTGCCGCAATAGCATTCAGAGGGGAGAGAAATACATTCCTTTCGACTTAGTTTGTTTTCCCACATCGTGATTGTAACCACTCATTTTCCATGTTCTTGGGCTCAGGCTTTTTTTCCTCTTTCACTACCCTCTATATTTTGGATAGTCCCTGTCTCGATCTGGAAAGAGTAGCAGAAAAGTCTTTGTTGCTCGGAAAATTCTTGAGTTCTTATTATGTGATTCACAGCAAAGATATCTGTATAATTTGTATTACAATTATTGCCAAATAATCTCGTAATGAATGTTGTATTCCTGCTGCCTTAAGATAGCTGTCAAAACTTAAAGAAGGAAAACCAACTTAACGAGGAACAGAAAAAAAAACCACAGTAATTTGTGCACCTTAAGTACTAGCTGTTGGAGAAAACCTCCAGTTGCAGTAGATTTTGTAATATAAAAGTTTCCCATGCAAGTTCAGAAGAGAGAGCTTCTGCTCAGGAAATTTTCTAAAATTAGTAATCAGTGCTCTGCCTGTAATCTGGAATCCAGTTGTAGGACAAATGCACCTTATTGTCACAGCAATATGTATTTTTATTTCTACTTACTCCTCTTCTTACAAATACAATCAAATGGCTGAAAGTCAGCTTTGCTTTTGTTCTTCTGTTGTATCAGCCATTGTAGTAGAAGGGGAAGGAAGCTGTGACACTCAGGCAATCTCATTTTCAAGGGATGGGTCCTTCTAGGGATAAGGAAGGAAAATGACGGCTGGATTTGATGGCATATGTGGTACTAACATGAAAAATAATCTTCTTTTTCTACAGCTAACTAAATGCTGTGTGGGATCCTGAGCAGATATAGGTTAGAGTATATATCTGTACTTTATAATTACTGACAAATAACTCCCACTAGCTTATGACAGCTGATGGGCAGTGTCATTGTAAATGACAAGGCTTGACTCCTCTATTATGATCAGTTTAACTTTGGTGGTTTTTCCTGTGTGAGCTTTAAAAAAAAATTTCCAAGTGTTTAAATTATGTTTAATCTGATATATTGAATGTCCCTGAAGACTTACTCTATAATAGCTTTCTTTAGAATGATACACTAACTCCTTCCCCCCCACACACACCGTTTTTCCTTTTCTTTTAAACAACAAATTTCTTTAAAAAAGTAAAATAGAGTGCGAGACAGAAAGCTTATATTTCAGGGAAGAATGGTGCAAGGGGCCAGGGAGGCCACATAATTGGGTGTGATGTGTCAGTTTCTCTAGTGACTGTAGGGACTATTCTGTCATCACTTCCGCACCGCGTAAGCGAGAGGACTGCACAAATCCCTGCGTCTCCCGTGACTTAACCAAACACCAGAGTCTCCTCTAAAAGAAAGTTAGTCAGGAGGTGTGCAGGTGGTTTATACATTAGCGAAGGAAGCAAGAGACGGGGGAATGTAAGAGAAAGGCAAAGGATGAGATAGTGTGACATGAAAAGAAGAGGGGCTTGCCAAAACCAGCACATTCGTACTGGTTTTGCTAAGCAAATTGTACACCCAAAATTAAAATAATTAAAACAAAACAAAACCCCCACAATGATCTAAAGCCACCCTAGCTAAAGGTAGATATAGCTTACTTTACAGCTTTGGGCTACTCTGTAAACACAGCTCTTTCATTATTTCTCTAGTTGCTTTCTCTTCCCTAAAGGGAAAACAGAAAAAAACTAACAACACATCACACTTCACCTACCTTCTGAGCGGGCAGGTAAACACAACAGGTAGTTAAGAGGCACTGCAGCTGTAGTCTTTTCTCCCTAAAGCTTCCTAAGATTTATCCTATCAATCAGTCAAAATGGGCAGGATTTATCCCCCCTACCTTAGGTGGTAGAAATACAGACCTTCAGAATGGAGCTGGTCATCTCCTTATATTCAAAGGAAAGAAATAGGCAGATCTACAGGATGGTTGATCTGACCAATTTTAGATATTGGTCTTAAAAGAAGAAATGGACCCTAAAAGTGCCATTTTCTTTCCACGGGTTACAAAAGACTATAGACTCATAGTTCAGATGCGGACAACTGCATATACAGTGCACATAGTCTCACCATATGACGACGACTCAGTGGCTTCTTGTACGGAGAATGAAGCATCAGCATTCAAAGAAGCAAATAAAAAACCCTCTAGGCTCATTTATTTCTGTTTTAACAAATTCACACTTAAACCATGCCCAGTTCTGTAGAAGAAAAGGATCATATACTGTACTTTGACTTTGCTATACTCCTCCTCTGCACTTCAGCTGCAATCAGGTAAACAGGAGTCCTCAATGTAAGTCATGGTCACAATCCTTCCCCTTTCTGATTCTGGAGCCCTAAAGTTCTGAGAAGTGAAAAAATGACAAAATTAAATTAAGTTCACTGCATGCCTACTGGAACTCAATTACATAGATTTTCTCATAAAAATGTTGTTTCTTTGTCTCTGGAAACTGTCCCATATCAGAAAAAGTGGTATTAATTAATACAATCCCAATTTTATTTCAGGCACACAAGATGTGTTACACCCTCTGTCAAGTCATGGACCAGAAATGCTTTTTTGCCAATTTCCCATGTACCTAGGCAACTTCTGATTTGGATAGTAAACTGGACACACACAAAGAGTAAGAGTTCATACTTGGGCCCTGTAAGTAGATCAACAAGGCAAACCTCCTCCGCCTTATGCTTTACCACTTTGTTTTACCAGTGAAATTGGCACTGCAAAAGTTCACCCATACAGTGCAAGCTGTTTCAGAGCCCTTGCACCTGAAACAAGAATTCTGCTTACTAGTGCTTAATGCTGCCATGGTTTGCATATACACATGTGCAGTAAATCCCTCAGGTTTCCAGAACAGAGAAAATTAAGGGTGTACTATCATCTTTGCGGTGCCTAACTTGTGATATAAACTTCTCTTCTGTGGGCCGACATTAATTTTCACAGGGATCTAGGAACAGGATTTCAGGGCACCATCTGCTTCTCTGAGTCCCAACCCTCGCAGACAAAGGCAACCACACAATAAAAGAGCCCAGAAGGATTTACAAATTATGACATCTATGCAACACTGTAACTTGTAACAAACCCAGACCCAGTGTAAAGAAAAAAAAAAAGGCAAAAAAAAAGAAAGAAAAAGAGATAGAAAACCATAGAAAGAAAATAGAAATGCATTGTTAATATTTTAGATCTTTGAAATAAGAGGAAACATGTAAAAGGAAACAGTAGAGTGTGGGTACAATGCGAGTCACATCTCAGACCTGTTTGAAGGAAGAGTAATCTCCATTGTTTGAAAACCTTTCATGTTAAGGCTGGGGGAAAAAAGCATACCCAAGAGGTTATCTGAAAATCAGACTCCTAATAAATTTACCATATGTAAATTATTTCAGATACAGATTGGAAATGACCTGAAATCGCACTTCAAGCTCCAAACTAAAGCTAGCCTGAATGCTCTGCTTTGAAACAAGCAGATTAATTTGGTTTCCAATCCTTATTTTTTTGTGTGTGTGTTTATTATTAGGAGGGGAATCAGGGATGCAAAACACCAAAAGGAAAAACTTTTGCAGTAATAATACTTTGATCAGAACCAGGAAGCATGAGAAAACTTAAAAGAAATCTTGTTCTCAGGAGAGGAACCCCATCTTTGTTGGAGCAAACAGCATCCAGACACCAAAGTTAAAGCAGGTACCTGAGAAACACCATAATGAGCACAGCCTTGTATCTTGCAGTATTTGAAAGGCTTGCATTTGAAGAGCATGCAAAAACAGAAACAGATTTTCTTTCTACTCTCTCTGCATTATATATTAGATTATTATTGCCATACGTGAGACCTGTGGAATTTGGAAAAGAGCTTTCTTTATGGGCATGACAATGAATAGGATGAGCTCCAGAAATACTATGCCGTAGGGTACATGTTCTGGGACAGGTGTCCCAACCAAAGAAAATTTCTTATTTGGCTTTCCTAGTCTGAAATGTACATTAATCACCTGACAGGGTCACTGCAGAGATCATAGGATTTATTAGTTCAAACATCAAACATTTATTAGTTCAAACATTTCACATACAATAGGGCAGAAAATGATTAGCTTCATATACAAATGACTATAAGTGTCCTGTTTGGCTTGCGAGTCTGCAGCCACAATGGAATTGAGAAGTAAAAATCTCTAACAGAAGCAATGCCTTAAAACACATTATGGGAGATTTTCCTTTTTTTTATTTGAAAAGAAAAAACCGCCCATATGTAGGGAACACAATCAAATTGTTTTAAATGCCATAATTATTGGTTTCACTGCAAAGTGCCTCTAAGTGAATTTCTTTCAGAACAGAAGCATTTATTCGCTTAGCAATTTTTTACTCACAAATTCTACAAAATAGTGATTTCTTTTCATTTCTGCATTTAATAGGACAGAAGTCTGCTTGACTCTCCACTATTCATTGTCGTCTTGTGCTTAACAGCAAAACTTTCTGTCTGAAGGGACTGTGAAGAAGGCAGAAGCTATAATTCATCAGTATTAGAAACATCAGAACAATGAAACAGAAGAGAACTATACAAAATTTTGTAACTGAAACTACAGAACATGGCTGGTTGTGTTTCCTTTCATGAAATTTCTATTTTATCTATGTGTTTATAGCTATAAAATGTAGTTTCAGTCATTCTACCATTTAGAGCATAAGTTTTATCTTAAGCAATAGTACTTCTACAAGCTTATACCCCATTTTTAAAATA
Source organism: Astur gentilis (assembly GCF_929443795.1). Lineage (NCBI taxonomy): Eukaryota > Metazoa > Chordata > Aves > Accipitriformes > Accipitridae > Astur > Astur gentilis. Next base: position 31,290,550 of record NC_064891.1, read on the forward strand.
TATATATATACTTATCTACTAATGTTTATGTTGTTACCCCTCTTGTTTAGAATAGGGATTCCCAGTTTCCATAGAGCTAATGCAGGAAATATTTTTTTAAAAAACATGCTGGAATAACAACTTTTGATAGACACACTTTTCTAACAATCTATCCCAGTAATGAGAATTTACTGATCAATCTTGCAAGGCTGAGTCCAAGTAACACAGGAGTAAAGAAATAGCAATCAAAACACACAGTTAAATAAATACTATGATATTACTCTTAGTTTCTTCACCAAGGCTATTGAATTGCTTATAAAAGAGATAGTGATGATAGAGAGCTTCAGGGAGAACTCAGCGCTATTCAAAATCCTTAACAAGACAAGGATTTCCAATTTTGAGGAATCAAATTCCCATGTATTTTATTATTCTTGCTGAAGCAGCAGCCAAACAAAACGGCAGCCAAGCTGACATACTGCCCACAACTCAAACCAAATGTAAGCTCTGATCCTCCAACTTAGAAGCCATCCCATATCTTCACAAAGATCTGGGGCAGAAGTAAAAGTTTATATGAGCAAGATGAGTACTGACTGCAAAGCAAAGCTGCATGCAGGTTGACCAACCTTTTTAATTAAGTGTGTCTGTGCTCTCAGTTAGAGCAGAAGTAGAAATGGATCTCCAGGACAGGTAAACTGGCTGGAAATACCTTTATTTAAAAAAAATAAAATAATAATAAAAAAATTATGGGGTCCTCGCCAACAGTTTTTAAGGTAATCTGTTGCAAATTAAGATATAAGGCCATGTCACTGGGGAAAAAAAAAAGTTTGAAATAAGAAAACAGACTTTAAAAGAAACACAGCATTCACAATGGAGGGCAGTTGTCAGTGGATTCCCATGGGAAACTGTGCAGTTCAACTGCCTCATAAATGACGTTGAAAAAAAAATAAGGTTTGACAAAGATGCTTGACACCACAAAAATTAATCATTTGACTGTAGAAAGATTTCATGATGATGAGATTGGAAAAAAAAAATTACTGTCAATGAATATGAAATAAAGTACAGACAGGAAAGGCAATCCCAACTACAATTATATATGATGGATATTAAAGTCAAGTTTCAGGAAAGTAACTGTAGACACATTGTGGACAGTAAATGCCAGCTCAATGTGTGGCAAAAGACAAAAAAAAACAGCAAAAAAAAGTTCAGAATTGTTATGTAAATTATAGAGGACAAACAAAAAAATTATTATGCTAGTGTAACTCATTGGTGTAGCAGCCACTTCTTGAATAGTGGCTGCTGTTCTGACCTCCATAAAAATATAGCTGAGCTTCAAAAGGTATAAAAAAGTGTACCCAGGATGACCAAGAATGAACAAAGATACATGAGCCACACTGCAGACAAAGAAATTAATTAGACTGGGACCCTTCAACACGGTAAAAAGAGGCAGGTGAGAGAATTTTTTACCTGTTTATGTTCTCAAGTAAAAACTTCCAGTGTGTCTCACAACAGAAGAACTAGGGAATATCAAATTAAATTGTTAGGCAGTCCATTTAAAGTAAGCACTTTACCAGGTATTCTTTTTTTCAGATAATTCATAATTAAATCCATTGTTTAAGATAACTCATTACTATATCATGCCACAAGCATGAATAGAATTAAAAATGCAACTGGGCAAATTTATCGGAGAGAGGACTGTTAAGGGCACTAAAATACAACAAAATGGTAAAGCTTATAAAAAGAAATCTCTAAGGCTGAGATCATTAGAAGATGGAAAATATTCTCTACTGGACACGTTCTTGTACTCTTTCCCTAATCTACCAGCCACTGTCAGAAATAGGCTAATGGACAAAATGTATTTCTGGTGTGATCCAACACAGTCCCTCTTATGTTCTTATAACAAAACACCAAGGAAACAAGATTATTTTTGTCTAGTGGGGTGGAAGAAGAACTAGGTAGTAGAAAACACCCACAAAACTAGTTATATTTGCCATAAATAAATAATTTTTTTGCATTTCCACTATTTTTGTTTAAAATACTTCAGTTTAATGGAAGTTAAGAAACTTGCATTATGTTCAATACAAATTCCATGAATGTCCAACTCACTTTGAACTAGTCTTAAACACAAGTAAAATTCCTCTTTCTCTGAAACTGAAAATCTCTGTTGGGTTACAAGAATAGATTAGCTGTAACTAATCTGTCCTGGTTTCATGGTTGTCCTTAGGTACCTACTTCTTTCTTAATTGTCCATGGTCAGTAAATTACTGTGCTGTCTCAGAACAAGAGAAATTCCAGCACTTATTTCTGTATTATTTTATAATACTTCATAAAAATCTGAAACACTAATGTAGCTGATTGATGCATGTTGAACATGCAAGTAAGTAGGTAAGATTTAAAATCATTACAAGAATTGTTTTATTCTTGAACTACCTTTTCTGGTACACTAATGGAAGTTACAGAAGATCATAATTTTAGCTTAAAAACCCACTAATCCTGGAAAATTAGAGAAATCAGCCAAGGCTTTTTCCATTGACGTATGGCTTCCAGACCTCAGAGAGGTTGAGCATGGAAACAATCCGTCCACACTGTAGCAATACTCAGCTTGATTCATCAGAAACTGTTTTCCTATTCCCTGAGCTTCCCAGGATCATCACTACTCAAAAAGACTGACAGAGTTTGGTCATCCTTCAACACTGAAGCTGCTTTAAAGTGATAAATGTCACATTTTTTACCAGTTACTTCAGTTTCCTCTGCGTAAACCCTTCTATCTTCTGTGACTATTTGCAATTTGATGTTTAAATTATTTCATTACTTCTTCATTTCTTCTCTTTTAATAGGTCTAGTTACAGCATCTCCTTTCTTTTTTTTTTTTTTTTAATATTTTTTTAAAATCCCTAATACATAAGCAATTTCAAGCTACTTAAAGAACCCGAAGTTATAGATATTGGTATAATGTTGACCATGGTCTTTGCACTACAAATACTCTCACAGGACTTTCTCTTTTTCTCCAACACACTTAATGTGCTATTATTTCTTTTTTTATTTTACTGATGTTTTGATTTTCTAAAACTTTCAAAGTTTTTACTATTCATACAATATTTTTTTTTTTTACAGGGAGCGCCATTATTGTTTACTTTCCTCATGTATCAATAATGACATTTCCATGATATTCCATGGCTGAGACGGTCAACTCTCTACCAGTCTACCCCTGTAAAATGCAGAAGGGGCCAAGAGTGCTCAACTATAAGCTCTATAATTTCATTTTCATCCTAACTCATCTTTTTCCACTAAGGAGAACTCCACCCTCCACTTCTCTCCAAATGACGCCTTCTCTGCAGCTTCAACCCTGAAGAGGCATTTTGCCATATTATCCATTTTTTGCATGTTAATAGTTTCAGAGTCAGGATGTGCATGAGCAGTTCTACCATATTATCTTACATGAGACCAGTGGTCCCTTCCGTATCAACCACAGAAAGCCTTTGCTGAAAGGTGTGGGGAAACTCTGTGCTACACGTCCTTGTAATGAACTATCTCAAGTAGGGAAGTTTCTTCCTCGACTATTTTAATTAAAGGTTGACTTTTATTCTGAAGCTTGACGACTTAAATCCCTGCCCTAAAATCTTTTCTGATGTAAGTCTGGAAATTTTTATTAGTGACATACATTTCCATGAAACATTATTTTAAAGGCAGAGACTCTAGGATGCAGGAGAACACAACAGTTATGTAAACACGAATCCATAGCATATAATGTGGCATTAGAAATAACGTTAACACTTTTGTGCGATGCTCTAAATGAATAACTCTTATGTTAGGAACAAGACTTGAGAATGTTATGCCGCTTGCAGAATTTACTTTTAACGCATCAACAAACATAAACATTATCTAAAGCCCCTTTCAAGTAAAAGTAATGCAATTCTAACAATAGTTAAAAAAAGAAGATAGTGAGTTAAGTGTAGAAAGGTTTAAAAACAGGAATGAGTCTTATTGAGATATACTTTATTAAAAATACAGAAATGAACTTTAAAGAATTTTAATTATTCACAGAGAAGATTCTAGCTCAAGTGTGTATTAAAGTACTTTCCTGTTATTAGCTTGTGCATTCCACTAATTACTTTCTTAACTATTTCCTCACCTTAACCATGCATCAAGGAAGGCTGCTTCCAGTTTTCCAGTAAGGATGAAGGAGATCTGCACAAATACATCCCTGCAGAATAAATGCATGTAATTTATTACAAAAATTGAATAGGAGGGGAAAAATGCCTTTACCTCATTTTCCATTTGGCCTGAAACGACGATACAGACTGGACCATGCAATTAAATTATCTGCTGAGACCAAACGTTTCCTGTACCTTTTTTTCAAGAAATGACCTGTCTTTCACCCTCTTCTCTTCCTTTTTCAGCAGCGTTATTCCCAATCAGTAACCATCGGCATTCAGGACTCTGTATTTACAAAGAGTTACCACACATACTGTCATCTGAGCTGTCACTATTACGTCTATATCTAAAACCAGGGAGAAGTCCGAAGCATCAAGTACTTTCCGCGTGTATCTGCTTGTAGTATGTGCAGATACACGCATATCCCCCTTTTAATGCTACTTTTCCCGCATTCTAAGTGAATTTGTTTTGATTTGGTCCTGTTCACTTACAAGGCATTTCTGAACACTGTACAACCTCACAGAAAACTACAGCTGCAAGTGTTACCCTTACCTAGGCGTGTATTGTTATGCCTTCTCTTTTCATACTTAGTAACTACACAAAATAATGGTATGAACTACAGTAGAGAAAGTAAATATTCTGCCTCTTTTACATTTTCGATTGGTCATTTTTTGTAATTGTGTACCCGTCCCATTGTACAGTACGACTGCCTGTAGACGCACCGAACGTTTCCAACAGGGTACACAAAGAAATATGTTTAACAGCACAGAGAAGTAATCACGGAGCAAATCGCTCCGTGTAACGGTTACCATCTATTTTCCATGAAGCACAGGGTAAAGCATGTTAATGTAAAGTACAGATATTGCAACGCAGTGTAGTGTTACACTGTGCAGCGAGAGCCCAGCAGCCTGCCTCTGAGCTGCGGCAGTCTGAAACCGTGCACAAGTGCTTACAGCTGCAGTGACATGGTGCTAAGCATGTTTTAAGACTAGTCCCAGTCGAGCGGCATCTTATCCAACCAGAAACAATCCCACAATCCAGCTCTTTTTAAGTGATCATCCTTGTATCATAACAGATTAAGGTTGCAGCTACTTTGGATTATGGTTAATCTAACCTTTATCCATTCACATCTTCACCTGAAACTTACAAGGACCAAGAGTCAATTGCCAGGGCATAATTCACAATGACACTGATCTCTCCTTCCTCACTCTAATTATCTGGATTAAGAATAACACTTTTGAGTAATTATTTTCACATTGGATAAACATTAAGCTTTCCTGGATTTATCTGAGCTTTTTCTTAACATGAAATAGATCCAAGCAGGCTTATAAGAACATAACTGACAGCGGTGACAGCTTAATCAAGGAAACCCTAAACAACTAAAACAATAGGAAATGTTTGTTTCACATTGTTTTGAATAATCAAGAACCAGAAACATGATAACCCACTGGCAAACTATCTACTCAAAGACCAAAGAAAAAGCAATATCCAGGCAGATCAATTACTGTGACTTGCACTGTCTTAATAGAGATGCAAAATTTTCTCTGATGCAGTACCAGCTCAAAAGCAAACAGGAGCTTGCCAGTTGCAGAAAATGTACAAGCCCGCAAAGCTGCTGATTTACAGGACCGATCTTACAGAGAGGAGAAAGAACAAACCGTATTACCAGAGTGCTAAAATTATAATTAAAATGAATCAGATACCAGCTGTATCACTTCAGGTGACAATTTCTGGAGAAACTGCAGTGTCCATCTCAGGCTACACAGACTCCCCAAAATTGCTATCACAAGCAGGCTAGAAAAATCTTCCAACCTTGTCTTTGAAACTACCTAAGATCATATACAATTACACACTAAAATCACATCACAGAACCCAATTACACTTTGGCTTTGCAGATCCACAGATAACCTCTTAAAGAGCAAACTCCCTTACTGTGTCGACCCCTGACCTCAAGCTCTTTTTCCAATCTTCAGCAGCACCACATGTTTCTTTCCCAGAGCGAGCCAGGACTTGGAGCCGCAAGGTTTCGGAGGGGTAGCAAGTGCTCCAGCTATCATAACTTTAAGGTTAAGGGAGCACACTGCTAATATCTCATTTGCCAACTTTAATGCATTCCTTATACTACTATTTAATTTAGTTTGAACATTATTTATGAAGGCATTTTCAGTAAGTATTTTTCCATTTGTTGGAGGCTTTTAATAATTTATAAGTAATAATTTTATTTAGCTCTTAAAAGGCTTTAAAATGTTATGCATCAATTGAATACTTTAACAGGCACTGGAAGCTGAATCACAAAGAAATGTATTTACATCTTAATTTTAGGAATTATTTTAGAAGTTGATCAAATAAGAGGTACAGAAGATTTTGTTTAATAACTTGACTTCCCTGAGGCTCCACAATAGCAATCACACCACCGGGACTTTCTCTTCCCACACTTAGCAATGACAAATCGTAAAACTAGGCTTTCATACTGGTTTATGGTTTCCATGATTTCTTTATCATATCAAGAGGAGAACAGGAGTTACAGCAGAACATTATGAATTGGCTTCCAAAAAACAGAGGGAAAAACACCACAATTCTGGGCTCTTAACTGTAGCTGGGGCAAAACAATAAAAGTGATACCAGGTGCAACATCTTTCTCTGTGCATACGCAAACCCTGGTTCACTTGGAACTATATTCTGTATGTGTATGTATAGTTATCTTAAGGACATATGAACAGCACCCATAAACTGGTGAATACTGACATATACGCACCTGCAAGTTGAGTACTGACAACTTACCCTGATGACTGGCAAGGACTCTCACGCTTCAGATAACTTACCACTCACAGCTATATATATATATATATTGAGCCTGTCTATATTTCTCTATTTTAAGCCCTCATAAACAAAAACATTGGCATTCATCTCAGGTGTTCAATATGCCCTCTACTTGCTGAGCAAAACTCACCTGAAAAACTGTTCTTCCTCACTAGTATGACTTCTCCTGCAGTGATTTCTCCAGGCAATATTTCCTACTATGCTAACTTAAAGAAATAATGGAGGAATTGTGTAGGTTGGCCGCTCCTTGTCTTTCCAGCTGGACACGGTCTATTGCTTACTGATTGACATATTACCATGAGAGGCTATTTAGCACTGTAGCCATACTGCCTTAAGTCTCCCTTTTTTTTTCCTTAAATGCAGGTTCTCTCAAGTGTTCACTCAGCTGCTTTTACTGGATACCAAAAACTGTCTTCTCGTGCATTTCGTAATACCTCTTAAGCGAGCAGAAGGGACCCAAAGACTTTGAAATGATACAAGAACTGAGAGACATGAAGATACTTCTTAGTGTGATCACGGCACTCCTTTCTAAACTATAGTGTACAAAATCTTCATAATTGAACACATTGAAACCTGTCGCAAAATGGTTGAGGTTGGAAGGGATCCCTGGAGGTCATCTTGTTCAACCAAGCAGACATGGTACAGATAATTTGTGGGTGGATTGACTACACATTTTTACTTGGAAAATATCCTGATTGCAGCAATTAAGACTATTTTTTTTATTTAAGACCTTTTCAAAATGGTCCACGTCTTAGGAATCTAAGGTCCTCAGCAGTTGGTATTAACTTCTACCCATCTACTAGATCTTTACTTGAAGCAACACCTCAACCATCCTGCATGAACGCTGACTTTGAAATCTTTTGCTTTCATACCTTTTTTTCTTTCAATCAGTGTGACTACGCTATTAGGTAGACATGTTCCACATCCTTTTATTTACATTACCATAAGATCACCCAGCAGCATTCACTGACTAAAAGGAATATGTTCATCAGTAAGTATGCTTCTTAAAGTTACTTTTAACATGAAACAATATGTAAATATGCTGGAAAGCAAGCATAGACTTTAAAACAATCTTGAAAACTGGGGAAACACTCTAAAAATTAGTTAGGCAAAATGTAAGGTAGATACAAATAACTGATTGCACAAATAGAGGATGAGAAATAACTGGTTAAGGGGTGCTGATTTGGTGTGGGCCAATTTCAGAGAGCCCAAAGACAAGACGGAAGGATCATCATCAATGTAAAAAAAAAACAACCAAGAAATTCAGGAAAATCTGAAAGAACTGTGGATGGGAAGAGAGATGGATTATTGGTCTTCAAATAGCTGAAGAGGTTATTCTACTCTGAGTCTTTGGTGGATAGGTAAAGAGCTAGGTGGCTAAAATTACTTTAGTAGATTAGATATTGGAAAATGTAAGGATAGTGAAAGTCTACAGTGGACTGTTTTGCAGAGTAAAGCATCTCCCTCACCAGGGATCATGGAGAACAGATTAGACAATAGTCTGTCAAAAACAATGCCGTTATAGCTGACTCTTCTTCGAGTCAGAAAACAGAGTACATCGCAGCCACTTTTAGCCCTATTTTCAAAGATTACAATGTGATTCTATTTGAGAACGCGTGCTGGTTTTGGCTGGGATAGATTTAATTTTCTTCATAGTAGCTGGTATGGGGCTATGTTTGGGATTTGTGCTGAAAACAGTGTTGATAATACAGGAATGTTTTCCTTACTGCTGAGCAGTGCTCACACATCTCCAAGGCCTTTTCTGTTCTCACCCCACCCCACCAGCGAGGAGGCGGGGGCGGGGCACAAGAATTTGGGAGGGGACACAGCCAGGACAGCTGACCCCAGCTGACCAAAGGGATATCCCAGACCATATGATGTCATGCCCAGCAGATAAAGCTGGGGGAAGAAGGAGGAAGGGGGGGACATTTGGAGTGATGGTGTTCATCTTCCCCAGTAACCGTTACCCATGACGGAGCCCTGCTTTCCTGGAGATGGCTGAACACCTGCCTGCCCATGGGAAGTGGGGAATGAATTCCTTGTTTTGCTTTGCTTGTGTGCACGGCTTTTGCTTTACCTATTCAACTGTTTTCTCACTTTTACCCTTCCAATTCTCTCCCCTATTCCACCAGAGGGGAGTGAGCGGCTGTGTGGGGCTTAGTTGCTGGCTGGGGTTAAACCATGACAGAATGAAACATCAAATGTCCTTATAGGCCTGGTGAAAAGTATTTTTGATCAAAATTCTTTTTCCCAATAGAAAATTAATTTTTGACTGGGTATTTTCCCACACATCATGTCTGCTTTCTACATTGCACTTTTCTGACTATGGTTTTCGCTGGATTTATAATATTTTTTCTGACCGAGGCAGCTGCAATTTCTACTTAAAACATTTCCCCAGGTTTTGTTTCCATGCTACATTCCCTAACTCTTTTCTACATCAAAACTTTTCCAGTGCAGACCAATCTTTTTCACTTAATTAATATAAAGAAAAGAATTTATAATGAAGAGAAGATGATTCATATATACTTTGTTTAAAGACACCTCTGTGCAGGTTTGGCCACACAATACCACATGGCAGTACAGCCTTCCAGTACCTAAAGGGAGCCTACATGAAAGCCAGGGAGGGACTTTTTACCAGGGCATGTAGTGGTAGGACAAGGGGTAATGGCTTTAAACTGAAAGAGGGTAGATGCCAAAAATCAAACCAGTCTGTTTATGGCCAAACACTGTTTGAATCAACAATGCATGTGCTAGGAAATGTTGATGTTTTTTTCTTGCATTTATAGAAAAAGTCTGTATTTTCTGCAGGCCAAAAATTGTTTTCTCCTGCCCCTCCTTTCACGATGATTTTCCACTGGAAAAATGAAGAATTCTCTGACCACTTCCCATCAAGACAGATATTAGGAAACCAAGAGGAATTAAGCTAGAAGGGATGAGCAGCTCTGCCAACAGTACCTTCATTATTTCCTGGAGGAGGAAGCTTTTTAAATTTTACAAGTACAAAGGAAGTGCTTCTATTGTCAATGGAAAGAGTGCAACTTGATTTTCAAATATTCCTCACCTGTAAGTTCGGAATAAATTTATGATCAGACGCATGGATCCATTCGGCAACTCTTGAAAATATCAGTGCTGAATTCTGATAGCGATCCCCACTGAAAGAGATAGAAAGGCTGAGTGGATGCATTTTTCTATTCCTTGGACAGGCTTAGCACTTCTCTGTATTATTATTCTCCAATTTCAATGGTACAAAAGTTTCTAGCAAGGAAGTAGTCTGACGATGGAGCCTGACAGCACTCCAGAACATATTATGTTAACTGACAAAAGGAAACATTTTTCTATACTCACGAGGAAGCTGGGCAAACCGATTCAGGTGTAAGAAGGGTGCTCAAGTTAAATATTCTTTGATGATCATATCTGCCTTCAGGGAACCCTTGAAAATGTTGCTACCAGGTTTCCAGCGGAGGAAATTGATGAGACCTCAGAGAGAATGGAGGCATGGGGCCATTCCCAGTTCAATCACCACAGTCCCCACTCTGTCCAAGTGCTTCAGAGAGTGGTTTTATCGAAGGAACCAGGTAGAACCTTTATGAGCAAGACTTGCTGGAGGGGGGTTGACTGATACAGAAGACAAACACCCAGAAATTCTTGCTTTCAGCTTGGAACGAGGCATGTCCCACAACACAAGCACTGGAAACTAAATTGCTGACAAAACATTTCTTTCTTCAAATTCAGTGGCAGAAGATAAGCTGGCAGGCACCAACATCTCATTTCTTTCATGTAAGTAGAAGGTAATATATCACTCGCTAAAAAGCCCACGTAACCTTGAATGAAAAGAAATAAAGACAAACCTCAAAAGAAAGCCTTAAAAAGCCATTCTTGGAGACTGTTTCTTGAGGACAGACACAACCTGGCAGCTTAATGTCTCAAGTACTAAAAACAGTACTTCCCGCTAGAGAAAACAATGTAGCAGTATTCTCAGAGAGGTAAGAAAAGATTTGATTATAAGAAGCAGCAATCAATCCTATTTCTGTGAGAACAATGCATATTCGAGTCCCAATCTGCTGACAACTTCTGGAATAGAGTTTTATTGTATTTCTGACCTCTTGATAAAATACATTCAATTTTATTTTTTTTATTTAGGGAAAACTAAGCCTTTCTTGACACTCTCAGAGAGGATGAATAACAAGACAGAAGAAAGTTTGTTGTTTATTTTTCTCTGAAAATGGTGTTACTGTAACACGTCCCACCCTGATACAACATTAGCTTTAGAAATAATGATAAATAATCATCCCTGTAAGATAACACCATTAATTTTATAGCATTAATACTCAGTGGAAATATATGCCCTTTTGGGTGAGGCATAGTCAAGACGTTCTGAGTAGCCCACAATTTCAGAAGCAGATGCAGGCAATGGGAAGTGGCTTAGCAGGAACCAGGATGGAAGAAAGCTTCTCGTCAAAGTAGCATCAAAGCTGATAAAGGGATCCAAACCCAATCCCGTGCAGATTGTAGTTACATTTGAGCCATTGGTACCGGCACTGTCACATTTCTGAGAAGCACTGAACATACTTGGCCCTGATCAGAACTACCACCAGAAATATTTTCTATCAAAGCTACTGGTTTTAATATATTAACGTATATAGGCAAGCTGGGTAACATTCTTTTTCAATTAAAATACCATACACAGCATCTATAAGAGGGATAAATTCAACTTGTATTTAGAACTGACAGTTGCTTATTCTTTCACATCATCAGCAAGTCACCCACAGGTGCAGAGAGCTCTGACTTTCCAGCCAAGAGGATTTCAGATGCTAGATTTAAAATGACATATGATAATCCAGAAATGAAAATTAAGTGTCATGTACTCCTTCATATAAAAAGAAACACCCATCACTAAGAGGAAGACAGCATTGCTGGAGGGGGGTTTTTTGTTTCATTTTGTTTCAAGCCTGCTATTCAACTGCTATTTCAGTGAGTAACGCAAGTGACACTCAGCAAGTCTATAAACATAAGGTTCACCTTTCAAATCTAACCCAACATCCTCGAAGTTTAACATATGCTTCAAAACAGGCTGACTTCAGAAACATTTTGTTTCTTATACATGCTTTACCTTCAGAAAGCCTTTTGCAAAACATTTCTTGCTGCTCTTTCCAACCCTTCTGCTTCAGGCTGCCATTGGTTTATTATACCAACATGACCTCGTCTCCCTGAGACTCTACCTCAGGAAGTTGTAAAACCGTGATCTTGTTTCAGTTATTAGGAATTCCAAATTGAAAATTAATCATCTCAGAGTTTTAAGAAGTTGCAGCTATCATGAAAATAAATTTGAAATCAACCTTTTTTCATGTCCACCTGCCATCTTTATAAAAGTCAAAACCATATGTGTTTCCTCTTTGAAGTCCGGTTTTGCCCCCTAATGATAGCCTTCACATTCCACAATATTGTTCTGTTAGCTCTAGCCTTCCTTCAGCCAACAAGGGGAAAAAAGAAAAGAAAAAAAAAAGTAAAAAAAATCAACAGCAGCATGACAAATGCTTGTGCAGATGTCTGATGCTGATGTAACAAATGGCTATAGTCTATGAAGTTACAAGTACAAAATAATGTCAACAAGTTGCAATGATAAAACAGCCCATGAAATACTTCAATATATGTTCAACATTCAGGGCAATTTCTGGTTTGCATTACCGATCATTTTTTTACTAGGTTGAAATGATTCTTCTTACAGAAGAGCCTTTGTTTATGGGTTGGTTTTTTTCAAATTTCTGTCACAGCCTTCACATTGGTAATTCTGATTAATGTGCTCCGATTCCCTTATTTTCTCAAGACTTTGCATTTTGTTATGAAAAAGAAAGCATTTGTACTGCTTTAGAATCCAAGCTCTAGGCTGGGTAGAATGAAGTTGTCACTGCTGCAACACTTGCGGTAACTCACCTTGCAGGTCTTCGAAAAGCATCAGAAGTGCACAAGTTTGCTGCTCTGCTAGTGCCCATTTGTGAAAAGCACAAAATGTAGAGCTGGGTCATGTAGAACACAGGATGATTTTGGTCTCAGCAAAGGTTTTAACCCAATTGTAAGTTTTCTATTTTTCTGTAATAAAAATTAAACTTCCTTGGGTTTTCTTTTTAATGTTTAAAGCAGATGGACAGGAAAATCAAAATACTAGTTGCTTTCATTTGTCATTCACAAACTGCCAAGCTGAGCACAGAAATATAGCACGCTTATATCCTTCATTATAATCTAGTCATTCAAACATGCAAACAGGGGGAAGGGAGGAAAAGTATATAAAAAAAAAATAATCAAAAGTGAATAAGATAGAAGCACAAAAGGTTGGTGCTGTGGCTGGATACAAAATCAGGCACTCATGAAAGAATTCTAAGTCCACCTTTAATTGGGAAAACACATTTTGTCCCACATGCAAATATTAAACTGGTTTAGTCAAACCTATGCAAGGCCTGTGCAACACCACAGCTGATTTGAATCACACAATTTACTTCGTTTTTAACTGAGAGGCTTGCTTTTAACTGAGAGGCTTGCACCTCTCTAAACCAAGTCTACTAAAGTGACTTGGATATATTCAACAAAATAGGTGCATGCTGGTTTGCAGACAAGCCATATTAACAGATTTTATGATATTAAACTAAAGCTTTTGCATGCTGTATTGTTCTGTGAAGCTTGTAACTTTCAAGTTTCACCCCAACAGTAGCATAGATGGTCTAGATGAATCTGGGGGGTAACTAATCAGAATGAGAAAACAAGAAAACAGTGGAGAAGTTCCTTTTGAACAAACTAAAGCGGTGTTCAGTGGCTGCTGAGCTCCAGTATGATGGTTTTTTTACACAGTCCCATCCATTAAACTTAACTTTCTAATGTCTAGAAATAAGACATTATTGAACAAATTGTATCATGACTTTTACAAAACCTCTTCCATTATTCTATTTTGTGTAAACCATGAAAAACATGAAACAATTTCTAATTAATAAAAATAATAAAAATAAAAAGATACATTAGATAAGAATAGAAGCCTAATGGCTTTTGAATTTTAATTCAGATTTTGGGATAATCCTAGACAATCATTTTACACATGAAGGAAGATTCCACACTCTTCTAATGAAGATTTACAAAAGACAACGTTGGGTTTTGTAGTTCCCAGGGGCTGCATACTATGTCAGCCTTACAGACAATATTTTTCATATTAGTCTGGAAATCACAAAGGAAGAAGGTGCAATTTTGACAATATCTTCCTTCAAAACCTGTGTTCATAGGGTATCTGTGCCCACTGTATTCCATTGAAGATCCATTTGTTCTCTCAACTGATACCTATTTAGAAACAAACAAACAAAAAAATTTAAAATCCTTACTTTTGCACCTCCCCAATTCAGCACTTTGTTTGCCAAAAGGGAACGAGCACATAGCTGGTGCTTGACAGAGGCTGTCTTTGTCTGGTACTCAGTCACATCACAAACAGCAGGGTCATTTTATCTCATAACAGGGGGAAAACCAAAAAAAAAGAGCAGACTGAAAAAAACCAGTTCCAAATCTCAAAAGAACAAACTGCAGGCATAAGACATATCTGTTTTGTTCAAGTAGAACAGATACTGAAAGTAGCTGCTGACCACCAGTATTCACCTTGCAGGATTGATTTTCACTATTTTTCCAAGTTGCAATTTTAGAGTTTCTCAGTAAGGGTACAGACCTGCTTCCAAGTGTCACATGTGAAGATGAGTCAATGCGTTTCAGTTCATAACAACACGCTTTTCTTAGTCAACTTTCAGTTGTCCACTACAAATAGCCAAAACACCCTAAATCAAATCAAAATCTACAGCTTTCAATGAAAGTATAGGGTACTAGTCATAAGCAAAATCTCAACTAGAAATAAGACATTATGGAACAAATTGTGTCATGACTTTTACAAAACCTCTTCCATTATTCTATTTTATATAAACCATGAAAAACATGAAACAAACACTCAAAAAACCCGCCCTTAAACAAATTAAACACTTCTCTACTATGCCAGCTTTCCCGGCCAACACATTGACAATAAGCAAAGATACAGCTTGCTTGGGGTTCGGTTAGGTGAGAGGTATGTTTCTATTACTTCAGCAGGGGACAAAAATCTCATGATGGCACCAGTAACGTCACACACACAAGGGCACCCGGCTCATTCATTCATGGGTTTCATTAAACCTCAAAACGGCAATTTTACATATGGAAAAAAAATGAGCTAAAAGCTTTTTCTGAGTCACAAAAGTAGGAAAAATAAAGCTACTGTGGATATTTGTGCAAGCAAAGACAGAGACTGCACATCGTTTCCTAATTCTCTGCACTGTCATGGGAGCAGCAGAACTGCCTGGCTTCCGAGCTAGGCAAGCAGGATTGCATTTGCATGATGCAAATACATGATGTCGTGGCTCTTCAGGGGCTGGGAAGAAAGCTATAGAATTTGGCACCACTGGAATGAACTGTGTTTTAGCTGGAGAGCAAACCAGAGTATTTCTCAAACAAGGAGAGGTACAGCCAGGACTTGCTCTCATTTCTATCAATCACAACTGTAAAAACTTCCAGACTGCTGACAAGTTACTTGAAGGAGCCCCAGCCATTACTAGTGAATAAGGCCTTCCCAACTGCTGTCTGAGTATCTCAGAGCTTTATCCAAGTCCTCCCAGCCGTAAATCTCAAAATGAGGTGTAGTGGCCAAGAGAACTGATACAATCCTTGGATGCATAAGCAGGGAAATAGCATGTAGCATGTAGGAGCAACGAACGGGTATTACCCTCTGCACATTGCATTAGTGACACCATAAGTAGTATACTGGGAGCTCCCCAAAAGAATTTGGCAAACTGGTGATAGCTCAGATGAGAGCCACAAAGTGATTCAATGTCTTGAAAATATTGTCTTATAATAACAGACTAAAGAATCTTAACCCATTTAGTTCATCACATCGACAAATCCAAGTGGTGACTGACCACAGACTACAGGTCACAACATAAGGAAGACATTTGTGATAGCAGGGAGCTCTGCAATCTAGCTAGGGTGGAAAAAAAAGACAAAATGACATCTTGCGGAGGGAAGCTGGTATTAGAAACACTGATTTCAACAAGGGTTATTGACTGTTGGAGCATTCCACCAAAGATGGAGGGGATTGACCATGGTGTAATATCTTTAGACCAAGTAAGTCCCCTTTCTACAATTCCAACAGAAAAAAACCCAGGCTCTCAGCAATGCATATTCAGTGTGGTTCTCCAGCTTGTGTAATATCGTTCAGGATAGATGATCATAATGGACTCCTCTGACACTAAAAATAAATGAGCCTATATGCGAGCTATAGGCTCAATGATCACAGAACACTAAAACCACCATGTTAGTATCTCCCCATTTGTCACCATTCAATAAAAGGCTGTGATTTAAGCATTTCTAAAAATTATTGCCCGGCAGCTTTACAAATAGGATATTCAGAGATGTGTCTGTAACTTCTCTTTCTCCTGCTAATACCACGCAAACTCCTGTCCTTTATTTCTCCCTCAGACCTAGATCCAAACATTCAGCCATTTTAATATGACTCTCAGGGCAATTTACCAAAACTATCCAGGCAAAAACCCCCTTCCCAGCAGAATTTTTTCTCTTGAGATCACTCTTCTTGCATAGAAGCTGGAAGGCTGAATTTTAGGAGGACAGGACAAGAGCTATGTGCCAGCAGAATCACAGATTAGAAGTGTGCTTTAAGAAACAAAGATCTATTTTAAAACCAAAACACAAAGGGAATAGTTTGCCTTTCCAAAGGAGCTTACTAATTTCAATTACACATTCATTAATATTAATAAATACACCATGATAAGTAAATGCAGCGTTTTACAGACATTACTATAAAATATTCTTTGTCCTCAAAAGCTTATTATTCCAGGATCAAAACCTTCATCAAGATCCATGTATGGGAGTATTTATATAATCATATATTAGACAACACAATAAAACCCCAATAGAAACAGAAAGATAAGAAATATGACAGCAATCAGTAACATGAAAAAGATCCTTGGGAGACAGGAAAGTTTACTGAAAAAGATGTGCTGAAAACCCTGTTTCCTAGGAATCATTCAAAATAGCTTTCAATATGCCATTCATCCCAATGAGAAGTCAATAATCCAACATGATGTACTCTTTATGTTAGGTAAAAAAGAGGTATGTTGAGAAAGTTTGGAAGTGCTCAGATTAAAAAAAAAAAAAAAAAAAAAAAGGAAGGGAAAAAAGCCAGTGGTAACTTCAGAAACTGTGAAAGGCAGTTCTGGAAGAGACAGATGAGTGGTCAAAGATGCTGAAGAAACACACACTAATTACATGGCTCTCACCACCACATGTGATATCACTCACCCAGACCAACACAAGCTCTCCGAAACAAAAATCAGCACATTTTCCAAGGGTCTTCAAAAAAACTTAGTAAATCCAGCTTCTGCCTTCTTTGATGATTTATGTTAATACACTGCAGCCATTTTTTCTGTGTACAGTCTATGGAACAACTGAAATTTAAATTAATGTTTCCCATAGAATATCCAGCATATCAAAATGGCAACAAATTAATTTCACAAGATGTTTCAGATTTAATGGAGACCTTTGCTTTTATTAGAAAGCCCAATTTTCATATCCTGAGCTGGAACCCTTATTCATGATCATATTTAGAACATGCTGACAGTAACGCACTGTGGAATGATGACACGGGTATGCTCCTTAGGACGGGCTGCTGACTTCCAAAGTTTAGTGCAGAAGCTTGTTTCTTTGTTTTACTCAATATTATTTCCTTTGTTTTAGAGGTGAGAGCCAACTTTCAACTGCTCTGCTTTAAAAGCCTGATGAATTACACAAGTTGTACATGTATACGTTACATATGTTTATTGCATAACTACTGTAAAATCATTTTGCTTTATAATATAATACAATTACAGGCTGGAAATCTGCCACATTTGGCTAGTTCTATGTTTCTCAAATCTAGTCCCAGACAGCGTTTTTCCCCAAAGGTGCATAAACGATACGTGAACCTCCCAAAAGACAGTCCTGGAAGTGTGCAAGAACCCTTCCCAGAAAGAAAAAGAAATGGGAAGAGTGATGCATTTCGGAGGCGCGCATTGCACATGTAATAGAGGGGAAAAAAGATGCTTTGCCACTGCCACCTTTGTCCAGTGAGAAACCTAAAGTAAATTAAATGCAGCTGGATACACTCTTCGCTGTCAATTGACTTGGTTCCCTGCCCAGCTCCCTTAATACATTGCCATTGCAAGGGTTTGCTTGGGAGCTGCAACTGTAAATCACGCTGTGAAGCTGCTTCCTCTCTTCTCGCACGCACCTGCGTAGGAAACGTGCCAAGGGGCAGAATTAGGCATGCTAGCAGAACTATAGGCAATACGGCAACCCCAGAAGCAGCCTGGGATGGGCTGCCATAACTCAGAGCAGCCAGGGGCTTTTTTGACCTGCAGAGCAGCTGAGA
The DNA here is from genome assembly GCF_929443795.1 of Astur gentilis. NCBI lineage: Eukaryota > Metazoa > Chordata > Aves > Accipitriformes > Accipitridae > Astur > Astur gentilis. The sequence goes on from NC_064891.1 coordinate 31,308,971, forward strand.
ATCTAGAGGATGCATAAATGGCACAAGTTTTCTAGAGGCAGACCCAGGAGACCCCAGCACAGGCAGCTGCTGGAGGCCCCAGCTGTGCACAGCCAGCGCCGGCAGGAGCCTTCGAATAGCAGCACCAGGGTCGGGGTACGGACGCGCCAACAAATGGCCCAAAGCAGACCGAGCTGCACTCGCAAAAGCCGCGGGGAGCTGCAGGGAGGTGCCACGCCTGCCTTTGGGATCTGGCCTGGATGGTTCGCTCCCCTACAAGTACCTGGGGCTTGTTTCCATTCGAGTCCCTCGGGCCACATGTGATAGACGATTCCAGCTCTGCTGATGCCCCAGCGAGGAATAGACACAACGGAGAGACCAACGTTGCTTGGGGTTTTTATCCTAGCTTTGACGGCTTTGCCTGAGCCTCCGCCCCAGGGATTCCTGTTTTGAGAAACATTGCTCTAGATAACAATTTAGCTGTTTTAAATAAAGCCATTTATAATGCAGGTGGACGGTCTGTTAGTCACATGCGGTAATGCATTACATCCATTACGCTAAATCCACAGTGATTTCAGCTCCAGAATGAATGTGCAATGTTCATTTGTCTCCTACCTCATTGGCTGTATAATAAATGTAGAATATCTGTCACACTATCTCAAAATGTCTGTTTTATCTGTAAAGTGTTTGACAAAGCACATGTTACGAATGACTATTCATAATTAGTTATATACAGATCTATTGTATATACTGTTACAGAAATATAGTGTAGCTAGGAACTGACAGACAGTACTCAGCCATCACTGTATTACAAGAGAGAAAGAGAGCACTGGAGTCAAGACCCCTCTTATTTCTCCTCCCCAACCGCTACCGTCATCCTTGCCGCGTACAGACTGTGACAAATAGGTTTGGACACTTTGCTTAAGGAAAAAAAAAAACCAGCAAACATACATCAGGAGAGGCACTGCGATCCGCAGGTATTAGGAGGAAACTGGAAACAAGAAACCACCAAATTTTACCAACAGAGTAAATCATGGATTTGTGTTAGCAGGCACCTTCTGCCTCCGTGTCTCCATCTATGAAATGGAAATCCCCTCAAACAGGCACAATGGGCGTTCATTAACATTCACCCGGGACTTCCCACCCTCAGGGTGCTTTTGTAGCATAAAGCTAATCATTAAAAACCATTAGTTTAACTAACCCTCACAGTCCACCATGTCTTAGTAAGTTCTTCTTCCATTTAGTTACTTTGGACTTTAAGCTCTATCTCTGGACAAACTATCAGTTACCAAAATGAGGGCAGTATGATCTGATTCTTAGATACTCCCCCCCCCAGAGACCAGGCTTCAGTTCAAATCAAGCAAATATGAAGTATAACTTTAAGGACTAGACAAAGTCCACCAGATGATTATTTGTCTTAAGGTTCACTGCATGGTATTCAGCACAATAAAACAAACCAGGTTAACTCCCTGTGTTAGCATACCTGGAAACATAAACAAACTCCCATTTATAATACGTATTTTACCCTCCTAAAGACTTCCAAGGGGTGCTAACAATCCAAAATCAAAATTCTCCAGGTTGCATCCTTGGCTTAAGGGCAAAGCTCTCTTTGGCTCCAGCTACGAAATCAGAATCTATTGCAAACATAAATGTTGAATTATAAAATAAATTCCACTTCAGATTGCTATGGCATCATCCTTAGTAGATCTGCCTAAATTAAAAGATAGCACATATTTCCATTAATTCTTCAAAAATAGCTTGTAACCTGTAAAAAAGGTACGCAGGTCCATAATCTCTTATGGACTTAATATCCACGCTATTGTTTTCATCTTAATTTTACATTTCCTCTCTGACTGCTCAGCACCATTTAAGCCAACTTCAGAGACTAAAGTTACTGCTGTCCCAGTGAATACACGCCTACCAATCCTGCATTTTATCTAAGGTTAGTCCATTGAAATAGTTGACCTTTGTTTGCTTCAAAAGTCTGACAAAAATCACTGCTCAAGGTGATGTGGCTGTACAAACATATTTAGCTGAGATTTAAGCTGTCACTGAGATGGCATAAGGCTTCATCCTGTGTAACACACAGAACTTATGACATAAATGTGGCCTCAGGGACTTCTTTCATGATTCAACAAGTCTCCTGGTAATAGCAGAAAATGTAAACAGGTATTATAGTTCTGGAGGGGCTGCCTTGCATTTCCTTTCTGCTTCTTGCCATGTGGTCACACCTCACCATGCTGAGCACAAGTTAAACTCCAACAAAGCCAACTTGTAAATGCTCTGGAGAAACTACAAACAATACCATTGTCTTTAGAAAGCATTCAGAGAAAAAAGAGAACAAGCAGTTGGCACTTGACACAGGGACTAAGCCCAACAAAGTGTTTTGAAGATTATTCTTTCCTGCTTTTATAACCTGCTAACTTCTTGTTGTTAGTTTTTAATCCAGTATCATGCCCACACTGTTTCTTTGTTACCTCTAACCAGGCTTTGGGAAAAGTAAAAATCTCATCTTCACACGTTTCTACACCTTTCCACAAACTTCTAAGCCAAACAGTATAACTAGCACAGTGTGTTTCCCCTTCGGAGTTTGGACTTGTGTCCTTTGCATAAATCATTACTTCTACAGAAAGTAAAGAAGAAATGTGTAATAGTGGGTTAATTTATATGATGGAATAGGGCAACTGAGTCCCTGTAAAACAGACTTGAAACAAGAACTCCAAACTACTTAGATATCTCTTGAAGGGATTTAGTATGGATACATACCGAGTATTACTTATGTAGTACTGGACATTGTCATTATACATATTAAAGCCTGTAAGATGGTAACAGAGAGGGACTAAAGAACATAAATGGGTCTGCTATCGAGCCCCAAATGCTGGTTATGTAAAAATTTTAACAAGTAAAAAAAACCCAACGACAAAAAAATCCCCAAGCATGTAACAACTTCTAGAAATTTCTATGATTTACTGAGAAAACATACCTTGGAAATAAAATAAGTCAAAACAGTTAAAGGGCATTGCCTGGTCCGCTTGCTTCATTATCACAGCAAAGATGTTCTCCTCTGCCTCAGCTAAGGAAATCATTTTAGCATGTGTCTGCTTGTCTCCACTGAGGGCAGCACTTAGGTATGTGCTGAAACTAAGTATTTCATGAAGTATCACATCAATGAGGTTTAACTGTGTGATTACAGTTTGACAAATGTCTCCATGGTCTCCTGAACCAGGACTTCTCCTTACTGTTAGCTGTATATAAAATGAGAACAGATTATTGGTACTTATATTAAAAGAACTGGGGCATCTACACTTTGAAAAGGATAGTTAAAAAAAAAAAAAAGATGAGGAAGAGAAAAAAATAATAAGTAACATTTGCAAAACGGAGCCTATCACCCTACTCTGAAAGACTCTCTGCAGCTTCATTTACCAAGAATGTTGTCAGTATGACTTGACTGGAAACTGTAAGCATGCACATAGGAGAAACACCTGAAAACATAAGTCTCTCCAGCTGACAATAGCCAAGGGAAAATCTAAAGCCTGAAAGCAGCTTTTGGACATAGCCTGAAAATAATAAGGCACACTATTTTAAGTAGGAGTATGTGATCAATGGAACAAAATACTTAGAAACATGACAGCTTTCCAAAAATCTAAATATTTGGCAAATGTGTATATGATGACTAGCTGATCATGACCCCTTTTGGACTAACTATGTAAGAATGATTTTTTCAAAAATCATAATAATAATAATAATCTCAGTTTGATTTAACTAGCAACTCTAGGAATAAGTTTGATTTTGCTGCAAGGACTAGATGGTCATAAGAAACAAAGTGCTAAGTATTTGGGTATCAATTGCCAAAATTCCAGCAACTGAGTTATTTTAAAATTATTTAATAGAATTAAGCATCTCAAAATCAGCACTTTTCATAACAGGAATCAAACAAACTTTTCCCTTTTTATCAGCTAAACAGAAATACAATACTACTGCTAGTCTAGTTTTATTTCTAGAGATATGCTGTAGCTCAAAATATCAAAGAATATTATTCTTGATACTTTGACAGCAGCACAGCATTGCACATATAAGTTCTCACTTCCACTTCAGGATGGAAGTATCTGAGAAGCAAAACTTTATTCAACATAGGGTTGGCAAAACCTGGCATGGTGTAAATTAAGTATGGTTTCTGCAACACTTTTTAAATAGGTTTTAGTATGAAAAGAGAAGATTTTCTTTTGAGCCGTCAATGTTTAATTCTTTGTGGCTGTCATTGTCAACATATTCGTATTGCACAGAGAGACTTGGTAAGAGAGCCCTCCCATGGCTAATGCAAGCCTTGCAAATTCCTTTGGTAGCAGCCAAACACTGGGTACCTTAATGGATAAAACACCCACTCCAGATTCCAAAACATGGCTAAACTGCATGCATCTTACGCAAGTTGTTGTGTAGCTGTGGAAGGGAGCACAACTTGGACTATGGTGAATACAAGTATGGTCACAAGTATCTCCAAGCAGCCTCTACCACCAGCAGCCACAATCAGTGGCATGGTTTTTCACATTGCAGACTTTCATGACCACTGCACCTTCTAATAGTGACCCATTCAGATGTGTTTTCAGCCTACCTGAGAAAGCAGCTTAGAGTCTGAAAGTGTACATTAAAATTACAATCATGTAAACGTATTCACTTCTGCTGCTAACTAAATACAAAACACATGCCAAATCTGCCATCTGATGTGCAAACTAGAAGAAGAAAAAAAAAGAACAACTCAGGGATATAATTACTTAGTTTAAAGGTAGCTGTCTCCGGGGCTACATTCCTTGGTTTAGAGTCAGCTTATGAAACTCAAATATATTGCTGAACTCATGGAAGTAGATTCAAAGCCTTCATAGGCCTTACTCAAATGAGAGCTCACACACACATTGTGAAGGAATGACGGGATGATTTTGTTATCTCCTTATTCATAATTCTGCTGCAGTTCATAGATTTTCAGGATGGGTGCATGAGGTGGCCTGACTTGGGAAGACTCAGCATCCTTCTTTCAAACATGCCAGAGATCACGGGGAATGGGGTCTGCTGACTCAGGATTACATAGGGTGTCCAACGGATTTTCTGACATACTACCATTTGGTAGGGGAAGGAGAATGGGGTTGGGTTTTGGTCAGCTAAAGCTAAGCAGTTATTTTGTTTAGTTATTCTGGATTTTTTTCCTCCCCAGGAACAGGAAAGACTGTCTGGAAACTATTCAGCTGGTTAACTGAAGCCAAAGTATTAGCAGCAATTCAACTATTTTTATTCCATAGTTTTCCTAACTAGTTGACATGGGAAAGGAGAAGCAGCAGATGAAAACCAGCGGATGACGGCTGGATGACATCACTCTTGGATCAATCTCAAAAGCAAGGTTTTAAAGCATGATAAAGCAAACACATCACTGGATAAACATCTGACCGCAAGTAATTCTTAATGGTCAGTGTTAAACCAGCAGGGAAGAATCAACGATTAAAAAAAAAAAATAAAGCAATGGTTGGAAACACAAAAAAAACACCACCAAGAAAACAAAACAACACAAAAAGAACCAATACAGATGGACACCAGTGATCCATACACACTGGGAAGCCTAATGAAATGTAAAATTTATAGAATGGGATAAGGACATATTAATTCTCACAGAGACTTAGAGACTTGGGGTTGGCAAATCAAGACTGCTTCTGTTCTGAAAGGAAAGCATTCTACTGACCTGCATTAGTATCAGCATCCTGCTTAAAAAAAAATAAAAAAATTACAACCTCAAATTCAAAGTACCATCCCATCTGTGATTAAGCTATAAACAAAGATCTAGATTCAAAGACCCATATTTTTAGAAGGATGAAAGGGGACAAACCCAGTAATTTCTGGTGAAGAAATGAGAGATTTAAAAAGAACCCCCAGTCTAAGTATCTAAAGAGTAAAACAGTAACCGTTTCATAACATGGTATGGAAAATTCTGATGGAATACTTGATAATTGTAAGAATGAACTATCCAAAGGTACAGTTTTGGGGAATTATAAGCTTTTGGTGATTTTTCAGGCCAGGCTAAACACCCATCTGTTACGGAGTGCTTAGGGATAATGAAGTTAATTCTGCCATAATCCCAGGAAATGGACTACAAAATCTGTCAGGCACCTTTCACACCGAATGCTTCTATGAAATACTTCACACATTATTTATATGGCAGGAAAAAAAAAATATCTTGGGAGCCCTCAGTATTCTAAATGGGAAGTAACACAAGTGCAAACCACAGATAATATTGGTTCTTGTCCATCAAGACTAAGTAGTTTGGTTTATTGTCCCCATGTGACATTTCTTTGGGTGGAAAAAGGGACAATTACAAGTGGATTAGGAAAGCGAGCGAATTGAAGTGCTATAAGTAGCACTCAGAAGGCAGGCCAGTAATTTTGGCATCAATATAGAGCATGTAACATTAAGCAGCAAATGACCAAGCATTCTCCGCAGTCAGACTTTGATGTTGGAAGGTCGGTGGGCCCCCAAGTCATCTCATGTTGCCTCATTGCATTTCCTTTAGAGCATTCCCCATCCCTGGCACATCCTATTCCCCGAACCAAGGGCTACTTCTTCTCTGGGCTCTGCTTAGTGGGGTTTTGACATCCTCTCCCCTAATTTTAACTCTCTCCCTCCCCCCACTGAAATGTTTTCCCACATTTTATTTTATTTGAAGGATGGGGACCATCCTGCCAGGTGGATATTCCCCAAGTCTCACAACTCTACTCAAACGGTCTCTTATCAGGGTGCCCCTGAGCAGGGAGAGCTCATAACTCACTTGAATGGGAAACAGTTGGGGGCTCGCCACACTTCATCCTACGAGACTGTTGACACTGTTAGCAGCTGTTAGTGTCGCTCTCGTTTTTACCAACTGGGAGCATATCAAAATGTTACACGCACATTCAGCAGTGTAGTCTCTCCTCTTTCAGTTTAATGGGAATTAAGCACACACATCAAGGGGAAAATACACTCTACAGTTGCTAAGTATTTTATACGTTCATTTTCTAAACTTACTTTCTATGGGGAAAAAAAGAATTCAAGTTTAAGGCACTCCAGGAAAAATAATGTTCCCTCAAAGCCAGTTAATACCAGTAATGGCATCATTTAACTATACAAAACTTTATTTCACAGCAGGGCAATTAAGATTGCTGTATCACACTCTTAATTTAGGGAAACACAAAACCTTACAGCAATTTCTTGGTAATCTATACAAAATGAGATCGGCAAGCTCCATTCAGTTCCCAACAGACAACCGTCCACATTGCAAAACTGTGAAAACTTTGCTGGCAGACTCATTTGGGAGGCCAAGAGTGGAATAGCCATGGACTCTAGACACACGACCATACACAAATGGAGGAAGATGGAGATACCAGATCGCTACTTTCCATAAGATACAGCTTCTTGTCCCAAAAAGGAAGTGAGAGCTTCAATGCTGGATTAAACTAGCATTTTTGTGACACGTTCACAGAAGCACACGTCACTTGAAAATAAAAATGCGTGGCACATCACCTACTATACATGTACTTTATCTCGCATCTGGTGCTAGCAGCCACAACTTGTATATCTTGACCGCAGTTTTTGTTCCACGTTTTGCAAATAAAGATACAACTCTTCGTTTCTGAAATCTTAGGTACCAGCAAGCAGTGAGGATAAGCAAGTTATACCAGTTGTGTCATTATTTCATTGTTTACACTTGCGTACATGCTAGTGACAGGGAAAACAGTTTCATCAATGGATCACCCAGGCTCTGGGGTGACTCTCAGCTCTGGAGTATTTAGATACTGTGATTTAAGATGTCACCACTGGCAGCTGTCAGCCACCTCTAAACTTAGCAGCAGCAGGAATAATCTTGTGCCAGACCTTCAGCCGCTGCAATTCACAGCCTGACATATTTCCTTAAACCACCTTCATCGCTTAGTCAATGCATCTGTGTCCCAGACTTACCCACCTGCCTGTGAATTGCAGCAGCTGAAGATCTGGAGTCCATTTACTCTTGCTGCCCTTGCAAAGAAGGCAGTAGCCTTTTGTTCAGGAGCGGACAGACAGCTTCTGGTGAAGCAGCCCAACGTGTCACTACTAGGACAGCCATGCTGTAGCTCCTACTACCACATCGTCCTTAGGACACAGTCAGCACACAGTCACATGTGCTGCAACCAGCCAGTCCGATAGCATCCCAGAAACAACTCTCCCCATAGCACTAGCACAACAAATTCTCTTTTGGGACAGAATGTATTGCAAACATTATTCTAAACCATGAGCTCTCTCTAATCAGTCCCTTCCAGTAGATCTCAACACTCTCATTCATTTGCAATGCTTGAATAGTTGGATCTAAATAAAAAAAAATTACCATGCAGCAGTGGGTGATGTATAAAATAACAGGGAAAGCTGAGATTGGCTATAAAATATGTGCTCTGACAGCTTGCAAGAATTGTTTTTGATAACTCACACGCAGGCATACACACTCAGCTAAAAAATTATAGAATCATTTAAGTTGGAAAAGACCTTCAAGATCATCGAGTCCAACCATCAACCATGCCCACTAAACCATGTCCTGAAGTACCCCATCGACTCACTTTTTTAATACCTCCAGGGAAGATGACTCAACCACTTCCCTGGGCAGCCTATTCCAATGTCTGACAACCCTCTCAGTAAAGTTGTTTTTCCTAATATCCAATCTAAACCTCCCCTGGTGCAACTTGAGGCCATTTCCTCTGGTCCTATCACCAGTTACTTGATAGAAGATACCAGCATCCACCTCACTACAACCTCCTTTCAGGTAGTTGTAGAGAGCGATAAGGTCTCCCCTCAGCCTCCTTTTCTCCAGGCTAAACCACCCCAGTTCCCTCAGCCGCTCCTCATCAGACTTGTGCTCCAGGTCCTTTCCCAACTTGGTTGCCCTTCTCTGGACACGCTCCAGCACCTCCATGTCTTTCCTGCAGTGAGGGACCCAAAACTGAACACAGGACTCGAGGTGCAGCCTCACCAGTGCTGAGTGCAGGGGAACAATCCTTTCCCTAGTCCTGCTGGCCACACTATTTCTGATACAGGCCAGGATGCCGTTGGCCTTCCTGGCCACCTGGGCACACTGCTGGCTCGTATTCAGCTGGTTGTCAACCAGCACCCCCAGGTCTTTCTCTGCCGGGCAGCTTTCCAGCCACTCTTCCTGAAACCTGTAGCACTGCATCGGGTTGCTGTGACCCAAATGCAGGACCCGGCACTTGGCCTTGTTGAACTTCATACAATTGGCCTGAGCCCATCGATCCAGCCTGTCCAGATCCCTCTGTAAAGCCTTCCTACCCTTGAGCAGATGACTTATCTTTCGTATCCCAAAGAAATGAAAACAAGTAAGCATGTTTTGTTCTTTTGTTCTGCAAATAATTCTTCTTCCTTCATATCCTGCTTTCTGTTCCTCTTTTTCCAGCTTTTTCTTTTTGAAATTAAAAGAACAGAAAAGAAATATAACAAGAGCTCTGCTTAAGCTCTGTTAGCCCTGAATTACTTAGCTACTACTGGTTTACCATGGTAAAAAAAACTAGAAAAGGTTATTTTGGGAAGATTTCCCAGTCCTCGCACTAGACCTCATGAGAAGTCAGAATGTAAATCCATGTAAGTTTTTAAATATGGACAGAAGTTAGTCCAAATTCTCATATAGGAATAGCAAATGTTTTAACAAAAGCTTTTGAAAACAAAGTTGTTTGGATTCAAAATGCTTCACTGGTTCCCCATGCTTCCGCAGGTTGTGACATGATGAACCACAGTTATTTGTAAAGAAAGGAGAAGGTGCCACCACTGCGGGACCCAGTCTACCAGTTCTGCCACAGACAATGTCGAGGCTGCCCGTCTCCTTAGATTTTCATTTCAAAGAGAGGAAAAACACACAGTAACAATACTGCAAGGAAAGGGTTACTTTCTTTAGAGGCTGAAATGTTTAGAGTTCACAGAATCCACATAGAAACCAGAAAGATGCTGCCTGAAGGACAACTTAGGGAAATTATTGCCTTTATTTAAAGTTATTTAAATTACTTATTAAAGCATTCTCGACTGGTTTTCCTCATCTACCTGTAGAGACTGTGAATTTTCAGCAACTCTATAAAGAAGAGCTGTATTCACCAAACATCTGAGACAAGTTAAAACGTGAGATTTGCAGCATTTCAGCCTCAGCTTAAAGTGTGAGCTTTCCACCAGCTGCTAAGAAGGAACTGTGTTGCCGTACCTACCAGCTCTTGTAGAGGCAAGATGTACAAGTTAGAGGGAATACCTTAGTTTAACAGAATGAGATTTACTAGTCACAGTTCTAGTAAAGACAACATAATCCAATCTAAAATAAGCACATGACTACACAAATTTCTTTCGCAAAGGCTCAAGCCAGATTTAACATAACAGAAAACACACGGTTCTTCCCTACTTTTGGTAGACATGCAACTTACTGCTGTTGTTGGACTCCAATACTAGATGACAGCAGTTGTAGGAGAAAGATAAAGCATATCTTGATAAACACGTAGACTAGCCCAACAGACTGCACTTCAACCACAAAGCAGGATCTCTCAAATACCTTGTTTTTTACTTACTACTATGCATTGCAACTCAGTTTCTGCACTGTGGCTGCATATTTTCGTAATACCGCAACAGAAACCAAAGCAAACAGCCACACTCAGGCACTCAACAAAAGATGAGTTAGCAATTGCTGGGGTTTTGGTTAGCTGCACAGCTCCTACACTGTTGGGGTTTTTTTCCCTAAAGAAGAGAACACTGCAGTGTGGTGAGAAATACCCTCCCAGAGCTCTCTCCTAATCACGACCTCAAGCTTGTTTCCACATCATCCCTTTCTGCATGCTGTCACCTCTCACCGTAAAGGCTGTGGCTTCCCATCAGATCTAGTTAAGTGGAGTGTTTCCCAGGAAGAAGGCGCAAAACTAATAAAGCGATTAGTGACCAATTAAATTAATTAACACTGTTTACCTACAGGAGAAAGGCAATCCTTAAACAATTAGCAGCAAGTTTATTTTTAAGAGTAAAAAAGCCTTTTGAAAACACCTTCTGAGTGACAATGTTTGTTTATTGACAGCCATCCAGGTATTACATTTTTCCATCCTCTCCTAACTCATTTCAGATGTTGGGAGAGCAACTGATCATTCAAAACAGAATATGCTTGATTCAAACAAGGGAACTATTTTTCATGGTAGCAATGGTTTAGCACTGTTATCTTTTACACTGATTGTGAGCTGATTTTAGGTAATGATTACACCTGCAGTCCTGCTGAAAGTTATGAATTATCAGCACCTGAGCAACGGCAGACTATTAACCCTTCTGTTTGGCTCCCCAAATAGAATATGAGAAAAATATTTCCGTATAACAAAAAACAATTTTGCTATAACCTGGTGTTAGCTTGGCACTACTGGGGAAAAATTTCTCTTCACAGAACAGAAACCAGAGACAAATATAAACTGCATCTATCTCATGTATATAACTGTATAGTCACATGCACATATTTCTGATCCCTTGCCCTTAGGGTGAAGACAGGAGAACAGACGAGGTCTTATTAGGACCATTCTGTCTCAGCTCTGCATGTAAAAACCCCAAAGAGAAGAAGTGTGTGGCTCTTGCAGTAGGGAAACTGTATGGATTTTTGATGTACTCACGTGAAACAGGTAAACACCAAATGCATTTCACGCAGACTACCAAACATCAGACTTTTACTTACATGAACATGGATAGGACTGAAACCATTAACCCAAGGAATACTGAATTGAATCTCATTAATTAGAAAGTTGTTAACATTTACATACTTCAAGAATTTCCTTTTGTTTTCTACATTGAATTTAAAATGTAGGGTCTAATAACAGATCTTTATGCCTCTGCTACAAATCCTTCTTTTCTTTCCTAGTGTATTGAAATGTTAACTTCTAGAAGATCTTCCCTCTGGGTCCACTGCCCTTCAACTGATTCCCTTAAATACATCGAGCCTGACTGAAGGACTTCCAGACTTAAAAAGCCCGAACAAGAGATATTTCTTTCAAAATATGATCAGCAAATTCTCTCATATAACAAAAAATTAAACCAACTGAACACGGACTTCATTTTGCTGTGTAGTCAGAGTATTATGGAGTAAGTGGGACAAATCTGATTTCTGCCTCGCATTGTTCCAACAACATATATATATTGTGCTCATGACTTTAAAGAAGCTTAACACAGAAATTTTATTTCATGTCCATATATCTTTATACGTAGATGATTTGCCCAGAATTGATAAATGATACCAGAATCATTTGGAACGTGTCCAGAGAAGGGCAACCAAGATGGTGAGGGGCCTGGAGCACACGTCTTATAAAGAGCGGCTGAGGGAGCTGGGGTTGTTCAGTCTGGAGAAGAGGAGGCTGAGGGGAGACCTTATCGCTCTCTACCACTGCCTGAAAGGGGGTGGTAGAGAGGTGGGTGTCCATCTCTTCTCCCAAGTAACAAGCGATAAGACAAGAAGAAATGGCTTCAAGTTGTGGCAAGGGAGATTTAGGTTAGATATTAGGAAAAAATTCTTTACTGAAAAGGTTGTCAGGCATTGGAACAGGCTGCCCAAGGATGTGGTTGAGTCACCGTCTCTGGAGCTATTCAAAAAGCGCGTAGACAAGGCACTTCAGGACCTGGTTTAGTGGGCATGGATGATGGCTGGACTCGATGATCTTGAAGGTCTTTTCCAACCTAAATGATTCTATGATTCTATGACGCGGCCTCAAGTTGCACCAGGGGAGGTTCAGATTGACTATTAGGCGAAATTTCTTTATTGCAAGGGTTATCAAGCATTGGAACAGGCTGCCCAGGGAAGTGGTTGAGGCAGCATGCCTGCGGGTATTTAAAAAACTTGCAGACGAGGTGCTTAGGGACATGGTTAACTGGTTGTGAGGTTGGCAGCGTGAGGTTTGCGGTTGGACTTGTGAGTCTTAAGGGCCTTTTCCAGCCTAAGGGATTCTATGATTTACCTTTAAGGTTGCCCGGCATAGAGTCAGGGGTTCGACTCGATGACCCTCGGGGGTGCCTCCCAACCTGGGATTTTCTGTGATTATGAGATTGCCACTGGCAGGCAGATGGTAAGAAAACCAAAATAAAGCACCACACAAGCTGCCATGAAGAAAACGAACTCGGAGCCATCCTTCACCAGTCCGCCAGGGCAGGTGCGGGTCGCTGAGCCGGGGTGGGGCCGAAGGGCGGGGCTGTGCCTGTGATGCATTCCGGCATCTATGACATCAGAGGGGACGAGTCACAATGGCGGGGGGGTATAAAAGGCACCAGCCGGCAGCGCTGCGCCAGTACAGCCTGGGCGAGCGGTGAGTGCGCAGGCGGGGGGAGGCTGGGCTGGACGAGGGCCGGGGCAGAAACGCGGGCCCCCGGTGGGGTGGGTTCTCAGCCTGCATCGAGGGCCCAGCTGCTGGCTCGGGCAGGGCACGGTGCCGCCGCCACCGGGGCTGGGCGCAGGCCTTGCTGCCTCCCAGCTGCCTCGTCCCCTCTCCTACCTGCCCCCAGCTCCCTGCGGCTCCCCCCTGATGCCAGCTCCCTCTCTCCCAGCCCCACTGAAACCCATCTCTCCCTCTTCCTGCAGGCCATGGCTGTGATAAAATTCTTCAAAATTCTTCTGCTTGCGCAATGCATTCTCTGGAACGTTCATGAGGTTAGTGATGAGCTGGATGAGGCCACACGCGAGCGCATGTGGCTGGATGAGTTCTATGAGAACCAGAAGATGACTCAGGTGCTGCAGAAGCTGGAGCAGGGGACGCAGCAGCTGGAGCAGAGGACCCAGGAGCAGAGCGGCTTTGCCTGGGGAACTCTGCTCTTTGGTGCCTTGCAGCAGTGGCAGTTCTGGGCCGTTGCTGAAGTCTTGCTCCTGCTCTTCGGGCTCTGCAGGGGGCTCAGGAAAAGGAGCCGTCAGCCGGGCAGCAGCAGCAAGGAGGCCGGCTCCGGAAAGAAGGCGGATAAGGAGGAGCAAGAAGTAAAACCTTTTACTGCAGCGGATGTGGGCAGGATTTTGGACAAGCGCTTCTGGGAACTGCAACAAGCGTTCACAATGATGGACGAGATGGTAGAATTCTACCGTATCACCCAAAAATGGGAGGAAAAATATCACGCCGCGATTGCAGCCAAACATCGGTGCGACGAGATTCTTGGAAGGTGGAAGTCCACGTGAGGACAACGCTGCCTGCCGCCTGCTCCTGCCTCTGAAGCCCCCCCGTGGGCACGCCTTCCACCTCTGGGAGATTTACCGTGTGCAAAGATGTCAATAAATCTCTTGTTTGGACAAAGGCTGTGTCCGTGAGTGTCCATGCATCTCTGGGTCGGGGTTTGCGGGCATAGGGTGCTGACAGCTCAGCTGCCACGGCATCGGGGAGCATCTTGCAGAAGAGCCCGTGCAGTAGGCTCTGGTCTCTGATTCACTGGGCTTCAGCTTCCCAGGTGCTGTGGGCTAATCCCAGCAGGCTGCTTGGCATCACACAGCTACTCAATCCCTTGCCCTCAGTGGCATGGTGGAGACAATCTGAAGGGTAGAAGTGGGAAAGCTTGGGGGCTGAGAGGTTTACAGTTTAGTAGGTAAAGCACGAGCTACACGCCCAGGCAAAGCAACATAAAGAATTCATTCGCTCCTGCCCTGGTCTGCCGACCAGACCCGCCTTTTTGGGAAGCCTTCTGCCTCCCTGGGGCTCGGGTTGAAGGCGTTACCAGGAAACTTCCGAGCCTTATCCGGCCCTCATTATTAGCCGCTCTTTCTTTCTCATGTGGGTACCAAGGAAGTCATGATGAGAAGTCCAAGGGCGATCAAAAGAGACTTCAGGGCCTCGGGCAGATTGGTAGAGGGGTCAGGAGCACAGGTAGTATTCTCCTCTGTCCTCCCAGCTGTAGGGAATGACATCGAAACAAACAGGCAGACGCAGTGTATCAATACCTGGCTCTGACGCTAGCGTCACTGGCCGAATTGGGGGTTTTTCAACCACGGGACGGTCTACACGACACCAGGCCTTGCTGAGGCCTGACGAGATCCCCCGTTCGTAGTGGGGGATAAGTATTTTTGCTCACGAGCGAGCGGGACTGACTGAAAGAGCTTTAAACTAGGTTGGAAATGGGGGAGGGGTAAAATCAGTCCTACTAGTGGTAAGCTAGGGACGGTAGGACAATGTTGGAGGAACAGTGTGCAGAGCTTTTGCTCTGCTCCACGATGTACCGGGTACGCAGAAGCGCGTTTGAAACGTTTGTAGGCTCAAGCGCACAGTGCAAGGAAGAGACAGGAGGAGCTAGAGGCCTCGGCTCAGTCCCAGAGCAACAACATACTGGCCTAAGGGACACTTGTTGGGAAGAGTCCTGTGACTGGAGTGCAGTGATGGACCCTGGGGCTGGGGGAGCTGGGGCTGTTTAGTCTGGAGAAGAGGAGGCTGAGGGGAGACCTGATCGCTCTCTACAGCTACCTGAAAAGGGGTGGTAGCGAGGTGGGTGCTGGTCTCTTCTGTCAGGTGGCTGGAGATAGGACGAGAGGAAATGGCCTCAAGTTGTGGCAAGGGAGATTTAGGATGGATATTAGGAAAAATTTCTTTACTGAAAGTGTTGTCAGGCATTGGAACAGGCTGCCCGGGGATGTGGTTGAGTCACCGGCTCTGGAGGTATTCAAAAAAAGCGTAGACAAGGCACTTCAGGACATGGTTTAGTGGGCATGGATGATGGTTGGACTCGATGATCTTGAAGGTCTCTTCCAACCTAAATGATTCTATGATTCAATGAATTAAGGACTCAGGTTCTCCTCAATACCTATATCTTGCTTTGACTCCAGTTTGTTTAAATTCTTTACAAAAATAGGATAATAGCAAAAAGTGGTTTTCGATAACTGCTGATCTGATTTCACCATATAAGTGCATAAAATCTATAAAGTGGGTGAGGGGAAAGAGATACTTAGACTTGAATTTTAGAGATGAAGCAGATGAAGCAGTTCTTCTGAAAGTCAGAGAATTAGTATAAAAATTTCTCAGCCCAAGAATGAAGGCCACATTACCAGTATGCTTTTAGGGGGAGTGAACCACATAAATGATTACCCTATCTCTAATAAAACTGTTTTGACTAATTTTGATGAGATTGAACCTTTTTTCTTTCTTGGCTTTTCAACATGGAAGATATTTTGAGCCATATTTATTTTTGGTTTCAAATAAATTCTTAATTATCATTATATTGATGGAAAAAATTAATAGGAATTCTTATGGTTTTAAAATAGCTGAAACTTTGAACTTAAAACTGAAATGATAAATTCAGTATTTCTTAAAGAAGGATTCATACAATTTTCCTATCATCCCTGGGAATTTAAGGATATTAAATTAGTTAAAAGAGGTTTCCCTATTTTACTTCAGGAATATATAGATGCAACGAAAAACTTATTTTAAAATATCAAATATGTGGAACTTGCAAAACGCAATATCATACTCGGCCTATTTTTAGATAGGTCTTCCTAGAATATCCACATGCTAAAATAGCATGCAAAAAATCCTGGAAAACTAGATTTTTAAATGTTTCGAATAAAGAAGCATTTTACACAATAAAGATAAAAAGACAGCACCCATGGGTCTTGATGTATATCAGTTTCTGCACACTAAGGAATGATTTGAAAATGACTTGGTTTTCCTTCATGAGATCAAAATGAACTATAGACTGAAGTTGTCTAAACTTTCGTGAATTCACACAGAGAAACTGTTACTGTTCTTTTTAACCAGAGTTGTAAAAAACAGTGGTGTAACAGGATTTAAACTATGAGGATGTGTACAGGCACTGCCTGACCTCCAGCCAAATCCTTCCCATCTGAAATTGCTAACTGGAAAGAAGCTTTGAACCCCCCTTCAAACACATCAAATTCTGCTCGTAGGAGCAATACAGCATTGTCATTGTCCACCTCAACTGACCTCAACAGCCTGGTAGCACGGAAATGTGCACAGACGGTATACGCATTAAACAGGGGTCCCTGTGAGTTGAGACCCAATTCATTGCTCTTTCACAGGCCCTATCCACCATCTTTCAAGCAGTACTGCCTCAGTTTCTCCAGCTACCCAGTAGGAGGAATTATACTTCCCTTCAGGGATAGATGCTGTGATGATAAATACACTACAGATGCTCATCTATAACAGAAATGGCACCACAAGGATAGAGAGTTGTGTGGTTTGGCAGCCTTAGGCTTGGACTAGGGCAAGAACTTCTCATGGTCTGCCCCTACAGCTGACACTGGAGCCCCCTCTACCCTGTTACACCCTGTGGACTCTGAGGTGCATTGGGAAGAACATAGTCTTCTGCTATGTTGAGGACAGGGCATCAAAGGCTGGGGGATCAAGTTCTGCTAGAGACAGAGCAGGCCCTACTACACTGCATCAGCCAGGGGTATTTGGGACATTCAGTGTTCTTTCTATGACACAACTGTCACCAAAAGCCAACCAGGGCCAGGGGTAGAATAATAATTTAAATATTCTTGTTTGATATAAATTCTCTTCTGTTAGCTGTCCAGGTTGTCTTCCATTGGTCGGGCTACAAAAAAGTTTTCTACATGGTCAATGAGCTTGACCAAGAAGGGCCAAAATTCAGGGTTTTTTAAATCCACTGACTTAATTCGAGTGACTGTTTACACTAAAATTATTTTTGACCCAACAGCTTGAATGGTTCTCATCTATAATTCTCATTCAGTCTTTCATTGAGCTTAGTGTATCAGTGATCATCAGTGTTTCCTGTAGATTTTGACTGCCAACATTTATTTCAGCAATGCTCTAGATCTAATATCCTGACTTTCTTTGGTAATAGGGAACAAGAGACAACAAGCTCTTAGAAGAAGGTGTCGTGGTTTCAGCCCGGCCGGTAACAAAGGACCACGCAGCCGCTCGCTCACTCCTCCGCCCCCCTCCGGTGGGATGGGGAGGAGACGGAGGAGAGAAAAGGAAAAGAAACTGGAACCTCGAGGGTTGAGATAAAGGCAGTTTACTGGGACAAACACAAAAGAGATTACAACAACAACAACGGCACTAATGAAAAAAAGGTATACAAAAAGAGTGATGCACAGTGCAACTGCTCACCACCCGGGACCCGACGCTCCGCCACTTCCCCCACCGAAAAAACAGAGACCACCCCCCGGCCCGCTCCCCATTTATATACTGGGCAGGATGTCACATGGTATGGAATAGCTCCTTGGCTAGTTCAGGTCAGCTGCCCCGGCTATGCCCCCACCTCCCAGGTTCCTGTAAAAATTAACTCTATCCCAGCTGAACCCAGGACATTATCCACCCCTTATTCTATACCATCTACATCATGCCCAGATCTTACTTTTTTTATTTTTTTCCAATCAACCACTACAACTTTCCTTGTCTTATATATAAGTATATGGACTCCACCCCCTGACCTCGCACACACACACATGGTGTTCCTTTAGCCTATGGGCTATCCCTCTAATGTGTCCATCAATTTTGGGGCTCTATCTGTTGTAACAGTTCTTCAGGATAAGAGAGAGATGGTGTGAGATGTTGGGTTGTTGTACGCTGCCTCTGGAACTTGTGGCTAGTACATTTGGTGCAACTCATGCCCCTGGTCTGCAGGTCGAAGATGTTGATCTTGAGGAAATTGGTGGGTGCCAGTTCAAGTTCTATCGCTGTTGTACTTGGCTCAGTTTCAAAAGTCCATCCTGTAGTCATTTGGATAATTCTCACAATAATACCCTTGATATGGCATATAGACACTATAGATACAATGACATGCATTGGCAGGTTATTTAGCAGTTAAATATCATACAGCCCAATTCACTGGCTATTCTCTCCCAAAATCAAATCTCCCTGAGGTACACATCGAACCTCCCCATCCTTCTGCATCACCCACCAGGTGTACCCAGGTCCTTGAGCAAAAACAACCCCTTGAATGGGTTTGCTTCTGCTTGAGGGAGGACTAACCCAGACTGTCTTTCCTAACATACTCCTCATGCGCACTACAGGGACTTTATCCCCTTCTACAGTATGTGGATCTCTTGGTTGGGCGGGGCCAGCCCGATTGGCGGATCCTCTAGTATTAACTAACCAGGTGGCTTTTGTTAAATGTGTATCCCAATGCTTGAAAGTTCCACCCCCCATCGCTCTCAATGTAGTTTTCAGCAGTCCATTGTACCGTTCAATTTTCCCGGAGGCTGGTGCGTGATAAGGGATGTGATACACCCACTCAATGCCATGTTCTTTGGCCCAGGTGTCTACGAGGTTGTTTCGGAAGTGAGTCCCGTTGTCCGACTCGATTCTTTCTGGGGTGCCGTGTTGCCATAAAATTTTCTCTTCAAGGCCCAGGATAGTGTTCTGGGCAGTGGCATGGGACACAGGGTATGTTTCCAGCCACCCAGTGGTTGCTTCCACCATTGTAAGCACATGGCACTTGCCTTGGCGTGTTCGTGGGAGTGTGATATAGTCAATCTGCCAGGCCTCCCACTGTTTATATTTCAGCCATCGTCCTCCATGCGACAGGGGTTTTTGCCGCTTGGCTTGCTTAATTGCAGCACATGTTTCACATTCATGGATGACCTGTGAGATAGTGTCCATGGTCAAGTCCACCCCTCGATCTCGAGCCCATCTATATGTTGCATCTCTTCCCTGATGGCCTGAGGTATCGTGGGCCCACTGAGCCATAAATAGCTCACCTCTACGTTGCCAGTCCAGGTCCACCTGAGACACTTCAATCTTGGCGGCCTGATCTGCCTGGTGGTTGTTTTGATGTTCTTCAGTGGCTCGACTCTTGGGTACATGAGCATCTACGTGACGTACTTTTACCACTAGCTTCTCTATCCGAACAGCGATATCTTGCCACAGTGCGGCAGCCCAGATGGGTTTACCTCTGCGCTGCCAGTTGCCCTTCTTCCATTGCTGTAGCCACCCCCATAGGGCATTTGCCACCATCCACGAGTCAGTATAGAGATAGAGCACTGGCCACTTTTCTCTTTCAGCAATGTCTAACGCTAGCTGGATGGCTTTCACCTCTGCAAACTGACTCGATTCACCTTCTCCTTCAGCAGTTTCTGCGACTAGTCGTGTAGGACTCCATACAGCAGCCTTCCACCTTCGATGTTTTCCCACAATGCGACAGGACCCATCAGTGAACAGGGCATATTGCCTCTCATTTTCTGGCAGTTTATTATACAGCGGGGCTTCTTCGGCCCGTGTCACCTCTTTCTCTGGCGACATTCCAAAATCTTTGCCTTCTGGCCAGTCCGTAATCACTTCTAACATTCCTGGGCGACCGGGGTTTCCTATGCGAGCTCGCTGTGTGATCAGTGCGATCCACTTACTCCACGTGGCGTCAGTCGCGTGATGCGTAGAGGAAACTTTCCCTTTGAACATCCAGCCCAGCACTGGCAGTCGAGGTGCTAAGAAGAGCTGTGTTTCAGTACCAACCACTTCTGAGGCGGCTCGAACTCCTTCATATGCTGCCAAGATCTCTTTTTCAGTTGGAGTATAGCGAGCCTCGGATCCTCGATATCCCCGACTCCAAAACCCCAGAGGTCGGCCACGGGTCTCCCCAGGTGCTTTCTGCCAAAGGCTCCAGGTAGGGCCATTCTCCCCAGCTGCAGTGTAGAGCATATTTTTAATATCTTGTCCTGTCCGGACTGGCCCAAGAGCTACTGCGTGAACAATCTCCTGCTTAATCTGTTCAAAGGCTTGTCGTTGCTCAGGCCCCCATTTAAAATCGTTCTTCTTCCGAGTAACTTGGTAGAGAGGGCTTACAATTTGACTGTAATTTGGAATATGCATTCTCCAAAAACCCACAACACCTAAGAAAGCCTGTGTTTCCTTTTTATTAGTCGGTGAGGACATAGCTGCTATTTTGTTGATGACGTCCACAGGGATCTGACGACGCCCATCTTGCCATTTTACTCCTAAGAACTGGATCTCCTGTGCAGGTCCCTTGACCTTACTTTCTTTTATGGCAAAACCAGCCTTCAAAAGGATTTGGATTATTTTCTTCCCTTTCTCAAAAACTTCTTCTGCCGTGTTGCCCCATACGATGATGTCATCAATATATTGCAGGTGCTCTGGAGCTTCACCTTTTTCTAGTGCAGCCTGGATCAGTCCATGACAAATGGTGGGGCTGTGTTTCCACCCCTGGGGCAGTCGATTCCAGGTGTACTGGACGCCCCTCCAAGTGAAAGCAAACTGAGGCCTGCACTCCGCTGCCAAGGGAATGGAGAAAAATGCATTAGCAATGTCAATTGTGGCATACCACTTAGCTGCCTTTGATTCCAGTTCATATTGAAGCTCTAACATATCTGGCACAGCAGCGCTTAGCGGTGGCGTGACTTCATTCAGCCCACGATAATCTACTGTTAGTCGCCATTCCCCATTGGATTTCTGCACGGGCCATATGGGACTATTAAAGGGTGAGTGAGTCTTGCTGATCACTCCTTGGCTCTCCAGTTGGCAAATCAGCTTATGGATTGGGATCAGGGAGTCTCGGTTGGTGCGATATTGTCGCCGGTGCACCGTCGTGGTAGCAATTGGCACCTGTTGTTCTTCAACCTTCAGCAACCCCACAACCGAAGGGTCTTGGGAGAGACCCGGCAGGGTAGACAGCTGTTCAATCTCCTCCGTCTCCAATGCAGCTATACCAAAGGCCCAACGGTACCCTTTTGGGTCCTTGAAATACCCCCTCCTGAGATAATCTATACCAAGGATGCACGGGGCCTCTGGGCCAGTCGCAATGGGGTGTTTATGCCACTCATTCCCGGTTAGACTCATTTCAGCTTCCAATACGGTTAGCTCTTGGGATCCCCCTGTCACACCAGAGATACAGATGGGTTCTGCCCCTTTATAACTAGATGGCATTAGGGTACATTGTGCACCAGTGTCCACTAGAGCCTTATATTCCTGTGGGTCTGATGTGCCAGGCCATCGAATCCACACTGTCCAGTAGACTCGGTTGTCCCTCTCCTCCACCTGGCTGGAGGCAGGGCCCCTCTAATCCTGGTTAGAACATCCGTTACTCACTTTCTGCACACGTAAATCGGAAGTCCCTTCAAGGGGATCAGAAATGAGATCAGCCCATCTACTGCGTCTGGGGGACTGCTCACGGGAAACTGGAGCAGCAGTTTTCCAAGAATTCTCTTTTCTGGTTGCTTTTTCTCGCAACTCCTGTACCCGTGCATCCAAGACTGAAGTGGGTTTTCCATCCCACTTCCTCATGTCCTCTCCATGGTCACGCAGGTAAAACCACAGGTTAGCCCGTCGAGTGTACTTTCTCTCTCCTCTCTCTTGGGCAGAGGAACGCTTACTCCCAATAACTGCGATGCGGGCCTGTACAGGTGAGGAGGAGGACAGATCCACTTTGAATTGCTGGAACTCTCGGGACAACTCCTCCACAGCTGAGACACAGGCCCGTAGGGAGGAAGAGAGACTCCCTTCGTATTGCCGGAGTTGGACAGCCAATTCATCCACCGTTTGTCCATAGCCTTCTCTCCAGGACATTACTGCCAATGAGTTGGCATAGGTTGGTGGTGCACTTCGTAGAAACTTCCGCCACATGGGTTGTGTGCATTGGACTTCATCTGGATCTGTGGGTGACTGCGCATTTTCTGGATCATTGTAAATCACCTCCAGCACGGCTAATTCTCTCAGGTACTGAATACCTCTCTCCATGGTGGTCCACTTGCCTTGGTGACATGTAACTTCATCCCTGAAGGGGTATCTTTCCTTTACACCTAACAAAAGTCGCCTCCAGAGGCTGAGGACTTGTGTTTTTCTCCCAATCGCCTTGTCGATGCCCCCTTCCCTAGACAGAGATCCCAGCTGCTTGGCTTCCTTACCCTCTAATTCCACACTACTAGCCCCGCTATCCCAGCATCGGAGCAGCCAGGTAACAATGTGCTCACCTGGGTGGCGGCTAAAATCTTTTCGCATGTCACGCAACTCACTCATGGATAGAGATCGGGTAATTATTTCAGGTTCTGCCTCTACCTCCTGTTCTCGCGATGACCCTGGTTCATCTTCATCTCTCGCTAAGCGAACTGATTTCTTTGTGTGTTTCTTTTTCTGTACAGGGGCGACTGATACTGGCACAGGCTGGTTCTCTGGTTCAGCTGCAGTGTCTGTCACCGGGGTAGGGGTAGTCATGGTACCTGTTGTCGTGGTAGGGGCAGCCACGGTGCTTGTTGTCGGGGTAGGGGCAGCCACGGTGTCTGTTGTCAGGGTTTGGGTAGCCACGGTACATGTTGTCCTGTTTTCCATCTTTTCCCCCTTTTCCCCCCGAGGGTGCTGCATAATATCAAGCAGTGTTTGGTAGATATTGGCCAGAGCCCAGCACAGTGCAGCGAGTTGTATGTCTTTGGAATAGCCACAGCATTTTTCTTTCAAATATTCTGTCACTTCATAAGGGTTCTGTAGTTGTTCGGGAGTGAACTTCCAAGTCACTGGCGGTGAGAAGTTCTCTAGATACTTGCCCATATGCTCCCACATGCCGTGCCACCCATGAGTCTCCAGCTTTGGGGGAGATCTCTGAGTGGTACTCTTAAAGAGCGTTTTTGTAGCCCTAAACAAGACCTGAAACATATTCAGGAGGCATAGCACTAACAGCACACTGGCTTGCGCATCCCAAGGATATTCAAAATTCTCAAAAGCTGTTGTAATTAGTCGGAAGGAGAAGAGGGAGGTGAACGGACGGGGGGAGGTATCCCCCCCTAATTTCCCCATGGATTGGGTGTAATTACCAATAAAATCCGACAGAAGGCGCCCAAAGTATGGAAATGATATCACTGCCTCATACAGATACCAGCTTAACCTCATGACCAGTGATGTAATCATTTCATAAGTCGACATTGCCCAGTACAGCAAAATGATAATCCCAATCACTCTCCCAGAGATGAGATACGCAACTACAGGCAATACATAGAGCATATAAGAGCTTACAAAACGCCACCATGTAAACAAATGAAACAACATTGTGACTAACATCTATATATCTAAGAAATGCGTTTGGCAAATTTGTTTCAACACGCTCTGGCCAGATCTGTCGTTATCTCAACCCTTCTGCCCCACGTTGGGCGCCAAAAAGGACTGTCGTGGTTTCAGCCCGGCCGGTAACAAAGGACCACGCAGCCGCTCGCTCACTCCTCCGCCCCCCTCCGGTGGGATGGGGAGGAGACGGAGGAGAGAAAAGGAAAAGAAACTGGAACCTCGAGGGTTGAGATAAAGGCAGTTTACTGGGACAAACACAAAAGAGATTACAACAACAACAACGGCACTAATGAAAAAAAGGTATACAAAAAGAGTGATGCACAGTGCAACTGCTCACCACCCGGGACCCGACGCTCCGCCACTTCCCCCACCGAAAAAACAGAGACCACCCCCCGGCCCGCTCCCCATTTATATACTGGGCAGGATGTCACATGGTATGGAATAGCTCCTTGGCTAGTTCAGGTCAGCTGCCCCGGCTATGCCCCCACCTCCCAGGTTCCTGTAAAAATTAACTCTATCCCAGCTGAACCCAGGACAGAAGGCTATCCTAGGATTATAGTTACTCTATTTGTGATATTAAAGAGATTCCACTCCCTAAAAATCAGGGATATCTGCCACATCTGTGTGGGCACATCAGAACTAGCTTTACACCAATCTGGGTCTATAGCCATGCAAAAACAGAGCTCAGCATGAGTTGGCTGCTCAAGCAGTTTTGTGGATATACTAGACAATTTACCTTTTGTATACACAGAAATCAAGCATCATCACCTTACATGGAAATAACTAGAACAACAGTAGTGTTTTCTTACCTCTAACATTTAAAACCATTCTGAGGAACCACCACAACCCACAAATAGTAAGTTAGTCTTTGAAATCTAAGGGGGTTTAAAGGAATGGATTACCTTTTTGAGTTACTTCATTTCATCTGTAAATTTGGAGCTGGCCACAGTGAAATTGGTAGGAAAAACACTTTCTGAAGAAACAGATCTAAAATAGGAAGAAAGCCATTGTATCAGAAGAGTTTGGGGTTGACCTGCTGTTTCTGAAGTCCAGGTGAGTTTCATCACTAAGTTCAATGAAAATAACATCAGACCAGAGTCTTTTGATAAACCCACCTGCAAAGGAGAAATTTAGTACCCTGTTCACATGAAGTTTGTGTGCACAACAAGTTTCAGTTAGTCAAACTGAATTTTAATAATAAATAGTGGTGGTATTTTTCTTCAGTGTTTCTTCCTGTATCATAACTACATCTCTACAAATATTGCACCAGAAAGTATGGGACTTTTTAACATTTTTTTTTCCCCAGTATGGCATTTGTGTAAGCCTTAGAAAGCCCCCAAAAGGGCATAATTCCAGCACTTAGTATTGCCAGAGCAATGCAGTAGAAACCTTAATCGGGGCTCTTACTCAGATTGAAATATATCCTGATTAAGCGACCGTCCCATTTAAGCAAAGTTTTCCTGAACCATCACTTAACGTAAACCAAATGTCCTCTGCAATTCCTTCCTCCTACTGAAGCATTTTGACCCTTAGCCACCATATTAACACCTCTAATTGTAACTGACAGGGCAATTTCCTGGTTGCCATTGTGCGAGACAAGCAACGAACACTAGCCACAAGCAATTTATGACCTTTGACTGTCATATTAATGCTTTTAATTGTAACTGACAGGGCAGTTAGGCCAAAAAGTGTCCCAGCAAAGCAGTTCAGGCACTTGTGAATGTCCCACTAAAGCAAAGGAAGAAGCATCCAGTCATTAAGGTGGGGGGACTGATATGGAGAAAGAAGGGGCAATACCTGAGGTTGGATGATCATCAAACTCCCTGTAATCATCACTGACTATTTTTTGCTTCAATTTGCCATCACATTCTCTGCTAAAACCAGAACTACTTTTACTGAATGCATGGAATTTAGTTTTAACTTTTGAAGAAAATTTCCCCAAACATTTGAATGAAAAATATTTTCAGGATTCCCCCTCCACCAGTAACCTGATTTTTAACTTCAACAAATTTCACATTCCTTTAAGAAAAAGACAATTCTTCAGCATTTTGTGTTTGAAAACATAAACTTTTTCACATCATTTAAATAAAAACAATTATCTAGAGTCTTAGAAAGTATGTAAAGTTAATGCACCTCTGGCCAACAGCTGCTGAAGCACTCTATAACATGAGACTAAATAAGCAAAAGGTTATCTCAAGTGGAAGAGAGGGGAGTGCTCTGGGTGACATTCACTTTTCATAAGCTGGCCTTTAGAGGGTAAAATATTGTACTTGCAAATATTTGAGCAGGTCTGATACCGTTCAGCAGTGGGTAAGGGCACTAATCAAATGCTTGAAATGTTCTCCCTTATTTATATTTTAGTCCTACGTGCATAAACCCTGATCATTAGATTTGAAAATTTGGTCATGTTTTTTGATCTGACCTATGGATGGGTGATACTCAGCTAACGTAAACCTACTGGATACTTCCTTACTATAATCTATCAATCCTTTTTCCTTCTAAGGAAGAAATAAAGCACTAATATTAACTTGAAATCTAAACAAAGCCTGCAAGAATATTATAGAAGCTATTTTCAGTTTTATATATCATGTCAACTCAGCCAATTTCTGCTAATTTCCGAGCACTATCCAGCTGCCCAAGATTCCCCTTCCCACCGTGTCCCTCAAGAGAAAAGGGATAAATTCACATTAAATCTAGAAAAACTGAATAGCCAAAGTGTTACCAAATGCAGAAAGTAAGAAAACTGAGCAGCTGAAAGATATTCTAGTCCAAGGGTGCATTTCCATGAATGCCTCTTTTGGAGGCAAAGCTAGCTTACCCCCTACGTTCATCATCTTGTTCACAGAGCAGCCCTACAAGCAGTATGTCAGCTTAACTGAGAATGAAATTACACATTATAGACAGTATAATACCTTGCAGACACCAGTACAGGAAGATCTTCCTTCCCTTCTTAATTTCAACTACTGTTCCTCCTTCGGGCTTGACCTGACCCTTCCCATGTGCCAGCAGGAGCATGTCTCTGCTGAGCCAATTCAGCTCACTACCCCCTACAAAAACACACAGACACTTTTTGGTGAGATTACTTTTCTGCCAGCTTAGTGAGTTGAATCAGCTCAAGTTCCCCTGAGAGGGGGAGGGTTGCATGGCCATCAGAGGGGAGATGGGGGGGAGGAGGGATACAGGCTCTCCATCCTGGAGACACTGCAACGGATTTAGGGTTAGCCAAGCTCAAAGAATAATGTGCAACTTCATCCTGAAAGGCATTTGCAGAGAGAGCATTGCCAAGAAAAGACATACATAGCACCACATCCTCAGTTAGGGTATGCTTCATTGTTATTGTTACAAGACTTGATATGTTATCTTAACATGAACGTAAGTGTCATTAAGTCTTGTTTTATTATTTTTAAAGTACTCAAATAACAAAGGAGCCTGTGTCTTATTTTTAGAAATGCCGTATGACGATCTTCATAGCTACATGCAGTCCTTCAGTGACTCCTTCTAACGGGTCTTCAGTGCCCTTGAACACGTTTACCCGCTCAGAAGTGATCATAAATGAGAAGTGGATTTGTGCACTTTCAAATCTTTTGACATAAAAAGAGATCCAGACTGTCTCCTGCAGACCCTCAACTTAATGTTGCTTCCTAGTATCAGTTCATGGTTTAAGACACACTGTTTTATTTTAAAAACCTTTTAGGCTACATAACTTCATGAAAACAATTGAATGGGGCAGAAGAACTTGTAGTAACGTGACATCACAACAGCGAAAAGATATCTATTAAGGCTTCTTCTTCTTCTTCTTCTTCTTGACATTATCAGTTTGATCCAATTCTGGCTGTTAACATTCAGGTGCTTCCACATTGCAATGAACTCTCTCATTTAAGGATAAGTAGGATGTTGGCACATGACCCTCAAGCTCAGCCTACGTTTAAGCAGCAAAGTTTTGCACCGGTGCAGCTTCTTAACAGTGGTTAGAATTGGGGAAAAGAAAAAATTCATATATCCTCCAACTTATACACCGATAAGGCCAGAGCTCTCAGCCATGGAACATGAAAATTAGTGACAAACTATGTAGGGAAGAACAAAACTGGGGGTTTTTAATAATTAAAATTACAAGCAGAAAAGAATTTGAGGGGAGGATAACCACAAATATTCATCTGCTACTGAAGCCTTTGCTGTCATCAGAGAAAGCAAATAACAAGGAACACCCCATCACTGATAACATTTTCTAAAAGATATTTATCAGTAAATCCAATGGGTCCCTACCTAGCTTGTTTTAGATGGTTTCAGCAGAGTTCCCTCTTGATCCAGATATCACTTTCCAAAAAAAGCCATTAAAAAAAAAATAATTATTCCACATTATGTCTTTCCATCAACAGCACGACAGGCTATCAAATTAGAAAAAAGAAAGTCAGGAAGAGTTATAAAGCAAACTGAGATGAAAAGTACTATTCCTCATCTTTCTCTGTCCTTTCTTATTAGCCAAAGTCTTCTGCTTTGCTGCTTGTATTTAGACACATACATCTGTAAATAGGCTCCTAATTTTCTGATTGCTATGAGTGTGTGATAGTAATTTAATTAAGAATTTAATAGCACCTTTGAAAAAAATGGTGTTCTTAGGAGCCTAAACCTGATCCAAGTCCCTAATGTCAGGCAAATCTTCTTTCTGTCTTTGCATTATTGCTTGAAAGAACATAAACAAACTATTACACACAACTGTTTGACAAGGACATACTCTAAATTGCTACCTGCTTAATAAGCCTCTATGGAGATCCTAAGCTGTTTCAGATGAGAGTAGATGTTTGATCAGATGCATGAAGGTTATTTTAAGTAGGCATGCAACTATCTTGTCTGGTCTTTCAACAGCTAGATACTTCTACAAAGATCCATGGGAATAGGGGGAATTCTACTTCAGTAGACTTTGCAAGGGTCCTGGAGGACTTGCTAAGAATGCTAAATAAACAAGGTCTCTCATTCCACCCAGCCACAAAGAGCTAACAAGCCCCCGCACCCCCCTCCCTGTCCTTCGGCGCTATACCTCCCACCAGCAGCCCACACTCATCAATACACAGGAGCCCCAGATATCACACACCAGACCCTGCTGTGATGAGCAAACACCAATCAACAGCCCCATTAGCCTCCAGAGGACAGTATAGTTTGTTTACAGTAAATACTAGAGCGCTGTCAGTGGAGGGCTGCACAGGAAATTCTGAGCAGGGGTTTCCCCCTTCTGTTTCAGGCCCATTTGGAAGTTCGGGGTTTGGGTGCAGGGGAGCCCTGGGTATTGTTTTCCTCCCTTTAAAAAAGAAAACAAGACTGATGAAAACACAATCATCAAAAATTAACATTTTTATGTTAATCCATTTAGGATTTTGTTGTTGTTGTTAAAGAGCCTTCAATCAAAATGACTACATTTTCAAAAGCAAGTAACTTATGATGAACAATATATAGCATTTTACATAGGATTAGCAAGGGAGAGTGCTAACCTTCATCAACTAACCGTTACCCAGATTTATTCAGACGCTTGGTATTGTTCTTCAGCCCTTCAACGCTTTGCTCTGACATGTACTAAAAGTGCACTGGAATCACCAAGTTTTGCTTCCAGAACTGGCAGGCAGTGGAAGGGATTTGAGCGAATGCTACAGCTTACAGAAAAGAGCAGGACGTTGGGAGAGCTTTAGGGAGAAGATCCAAGAAAGTTTTAAATCCACCCTGTGTGTTGTTACCCGCTTAGTGGCACATCAGGGTGACTGCTCCTCTCCAAGACACCAAGGGGGAAAGATTGCTTCCTCCTCCGCATACGCTTTGCATACAGTCTAGTGACTCTGCTCTGTTTGGAGACTGGATTCGCTTCTGACCCTTTGTTAACAAAGACAATATAATTTATTATTCATACATATCTGTAGTCGGAAGACGTGCACTGCAAGTAGCTGATCTCATTCTTTGCTCAAGCAACACGTGACTCGGACATCGTTCTGAATGTTGCTCTTTTCCTTGGAAGCAAGGATTGAATTGAAAGGAAAGTCTTAGTAGCCTGGCAGAAATTAACTTGAGCTTGAGCTCATGGGGAGAATTGAGTGTCTTATCTTGTGGGGCTGAGGTGAGCTGTAAAATGGTAGTGGAAGGATGACTACTAAAGCAATCTCTAGAGTGGCTAAGTACATGGGAAAAGGTAAGGGGAAACAATTAGTTAGGGCAATGGAAACGAAGCTGTACGTTTTGTTAGTCATCTTTAAGAATAAAGAACCAGCAAATAATTGGTGCAAGATGCCCATCATGTGTCATATTTATCTTACTAATACATTGACAAAATTCTCCCTAGCATGACTCAATGAAGTTTCTATGCAGGACGTGCATCAATTTCTTCTGAAATCCCTAAAAGCTCTGAATCAACTGCCAGGCATGTTTGTAACACTTCAGATGAGCCCCTCTCATCACCTCAAAAGAATGCTTATTTTCCAAAAGGGAGGGGGGAAAGTCTGTTATTAGAATTAACCAAACAACAAATTACATGTCAGCAACTACGTGACCACAGCATTCAGATGTCGGAAAATAACTAAGCAAAAGCATTCAAATTTCAAAACTAATTTTCAAGATGTTTCAACATTGTGGTATATATTTCTCTCTATAACCCATGGCTGCTGGACACTTTTCCAAGTAACATTTATAATGCATTCAAAACCCTGTGTGTTTGAGTACACCAGCAGAAGCAGTTTTAAGACACAAAGATAAATGGACAAATGTTACATGGTAAAATGTTTATAGAAACTGGACTGAAAGAGCTTCTCGGTGGTTACACCTCTTCATCCACCCTGCCATTAACTTAATTAAGCTAACCTGTAGGCTTACAAGCCTGGGGGACTGAGAGAACTTGATCTGAAAAGAAAAATAAAGGGTTTAATCACCAGGCCAGCTTTTCCAAGTTGTCATGGCTCTAGTGTTTATACCCTGCACACTTACATAAACCCAAACTTCCATTACTTGCCTGAGAGTCTCAGATCAATATTATAGATAAAGGTAAAGCTTAAGGTAAACGATTACCCTATAAGATGATGGGAATAGTAATTTTAGTGAACATCAAACACATTAGGATACAGTAAGCTTGCACAGACATAATAAATTCATCAGCTATTTCTGCTGATTGATTTGTATTCCAGTTTAATTAGCCATGAAAGAGTCAATTTTTTTCTGAAACCTTCCCTCCCCCCCTTTTTTGTTACAGATCACTGCCACAAAGGATAATCCCCAGCTGTCAAGTTAAGGAAATTTAAAAGGTAGGTTCTAAAAAAAATCGTTAGCAGTCATGAATTCATTTTCATATAGAGCATTTATACTTATTTCCCAATGACTTTGGTTGGAAAATCACATCTGAAAATAAACTGATGCCCTTAAACTACTGTTTTAAAATTGGCTATTAAATACTTTGCAAGCAGACTAGCTTGACATAATGGAGATAATGACATGTAGAAAGGCAGAGGTGCTGTGGAGTGGCACAAACCCTATAATCTTGCTGTTGCTTAACTTTCAACAAACAACTTGAAATAACACAAAATGAGCACTGCAGATCTGTATGGCATAAGAAAGGACAAAAGCATTTGTCATAAAGAGGATACTTTGTTCCTGAAAAATAAATAAATAAACAAACCAGTGCCGCAAATGTGTTCAGAAAATTCACAAAGAGTATCCATGTTTGTTTTAACTTGCCACTACAAAAGAAGAGGCAGGGAACAATAGTGAGGTCCAGCTGTTGTTTTTCTTGAAGAAGTCCCAGCTCCCCATGCAGAGAAACTACACTTGAGATGAGCTGGCTGAGACAAATGTTCTGTCTACACTTTAAATGGCAGCTGGTTATTAAATGACTCCCAATAGGATGAACACTTGCTATCGACAATAAGGTAATATAAGGACCATGCAGAGCAATCAGGATGGGAATGTGAATGAAAAATCTTTAATCTGAAATTACAGCTGTCAGGGTTATATTATAAAACATGAAAGTTGCATCTGCACTTAGAATTAATGTGTCCCAAAAGCCAAGTTTCTCATAAAGTGCATCTTGCAGATACATCTTTTATAAATAGACTACTGGTCTTCCATAAATCAAACCGAACTGTAGCCTATACTAAGGAATTAAAAGGGTCATCTCTTCTGGGGTTGGTATTTGCTGAACAGTATTTGGGAAAAATGAACATTGATTTACAAAGTCCAACAGACACTGGTAGTAGTATTACTTTCTAACGATATTCACTGACTCCAATGTGTCAGACAAATTACTTCAGTTCTTTTATTACCAGCCTCAACGTGTAAAAGCATCTTTTTCAAAATAAAAAAGCTTTTTCAAAACAGCCACTATTTAACAATCTGAGTTAACAGTGTGTTGAACAAACAGATATAGTACTTTTTATTTGTACATAGTTCAGGTAAACGGGGTGAGCTCCATGTACAGGCATGCTAAGACTAGTTTGATAGAGCCAGTTTAAGATCAGACATAGGGCAAAATTAGTTACCTGCTCTATTCTATGGCCCTATAGCTCACGAGGATCACTTCAGTTCATTTCCCATGAAAGGGCAGAGCCGTTTCTGTAGGCTGAATCTTTGCATACATTTTGTGACAGCTCATCTTGTGATCAAGAGTGAGTCATATTTACGTATTTGATGATACCTGTGTTTTGGTCATTTCAATAAGCCGGTATTAAAAGGTCCCCAAAGTCAGATTGCCACTCAGAAATGCTTTAATGATTTGTGAGGAAAAAACCACCTTCGATACTAGTCCAGTATATACAGTAACAGGTGATGGAAATTAGCTGGGAAGAATGGCTACAGCTAATGAAAGCTTTAAAACCAATAACCATAATGATGCATATTACGAAAAAGATGTATGCCCACTCCTACAGTCTTCATACGTACAAATTTTCAACTGAAACTCTGTAACAAATATGGGCCTAAAAGTAGAATTCCAGTGTACCTATATTCTCTCCCTCTTCATTGGGGTTTGGGCAATGGTTTGGTTGACAATGAGAGATCACGAGCTTCCTAGTCGCTCTGTTCTCATTAATCAAGTCCTCCACACACCTGAGGAAGCTAAGGGGCTCAACTTCTACCCAAAAGCCAATTTATTACCATTTAAGTTCTTTCTGCCTTCTTGCGTCCCACCCAAAGTGCTGTCAAGATGCAAGAGCTAAATCCCCTGCAATGAATCTGCTTCTTCCCCTGGAATGAGCTAGAATACTGCATGCCAGCAGTAACAGACCATTGGGTAATTGAGGTTTGTTCGTTGTTTTTTTGTTTTGTTTTGTTTTTTAAAGCATTTAATTGATGATAAATATCAGTACACCAATAAAAATTAAGATCAGCTGTATGTGCCATAAAGGGATTATACAAAGGAATGAATTAATTATCTTTACATAAACAATTCTTTGCACTCAGATATAAACTATATGTTATTTTCCTTCAATAGGAATACAGTGGCTGCTTTCAGACTGACTGATGAACTTTTACAACAGAATTGCAGAAATCAGTTGCCTGATTGCAAACCAAGAGATCCACCATTTCTGTGATATCATAATACCAAAAATCATGTTCTGTAAGCCTGAAGGTGATGATTAACAGAAAGAAATAATTAAAACATTTTAGAATAGCAAATTCAAAGTTACTAGTGTCTTCCCTGCAGCCTGATTAATGAGAGTAGGCAGATCATTCTGAAATTAACTCTGAATTCAATTAAGAGCTTTTTTCCCCTCCACCTCACTGCATTCAAAAGGTTACTTATATGTTTTCTGGCATTATCCAGAAATCCCAAGCCTGAGGATGTGGTAAACAAAGTTCTGAAAAAGAACCCTGAAGAAACAGGCAACAGAAGGCTCCAAAATTACGGTTTTCAGAAGTTAACTTGCTCATACATTTCCAAAGCTACAGTATTTTTCTCTTCACATTCCAAATTATTTTATAGTGTCTCTCAGCTTTGTTAAACTTATCACGTTTCACCCTTGAAGTGTCTCAGACCAGGGTGTTGAGTTCCCTCTAGGTATCAGCTGAAAAGAATACTAGCATCTGTGCTGCAGGCGCATATAATCATTTTCATTTGTCAAACATTTCTCTGATAACTTTCCCTGAGAGTTATCAAATACAAGAGTAACTCGGCCTAGAATAATGTGGCTCAACATCTGTGAATCTAACTTTGAAGGAAGAAATCATATTTGGTAAAAAAATTAAGTTGCCTTAAAAACACAAGGAAACAATTTCAAGCTTCTGTTAGAGATTGACAGAGATCAATGAAAAAAAAGACAAAAATATTTTTAAGGGTTCCAACCAAACAAATGAAGATATTAAGTTATCAAAGTCAGTAAATTAACACAGTCCTCCTAAAAACAGGTATAAAAAAATTCCATATAATTTCGTCGTTCAGTCAGTTCCCTATGAAAAGGCACTGAGGAAACCAACAAAGACACTAATTTATTATCAAGTCTCTGGGTATGAATTTATTCAAAGACAGGCAGCCCTGAGCATCCTTCCTATTTACAGTGAAAAAAAAAAAAAAAAAATCCACAAAATTGAAGATGAAAAGCAGAGAAAGCACACGAGTATTTGAGTTTTGTTACCTGGCCCATTTATTTGTCTTATCTATCTGGGAGGTCTTGTCTTTTAAAGATTTTAAGCTCTTCAGAATGGAGGCCATCATTAGCTTATATGTTTGCTCAGTGTCTAGCATAGAAGAGTAAGACTGGCTGACAGCTCTAGGCCACAAATACAATTAGGATTTAAATAGAGTCAGTTTGGGTTTGTAACCAGACTCATGTGAAAGGGCACTGCAGTAGTGATGCATCTATAACAGATCGGGAAGCGGAGTCTTTCATACTTTTGGAATAGCTTAGGAACGATTTGTAAAAGCAAAGAAAATATTGCAACAGAAAAAGCCTTAAAACAGCTAAAACAAACGAACGAACTTGAAGCTCTGTGAATGAATACAATTTTTTGCACCTTACTAGTTTCTTTGGTTCACAAGCACAGCTGTATTCAGCATGGTCAGAAATCCATGAACCAGTTAAATAAAAAAGCTAGCACTGCTTCCTTGAGAGGAGCATCAGCTCTGTCTGAAAATTAAAAATCTTATACATATGGAAAAAACCAACCCCAAACAACCAAAACCTCCAGGGTGTAGCCTCCTGTATCTCCATTAAAGCAGAATGAATATCTCAGATTATGGTGTCCAACCTTGCATCACATATGCCCTTTCCGAGACGCTCTGCGAATGCTACTTTGGACCATTAGGTCATGTTTTCAAGGCTTCCTGCCGTTGCTCCTTTTAGATGATGATAAAGCTTTGTTCTACCAACATTTTAAGCACTGGATTTATCTTCGAAGAACTTTGAAGCACAAAGCGAAAGGCATGTAACTGCAATTTGTAAATCTCTTGACAGTAGGATATGTAACTGAGCACTTCCAACCAGGAGAAGTGGTCCCACACGCATTTAAGATGTCAGGCAAACCTTACTAAGTACCCAGCGATACTTGAATATTCTCTATTCCACTTGACGCAAAACTGCAGACAATTAGTTTGCTCTCTGTAACAAATGCTACCGCACAGTTGAAATACCAAAGTGCTCTTTGTAGCCGAGGCATAGCTTCTTTGGACATCATGTTTCCCACTCAAACAAGTGGCGACGTTTTTTTCTTAATCGGAAAATGAGGGCCAGAAGCCCCACAGTGGGAAATGTGCCAGACAAATAAATTACACAGCAAATGCAAACAAGCTCTTCCCTGTCTACACCTAAAGGCTGGCTGTTGTCTATTAGTAGTTGTTTCAGCCAGTCTCTGACTTGACGAAGAGAAAAGGAACAGAAAAGAGGCAGGAGCAAGGGCTGATGCCCCAGAGATGAGCATGGCATTGTACCACTCATTGAAAGAAAATCCACACAATTTCTAAAAAGAATTAGTTTGATAAAATGAAATTCCTTGTGAACTGAGAGGCACATCCTCAAAATGAGATCTGGCTCTGAAGTAGAGCATACGGATACAAGAGAATAGATTTTGCCACGATAAGTTTGGACTTTGAAGATGAACCTCCAGCCAGAGAAAACATTATTCCCTGCCTTATTCACGTTATCCCTTTTGTCCAGGAAAATAAGTCTGCCTTTAAGTAATATTGCACAATTCTGGCAAGAAGTACTTCCTAAAAGAACAGATTTTTCAGCTTTAAAGACCTTCTATTCTTCTTCAATGTGAACATTTTTGAAACAACTTTTCTAACGTTTCCTTAGTCTTAGACTGAATAAGTCAAAAGCTAAAACTTTTAGCACACCTGGCACATCTGCAGCTCCTAAATCCGACTGCCTGCCCCCGGCATCTTCTCTTTCTTCCTTGACCACGGTGCAACCAGAAACAGAGGCTGCAGCTGGCTCCGGTGCAAAGGCATTGCCCAGCGCCTGCCAGCTCTGGAGCTGCTCAGCACCTCCAGAGAACACCAGCCAGGTGATTTTTTTTCCTTAAAATCAGATTCCCAGAGTGTTCCGTAAGGGGCTCCCTGGTTCTGAGCACTGTCATGGAAGAAAGGAAAGCAGTTGTCGCACTCGTAGACAACGAGCCCAGACGGCCGGCGTAGTGGGAGCCCAGCAGATACGCTTTAGAAAGGGAAGCAGGGCTTCATTTTCCCCCTCTCGCCTCTGCCGCTGTTCCAGAGGCGCTCACATGGAAGCACAGGAAGAAGGGCTGCCAGGGCAGAGCAGGAGTGGGAAGGTGCCACCATGGTTTTGCTTCAAATATTTAAAAAACGACCTGTCTGAGAAAAAGGTTCCTGCTCGGATCTGTATTTATAAATAAAGTTGTGCAGCCCTGCCTGGCGCACTAACTGCGTTTTCCACACTGGCATATATTGCATTTGGAAAGTAATTGTTCTGGATATCTTTTTCCAAGAAAAGTATGCCAAAAATCTTAAATACATTCAATGTCATCTTACTGTGAACCAAGTTAATCCTGTGACGTTATTGTTATTGTTTCAATTATATGAAACAAACTACTGTACGGGACTAAATTACCAAGAAAATCAATTACAATCTAATCAATACAATCAAATTTGTATTACAATTCATACTTTAAATCATGAAATGTTCTTACATGAGCTTCAGCTTATTTTCTAAAAAAGGGTTGACATGGCATTTTGTCTTGTATTTGAAAGCTATCCTTTCCTATTAATTTGCTTTGAACAAACAAGCAAAAGACGAAGAAAATCAAAAGGAAGTTCTTGTTCATGCTTCTCCCACACATCTTCAGCTGTGTGCGCAAGCAGTTAAAACATGCAAATGCAGTTTGGAGAAAATTCGACATCTCTATTATAGATGAAAGGTAAACAAAAGCAGATGAAGGATTAGTGCAATTCCAAATTTAAGATATTGCTCTCAGTGACTTATAATAAAGTGGTGTTGCATACGGTGGCATGTTTTAGATGACATTTCAATTGTACAAGCAATTTGCATTCTATCTGACATTAAATAACGTTCTCATTATTATGAATTCTGGCAGCATCCCCGTCTCCACAGCATAAAGATATGAACTACGAGGCACATCTTAATGAAGGGAGTAAGTTTTCCTGTCAATCTGAAATGCAAGACAAGGCTGTACCTGGGCTAAACCTCCGGTAACATTATTGTGAGTTGCCCACTTCTGACATAGTACAAATCTTCAGCTAAAGCATTCTTCTTATTAAATAAAGATCTATAACTGAACACATGTATCTGTAATATCACTACAATCCAAAGAAAATTAAAAGACAGATTATGTCCAGGATATTACATGCACCACCACAGAGCACTGCGAGAATCTGGTATGATCCTGTTGCTAAGATACCTGGCTAATGCCACGGAAACAAGCCCTTCGTACTAATCTAGCACAATCCATGCATGCTTCCACATATTTTGGCAGGGGAAAGTAGGAGTCCACTGACAATGGCTTGGGATATTGCTAGCCAGCGCTCCTGAATTTATACATTTTTTATCTCTTGCTGGTAAGCTTCAGCAATCTGAGTGAAATAAGAAATGTAACACTCTGTTAATGGCATTTGGTTGCTTTATGCCATTTAAAACAAGTAAGATTACTTTTTATCCTCCTGCATAGTCAATAAAAGTTGCTTAAAAAGGTAATTATTTAAGTGCTTTTGGTTGCAAAATTGCGGTGCTCCCAAAAATGACTGCCCTTAATCTTTGTGATTTATACTGTAATACGCACATAAATGACTAACTGCATTCGCTGTCTCCATTGCTGTCTTCAAGGAGACTCTAATATAACAGTTTCTTTGGGTGCATACTGAATAAACAATCGGAAGAATAAAGTGAAATTATTTTAACAAAAATGACTCACAAGTCCGTACTATTTAAAACTGCTTTGCGGCTCTAAGCCTGCCAGGAGCTCTTTGCCCAATACACTAAAAAAAGAGTGAAGAAAAGGGCGGGGGGAGAAAGAAAAAAAAGATAAGACTAGCCATTCCATGTTGAGTGTAAAAAATCTTCCATGAAAGAAAACTGCTTCATCAAACAGCATAGCTAGACTGCAAACTTACGGTCAAACAATGTAAGTGTTACACCTATCCTTTTTAAATATGAGACATGTGTCTTCACTGATGAAAAAATACACTAATAAAATGTTCCTACTGTAAATCCAACAAGAATAAAAAAAAAAAAAAAAAAAAAAAAGAGAATGTAAACGCACTCCCTGTCTTTTTTGCAATGCGATCTCTCCTAAGCATCAGTGACAGTAGCTCTGTTGAGCTCAAGTTATGATAACAATAACTTTTGCAGATGTTCGTAGCTGTCAAGTATTATTCACTAAAATGTCAGAAGATGTGATAAAAAGTAAAACCAGAAGAATTCCTCTGTAGTAATCAGTTGAAGTCAGAAAGGCAGAGGTCACACATTAATCTCTAACTATAAAACAGTGAGCTGTAGAGGAATAATGGAAATAGTATATTAAAACAAGCAAGCAATTGTGCATGTGTGTGCATGCCTACATGTAGATGAGTAAGTGAAAGAAAGATGCTTATATTTCCACACTAAATTTGCTCCCAATTCATTCATGTTACAGACCCAGGGTATTTTTTTCTAAAAGGAACACATGCATCTCAGATAGCAGCACCTAGAAATTGTGTTATTTTTAGTCACTTTTTTTAAAAAATTAGTTTTGTTTCATTTTTTTAAATTGTTTTCCACTTCACAGACTCCCAAGGTCATTTTGCAAGCTTTCTTTGGCAAGGGACCTTATGGATTCCCAGCATCATTTACAGGGTTATGACGATTGCCTGTCATGCCATACTCTCTATAGCTGTTGGAAACAAACATTACTTTCGTTGATATAGGCCCTATAAGATGCAAAAAACCAAAGTATGGACAAATGTCCGTTCTTTATTTAGCATGCTTTATACCTTTTGAAGTCCTCTGGGACTTTGCTGTAGTAAAACTATTTCTGAATAACTACCTTAGGGCAGCATACAAGGGTAACTGTATTATAAAACAGGAGATTGTTCATGACAAAGAAGAAATAAATCAATAACAGGTGCAAGTATCTCAGAAACTGTTACTTCAACATAAATTGTCCCTGTAAGAAGGACAAAAAAATGTTTTTACAAACCTTTTACTTTTTTCAATTCTCACTGGAATCCAAGTCAGAAGAGAAAATGGCTGTTTGCTTAGAATAAAGTGTCTGAGCTATCTATGTGAACCTGACTGTAATGGCAAAGGATGGTGCGGATCAATATCCATCTTCTTCATTCCTGAAGTAATAACTTTCAATAGGAAAATCTATTTACTTTTACTTACCTTTATTTTATTTCATTTTGCTTTAAAGAAGTCCATTCCAGAGGGAGGGTTTAGATTGCAAACAGCAGTTAACAAACTGATGATTTAACTAAGGACTATAGGCCAGTAGGCATGTTACCATTCCCTGTAGCCATTGGTTAGGTTAAGAAGAAACACATTTACTGGAAAATTTATTTATTATATAAACAATGAGTATTACAAGCCATTTAACGCATACAACCTCCCTATGTATAGCGCATGTTTGAAAGGTCAATCAGAACCAAAGGGTAATTTGTCTAATCCTTATTTACAACGTGCCCAGAACTGGCCAAGCCTCTCTGCCGCAGAAGCGAACGCTCCCAGGAACGACACGGCCCCAAACAGCTCCCTTTCTAGCCCCGTGCCCACAGCAACCCACCCGACCTTGGGCACTGACATAGCTTTTCCTAGGAGCTGCTGGCCACCAAAGCTGGCTCGTGTCGTTACACGAGAGAAAGTCTGCTGCCTGCAACTGGCCAGCATGAAATCATTTTTTCCCCCTTAAAATGCAGGGGTGGATCCCACGGCTCCTTTGGCCAAACTTTTCAGATCCACATATTTTCAAAAAAGGCAAATGAAACAAATGAAATGGGAAGAGAGGGAAAGAAAGATGAAGCAAACCTTTGTATTTTCCGCTTACGTGAACCCACTTTCAGCAAATTTGCATTCTCAAGGTAAATCATATAGCTGATTCCGCATTTAATATTATATTGTTCATATCAATCAAAACAGTATATTTATTTACTTTTCTCTCTACCTTTCAAGTGACTGTCAGAAATAAAACAAATCTTTATGGCAGCACTTCTGACATCACCTGAAATTTTCTATTATGGGGGGGGGGGGGGGTGGTATTTTAATTATGCACTAAACCGGTATATCAGATAGCATGGCATCTTTCTAGTAAATACTGTTTTCAAGCTTCATTATCTAGAGCACAGTGAAAGGCTTACTTATTTTAAATTCAGTTGAGAAGCTGAAGCTTATTAGAAATTTAAAATATTTAAAAGTACATTTGTGTTTTCTGCAGTCACTGCTTTCCCTCCCTACTGTTAAAATCACCTAAACCAAAATTAAATCAAGACTGCAATTTACCCCTTGCTTAATATTTACAGGCAACCATCTGTCTTCCCATAATACAAATTTTTGTGAATGTGGTAGCAACAGCATCCCTCACTATTCACAACCATGTCAATATTGAAGTCCAAATAAAAGAGACTGCAAGAGAGACTAGAAAGACAACACTTTATTCACACTGCAAATTTTATTAATAATAATTGCTAATTAATCTTAACTGAAGAAGCAGTGCAAAACCCCATGTCTGAATTCCAGGTTCTTACGTAAATCTCAGAGCACTCAGAGTGTGTATTTGTAACTAAGAAAGAGATCACCAGCATTAAAACCCTGCTTATATCAACTGCAGGATGGGAAATAAATTAGAGACTCTACTCTCTTTAGAATTTGAGGGGAAACATATACTAATATAGATGTAACCTGATAAGACAATTAATTGCAAAGTAAAATTTGGAGAATACTAAGGCTAAGCAAGATTTCATTGTCACTAATGTCTGCATATTTATTGGAAAGCAGATTGTGTGAGCGTGTGTGCGATGAATAAATGAACCCTTAATTGTACAGTTTTCCATGTAGGTTATACGAGTAGAGTCTTCATTTTTACATCTTTATTTTCTCTGTTATCAGGATAACAGGAAAAAAAAAAAAAAAAGAAGAAGAAATACAACCACATACAGAAGTATTACTGTATATATCGCTGGAACACAGAAGACAACTATTGAAGCTAAACAGAAGCCCCAATAAATCTGAAGAAAAGCCATTGACAATTTTATAAAAAATAAAAAATAGTTTCAGTTGTTAAAAGGCACCCAGGGATTAGAAAAAATAGTCAGGGTCTTAAAGGTTTTAGAAGGTTGGTGGTTTTGGGTCTTGAAGACAGTAATTTTTATTCATTGGTTTTTACCTGCAACAAATTTTGTTATGAAATTTCATCCACCATTT
Source organism: Astur gentilis (assembly GCF_929443795.1). Classification (NCBI taxonomy): domain Eukaryota; kingdom Metazoa; phylum Chordata; class Aves; order Accipitriformes; family Accipitridae; genus Astur; species Astur gentilis. Next base: position 31,350,759 of record NC_064891.1, read on the forward strand.
TATTTCTCTTAATGTTGAGCTGAAACTCAAAATAATTGAAACAAGGCAGAGGCATCAGGAATTAATTAAGGTTATTGCAGGAAAATCACAATATGTAATCAATGTTTCTGAGCTTAAGTAGCCCAGGTAAAGGATTAGTGCTGCTGTACAGAAGGAGCTGTGTTACAGTAAAACGCAGACGAAATACCTACTAGGGTAAGCAGTAAGTTAGAGGCTTTAGACATAATTATGCTATATATAATTTAAAGCTCAACTTCAAAGCAAGTAAGTGCTATTAATTATCCTCTACCCAACACAGCTCTTAAAATGTCAAATTAAAAAAGACTATTGGTAATTGTATAAGTTATGGCAAACTAGCTCCCTCCAGCAGTGACAGGAGACAGCAGGAAAAAGAAAGCAAGATATACCTTTCCTCCCTGATATTTACAGCTACTTGTTCCTCATGCAGATCAAGAAAGCAATAACATTTGCACTGAATTTCCTCAGCCCTCTTTCGGGGACTGATCCTGCAAATAATCCCTCCTGTGAATAACAGCTGCTAGATCAGGCTCCTGTTTGGGAATTCGCTAAATGCTGGCCTGACTTTTCTCCGCCACATCACGTGCGGGACGTTCATACCTGCGTGCAGGGGAAGCAGAGCGGGCGCCAGCGGCGTCTGCAGCCGAAGGGGGCAGGTGCGGGCGGCAGCGTGGCCTCCTGCTCCCGACACGTGGCTGGACCGCTCTCCCACCTCTGCCGCCGATGCCAAGGGAAGGGATTCCATTTGTTCCCGTGCCTCAGTTTCTGAAGTTCCTGACTCGGTTTCTTCATCTGCAGGCGGGCAGGGCAGGAGGCACAGCGGGAAAAGCAGTCTTTGTGTTCACCGCACACCTCCCTTTGCCCATGGTTCAGAAGCTTTACCGCAGTGGTTTTGTGCAGTGAGAGTTTGGCCAGATGAAATTGTGTGCTTAGCCCGTGCATTTTTTTTCCCTCTGAGGCCTGTGTTCAAATTGGGGTGCATGCAAAGCGAAAAGGTTTAGAGGAGCTCTCAAGCCCTGACCATACACGTATTTATACATGTAAAACCAGCACCAAGTTTGTAAAGCCAAGTTGTGGGGAAAAGAAGAAATAATGTGCTGGGCAGGGAAGGTTGTGCAATACCTGCTTGAAATATGCACCGTATTCGTCCTGGCTCTTAGCCATTGCTCACTCATAACCTCTATAATTCACCAAAATTATATATTAAAAGCACGTAATGAATGTTGAGTTATATTGAGTTGAGTTGCAGAGTTAATAGACGGTTGTCATCATGCCAGATTACTGGTACTGAGTAATTATATTAAAGAGCTAGCAGATCCTTATCCGAGAATGAATCTTTTAAGACAAGGTTTCTGAGTAAAGCTGAGATGTACAGTAACTTGCGGATATCCTCCCAATTCAGATCAACTGGGTCTTTCATGTATTAATATTCCAGGAGGCACTTCTTCAAGAATACTGTCCTGGGAAATAAGATCATTTGATGTAACTTTTGTTTGATTTCAGGGGGAGCCCGGTACCTAAAGATCTTTAAGAATCTGGCCCTTAGGCACTTTTGAAATTGAGAATTAGACGTTCCAATGTTGGATTAATGCTTAAATACCTTTAAAAGTGTGGGCTTTGGAAAATCCCTTTGGGTGCCTATCAGCACCTGTAGGCATCTGGATACCTTTAAAAGTGGCCCCAAATGCCGCTTTAATAGCAAGAGGTGCTGACACCCCTTTTCTTTCTTCCGTGTTCCCACAGGTGACTTCTTCTTTCCACCTCTGTGGCTGCTGCAGGTGTTTGGACTGAGCACAGCACTAAACCCTCTCGCACACACAGTCAGATGGGATGCTGCCTCCGAGGCGTGAAGAAGGGGCAAAGCAGTGATTCTCAAAAGTCAGAGGCCGCACGGCCAAACGGACACGGGGCAGCGCCGAGGTCATTAGTTCCCGGCCTTTAATAATGGCAGGCGAGAGAGAGGGAGAGGGAGGAAATGTCTCTCAAAATCACAGCTCTTCCCCAGGCTTCCCTTTGCCGTGGCACAGCTCCACTTCTTGACCTTACAAGTAAAGGTGCCTGTAGAGCGTGGCTCAACCAAAATGCAGCATTCAAGCATTACCCACACCCAGCATGGCTACACTGAAGCCTTTGCTTAGAGGGAGCATCTTACCAAGGCAGTCATGAATCCTCGCTTGCAATTACGAGCCTTTTGAAGGGAAAACCCGGGGTGCAGAAGGTCACACGGTCAGTGAAGTCAGAAGCAGTCAGGGAACGGCACCTAGACAGCTTCTCAGCAGCACCCTCACAATTCAGTTAATTGCTACCTGCAAGGGCTCCTGCAGACAAAATCCAAGCAGCAGCCTCTGAGGATCAAGAGTAAAGATGTCATAAAAGATCATGTGCATCTGCATAAAGGGTTGCAGGGTCTGGCCCTGTAAACAGGGCAGTCCACCTCATTTCTTGTGCGGTTGCCATTTGTGTCATACTCCTTAGCTATGCAGAGTGAGGATTGTCACAGGCAGCTCAGTCTGAACCTCTGACTGAAGTTACATTCAGCCCTAAAAGTGAATATTCGTTATCAGCTTCCACTGCTTTAACTTTGATTAGAGGTTAACAGCTAGCAAAGAAAACGCACGTGAGGATTTTTATACCTGACCAGATCATAGAAATTGCCAAATGACCATGACCTTCCCCTGAACCCAGACCTAGCACTCCTTATCGCACATGAAGAGAGAGGCTGGACATATTTGAGCGTTAGTCTGGTTTAGGTGTATTTTCAAAATCTCTACTTCCAATGTGAATCCCTCAGACTTCCTCATACTGCATCCATAACTCTTTAGCGATACATCTGCTGAAAATTTTGGAAGAACAATGAGTTGAGCATGAGATGAAGAGAAGGTGAATGGTACAAGGGATGTTAGGTTACCCTGCCCTTCTCACATAAAGGAGCTCTGAACATGTTGTCAAGACACAGCACTTTATTCGAAGGGGTTTCACACATGCATTTTTAATCAGGATTATATTTCACACACATCTATCATTGCTCACAAATGCAGTGGGCTAGTCCTCCTTGAAAACATATCAGCTCTCTGTGTTTGCCATCAACTGTTTTTTTCTTTGTATAAGTCTACTGTTTGGTGACCCACTAGACCATATTTGGTGTATTAGGAAAAAAAAAAACCTGCTTAGGATCAACATTGAAAATGGCTGTACCACTCCCTTAAAACAGCACATTTTCTGAGATCATCTTTATTACTGCACAAATAGTCTTAGTAACTGACAAATTATTCACTAAAATAAAAATACGATGGGTAATCCTACATGCAATCATGTCAGAACTAGTTTGTAAGCTATATGGTTTTTACTGAGCCTACCATTTTTATACTGTGCCTTTTTTATTCACTCCCATGACTATTCCTTACATCGAACAGACAAGATGCAAAACGCTTGCTCTCTGGTACTAGGGAACACAGAAGGAATCCCCAGGTACCTGATGCCAATGAACCCGAAGCCAGTGGGGAGCAAATATATAAACGCATGCAAATGCTTAAAAATCCTTCCTGCTCTGTTTAAGATGGAGAGAATTTACCTGAATCCTTTAAGCAAAGATGTTTGGCCATGACAGAAATCCTTAAATTTCAAGTAAATGAACCAGGACCTGAAGACTAGCAAATTACTGTAATATTTACATTTGGGGTTTTCCAGAGTTAGTTCATTGTACAAAAATTCTGCCATTCTTCAGTAATAGCCCAAAACAATAAACACTCACTACTGAGAATGGCAGCATGCTCAAACTTCTTTTGTAGACTAATGTACTTACTTCTATTCTAAAGTATTCATGACTAATCCCTGATATGAAAACTGCAAAAATTACAGGCGAAGCTGACAATACAAAATTTAAAAAAAAAAAAAAAGCTACCGCAGTCACTCTCACTTATTGTCCACTCAGTGGGGGGAAAAGGTTAAAACAATAATCTCAAATTCCTCATGAAAAAGGAATACAGTAAGCATAAAATTGATGGAGTTCTACAGAAATTAAGTGGGATTTTGTAGAAATTAGTCTAAAAAAAGTAGCATTTACTGTGTAATCATATACTTTCTACAGGCTCCCCACCTCCTCACAACTATCATATGGCATGCAGTGAGGATAAATTTTTTTTCCTAAAAGATGATCCCAAACTCACATAGAATATAATAACTTTTCAAAGAAATCTCTTCTGGGAAGAATACCATTCATTTTATCATATGAAGTGAACCTATAAAGGTTTTTAACATCTCTGTTGACACTTTTCCTTTTTTTATTTTTCTTTATGCTAGCATTTCCCCTTTCACCAATATAGCCTTTTTAGCAAAAGGGGCTTTTTAATTTCTTGAATAGTTTCCTTTTTTCATTTGCTTTCATTTTTATTGCAAAACCACGATAACATCCTGTAAAAGACGCTTTAAGCATTAAAATGCTGCACTACTGGGGCCTGGCAGACTTCAGATTAATAAAACTTGTATCTTAAAATAGATGCAACCTAGAGAGGATGTCATGGAAGACTTTCAACAAAAACATCACTTCACCATGTAAAAATGCGCTGCAGCAAAGCCCTTTGAAAAAAACTCCCTCGGCTGGGAACTACTGTATATCGACATATGCCCTGAAAAATACATACCAACACCAATTGCACAGGGGCATTGTTCACATGAAGTAACTATATCTATATGTTGTCAAGCAACTGGTCATAAAAGCACTGAATAAAAAGGCATTTGAAATATGAGATGACTGAAAATACCACAGCTGATTTTTTTTATATTCTCTGACGGTTAAGAACAAAAAGACTTTCAGACAAAGAATTTAGACTCTATACCATGGTGTTTGACTTCCAAAATGTAACGTAAAATATCGCCAAATGTCTGACAGAACAAAAAATGCACTGTAGAATAAATGCTTTTTAACAGTTTCAAGACAGCACTTTTGGAGGGAACTTCTTGTTGCGGTGGATTCACAGGATTTTTAATTACACTGTATCTTATCATCAACTTAAACACAACATCCGTATGAAACTCTCTGGAATCACATACTACTAGCAGGAAAAATCAGTAATAATATTTTTCCAGCATTAGCTCCATTTCTAACAGACAAATAAGTAACTTCAAAAAGTCAGGGTTGTACACGTATCAAATACTACATAAAGACAGGTCTTTCGGAGTACTTGCACTTGTAACACCTAGATTAAAATCTCTTCACAGCTTCCCAGAATTCTGCTATTATTTTTAGCATCATTACTCACAAGTGCCTCTACAAATATTCCTCTTCAATAATTTAAAACTCTATTTAGGCAATTCTGGTCTGGACTTTCCTTCTAGGAGGTCAAAGCCCAGGAAGGAAAGGTTCTCACTCGTTCTCTGTATTCTTTGAACAACAGTAATTTACGGTTATTAAGGCAGACACCCAAATCCTCTCCCATCCACTGCAAGGGAGAAGGGGTGATGGTCGGGGTGGGATCCCTGAAGCTCCCTGGGTATGGGAAGCCCCCAGACGAGGGCTGTGCCTTGCACCAGCTTAGACAGGATAAGTCTTGTGGTTGTGAGCAACAGCTCAGGCAAGGACAGAGTGGGATGGGAGGCTGTGGAAGGAGATGAGAGAAAAGAGCCCAGACTTTTGTTTCAAAAGTGGTGGTGGGAGGGAGACTGGCAAAATTTACAATACTTACCTGCGTACTTTAGCCCTGGGAGGAAGTTGCATGTGTAGATCTTCAGTGCTCAGCAATACAGTTCCTAATGGGTTTCAGATTTAAGGCAAAGGGAATAAATTTGGCTGGCAGCTCTGCCCAGGAAAGTTATGGCCAAAAGGAAACACGAAGCAGAATATTCTTTCATCAGAAATGCAATTTCTTTCCAAATGCTCATGGTCTTTTCCACTGGCCTTATCAAACAGGAACTCAAAGTATTTTAAGGGCAGGGGAGGGAGGAGGAATAGTTTTGTTCTAGCTGTACCATACTTACTTCTCCAGAGACCGGGCAAAGGGCATCACAGCATTTGGCATGGGCAGTATGTAGGACTGCACTCTGCCACAGGTCAGCTGCCACCCAAAATCCTGGCTCAGGCTTTTAAAGTTATAAAAGATTTGCTGTTTCAAGCTCTCCTCAACATCACTGTGCTTGCTCTACAGTCGTCGTACTGAAAGTTGACTGACTAGCAGCATTAGAGCTGTTAATGAACAATTTTTTCTTTTTTTTTTCTTTTTTTTTTTTTTTTTAGTTAAACAAAACCAAAACCTGATCTTACCTACCTCTTTCCAAATCCACTCAAAAGATTTTTGGGGGGTATGAAGTCAAGAGAAGAATGGAAGATATACTGATCAGGTAGACAACACTAGATCAAAAACTTACTGCTACCAGCAGTGACAGATGTACAAAATAGAGAAGGAGCTTAATACAGCCTACTGTCTAAAAAGGGATATTGTTAAACAATAGTAAGGAATTGTCATATTTCACATGGAGTTGATGTGTCCTGAATAGTAAGGAAAGCTTAAAAGATTCTGGAAGATAATAAGCAGGAAAGCTTAAAAGATTCTGGAAGATAATAAGCAGGAAGGAGATTGTACAACACTGTTACAAAACAATAATGACATATGACATAAAAGTCCTCCTCCCTGAGGAGGAAGCACCTACTCCAGCAAGAGCTTGGTGCTATTCAGAGACAGCAGGGAAAAGCGGCACCCAGCAGGGGCAGGAAGAATCCTTGTGTGTCTAGGAGGCAAAGTGAGTAAAATGAAGAGGAATAACTGACACTGAAAGGAAACTGCAGCAATGGTCAACCTGGATGGGTGAAGTGAAGACTGTAAGGGAGATCCATCAGCAACATAAATGGTGGTCATTCCATGTGGCACACAACAGCTTGGAACAAACAAATTCATTGGTTTTCTTCAGTCTCCACTGGGAGAAGTGGATATGGCTTAGGAAAGGCTTCTTTACAAGATGGCCTGGTTTGATTTGAGCTGTCGTTCGTGATCAGAATTACCAAAAAAACATAAGAAACACATTAGGCTGTCTAGCGACAACTGACCAATGGACAAAAGATTGGGATGTAGGGGTTACCATCTTTCTTCTCTCCCTCCCGTCCCACACAGATTCCTTTTGACACCACCCCCCGGCCCTTGGAGTTTATGTCAGTCTAGAAACTACCAAGTCAAAATGCCTGCTGCGACTGGAAGAAATCTTTATCCTGCTGAGGAAAATGAAAATTCTGTTATGGACAAAGCGTGGAGCCAAGTTTTCCCCTCTATTTTCCTAGAAAGCACATGAGGGTAAGACTTTTATTTTTGTGCCTCTAAGCTTCATCTCAAGTCCCCTCCTTTCGTAGTACAAGGCTGTGTCTTGTATTTGGGAAGGGATGTTCTCAAAGAAAAAAAAGAGGTGAAAAATATCCATCAGTTCTGGATGAACTGAACTAAAAGGGAGAAAAAAGACAAAATTCCTGCAGCAAGTTTTTTTTTTGTTGTACAATGAGTCCAGAACCATATCCACTCACCCTCAGCAGGGCATTTAAAAGAACAAGAGTGTTTCAGCAAACACATCAACGGCCTTTATCTCCACCGCTTAATTTTTCAGTCAGACTAGTGTCTCAAGAAGAACAGTACAGCTTGTTAAAAATGCTCCATTTTTGCATCACTGTTGAACCAACAGTCCTGAGAGAGACCATGAGATTGGTGCCTGGAGCTGTTAGTTCTCCAGTGGTGAGATGCTTCTTGGTAGCCAAAAAACACAGATGATAAGTTCCAGGTGTGAAAACTACTATGGTTTACTGATGAAGTTATTTTTTTATTATCTTACCCTGTATCTCCACTGATAACGAATGATATATGGGAACTAAGGTAAAATAACACAAAAGGAGACAGATATATTATTGTAAATAATATATTTTTAGGCTAAGAAAATCCAAAATGTGTGACTAAACCTAAAAATCTATCTACAATCCTGAACAAGAGACATTAAGATTTTAAAAACTCAGCACTTACCAGGTCTCAGTGAGGAAACAGAAACTTGAGATGTACAGAATTTTGGAAAATAAGAATGTTATAAAGCGGTTAAAAACTGTATCACACACATGAAGAAACAAGTTAAGGTTCCTGAGCATAGTCGTTATCGCGGTACTGAAGTGATTCAGTCTGTGACGCTACTGTACTTTTGTTATAGAATTTCTATGGTATTTTTTGAGGGGGGGGGGAAGCAATAGGTTAAATATAACTCCTCTATATTCAACTCATTGTCATACAGAGGTATAACATTGCACATCGTCTGCTGCCAACAAGATATTATCCTGCTCCATTCACATCTGTATTATGTGAAGCTCCACCTCTGCTGGAACCACAAAACCACCTCTGAGCTCTTCTCTGTCTCACAGACACAGACACACACCCCTAGTACAAAGACCTCGGCACATTCCCAGATAGCCTAAATCTGCTAGCGTAGTGCTACTTTAAAAATCAGTCAAATAATTTTCTTTCCTAGTAGTAAAAGAAAAACATCAAAAATTACTTTGAAAATTCTTTATAAGAAAAAATAAATCATTCTCATTGAGGAAATAGTGCCTCCAGGTATCACACAAATTTCAGAGAAAAGAAAAATATGCTGTTGAAATTGATCTTTACAATGGAAACAACTGTATTGAGAAGAAATCCTGATCCTGTTGAAGCTTACAGGGGCTTTGCCATTGATTTCGGCAGTATGTGGAATTCATCCTGTGTACAGCTTTGTTCTGCACTTAGAAGAATAGCGAAATATGATCACGTAATATGAATGATTAATTACAGTCAACACAGAGTACCGTGATGCACACCCACGTGCATATTACTTATGGACACATCTTAACAGGTACGGAGGATGGATTCTGAGAAGAAATGCCAACACAGCAGATGATTATGAGAACACTTCTGAAATTTCATTGTAAAAACAGGGCTGTTTTCTTTCATTAGAACAGATTATAAGATTTTCTAATACCAATTTAATCAGGAATGCCAGAACAATAATTATAGCCCAGATCATCATAATCGTACCTTGCTGTTCTCACTGACAATAAATATATAGTATTCTAGTTCAGTGTACTAGTTACTCCTAAAAGTAGGCTTCATTCACACTTGAATTTACTTCTGAATGCTCACAAGTTTCTTTGCTTTGCCTTTGAGTCTTCCACCAGCTCAGAGTAAATAGCTCTTATGGAAAGACCAGGGAAGATGGAACAAGTAGGTGGAAGAGAAATCCATTAGGAAGTGTTAGAAAATCTGTAACGAGCTCTAGATATCTCCTAAAATGATCAGAGGCCAAGATGACATTAGAGCAAAGTGTTATTATAGACACTAGTTCTATTCTTGCTCTTTCCTTGGCACACACATAGGGCCATCATCAGAGACATATCACAAGGCGAGGTAGATATTCCTGTTCTTAGGGCAGCATGGTCATTCTTGTTACCCGCTGCTACTGGTCCAGTCCATTTTACTGAGGAGTTGGACCCACATCATCACTATGATCATTACGGTCTCTAATTGAGGTTGCTTATTACCAACTCTGTCTCTTCACTTATCTGAAAAATATTCTTTTACACCAGTACTCAAAATGTAACTGTCTGCCCGCAACCCTCTCAAGATCCCAACTGAAAAAAATTAAATGACTGCTTATGCCAATAATTTACTAATTTTAAGAGAAGGAGAGGCCACAGATCTAAAAGCCATTAGTTTTGAGTTCATATTTAACATGTACAGCTTCTTACATTTCTATATTTAGATTTTTGCATCTGGATCTTAGCTTTTGTCTCAGGAAGTAGAGAAATGAAAAAGAGCAAACTTCTGGAAAGACTATGAGGTGCCCCATTGCAGTGAACATGCATCTATTTGCAAAAGCTATCAAATTCAGGAACATTTTTTTAAGTAGGTGGCCTTTGTTATTCTGAACATTTCTGTCTCACCATTGTAATGCAAAAAGATTTATAAAATCCAATATATTTGAAGATCATTGAGCTGCAATAAGCACAATGATTTAATAGTCGATAGTTTTTAAGATAATTCTAGAGGATTAATGGAGAACATGAAGTATTCTAATAGTCCTGGTGTAAGCAACCTCCAATGGTCATATAAGATGATCTGAATTAACAAGGTAACACCATGTAGGCCCCCCTTACTTCAGTATAGCACTACTTATACTGCACCTTCTGATGTTCAGAAAACTGCTCTCAAGGCATCTTCTGTTGCTTATACTGTTGCACCTCCTGGTAAGTTAAGTGAGGTGCAATATAGCATGTTCATTGCCAAAACAAAGGTAATAAAACTAATCTAACCAGGAAAATGTAACAGTAAATCAAATGTTGTTGCATAAGGAAGAGCAGACCAAGGTGACTTGTGTCAGATTTTTAAGGTATGGCTAACAAAATTTTTACTCTGTCGTAACCCTCTTCTTACCCCATAAAGGTACTTTTCTCTAAAAATACTTCATAACTTTAATAAGGGAAAAATATTCTAGAACTCACCTCTGGGATCATTTATTAACTGCCCTTCAATTCCTTTGCTTCCTTATACCTGTACTCCAAATCCCTAACCACATTTTTTTTGGCATGCTTTTTATTTAAAACAAGTACCACATTTCTAATCCAGACACTACAATTTGTATGGTTTACTCAGAGATTTAAGTAGCAAATTTCAGAGTTTGGGCCAAAAAAAGAAACGTAAAAGAAGTAAGATCCATTTGCTACAAGAATGGAAACATGCAGCCTGTTAATACTGTTATGTGCTACCACTAGAAATATACACCTTGCTGAGTTGTACTTTCCCATTTCATAGCACTAATGACTGACCTCAGAGGAACCACTTGATTTACATCAGGGATTTGGGGGTTTAAGACTTGCTTCTTTTAGCTGTACAAAGATGATGTATAAACTGACATTCAATTCATTTTGCCAAGTGCTACTATTTGTTAATTGCCAGATAGGTCCCTTAAATTCATTGCTGATAAGATTTCCAGTTGGGAAAAAAAAAAAGATTCCCCATTTCCTAGTATTCTGCCTCAGAGATTTGTCTTGGATCTATACCTTACCTAACGATGTCTCTTCCCTGTATATACAGAAGAAATGAGATGGAAGAACAGAATTTTGTATTTCTGAACCAAAGGACACAAAATTTACAAAAGAAATGTCCGAGTGCCCCACAGGCCTTGCACTGAAAGACTGGGAATCATGAAGGCTGGCATTTTGCAGCTCTGGAACATTTTTATCGTCTTTACATTTGAGGTCCCCATGCTTTAGTTTTATACTGATAAAAACATGCAACGTTCTTGATGCAAACTGTGAAGAAGAATTTGTTCCACAGAGTGGGATCTGACAAGACCATCGTACAGTGTCTCTGACACCAACCACCACAAGACCAAACGTGAGTACTGAGTTATCCTTTCCTTGCTTTACTCTTCCAAATTCAGGCAATCCGCAGCCTGTTCCTCTTCAAGTCCAGGAATAAATTGTTGCTGCTTCACTTCATCTGACTCTCTCTCCCATCTGAATTCATAAAATAGATAGCAACAGTCATCCAACATTATTGTGTACTTAGTTTGCAGGAAACCTCTCCCTCTAGATGCATTTCTTCCTCACAATGTCTCAATTAACGGATATTCCAGTAAGAAACACGAGTGGTTTCTACACGGAATGTGCCTTGGTACCTTCTGCAGTTGAGAAACAAGTTCTTCTGTCTGCCCGCACAGCGACAGCCATGTTTCTGTTATCATCCTGAGTTACGCTTAGTTTTCAGCCGCTTTAAAAAAAAAAAAAAATGCACAAGGTTTTGTATTGTTGGGGTTTTTTATTAAACTAAGCCTGAAGAAGTTTTCACTTTGTTGCTAACAAACGCCTATTTTAATCAAGCCCCAGACAAAGCAGCCAGCAAATGCATTTATTATTAAAACAAACTTCTTTAAAAATTCAAATCTTGGCTTATTAAAAAATATAATAAAGACTTTTATGTAGTTTAGTATGCAAGAGTTAGATTGCTTGACCTCTCTTTTAATGACTTAATTAGCTGTACTAAAGCCCAGCTGGGCCTCTGCTGACAACATAGCTAGATATTTCAATCAGGCAGTGTTATGGAGAATAAGTAATAAATGCTACCTTGTCGCCATACAGTCCCAAACCAGAGTGCATGCTGGTAATGCTAAATTTGATCAGTATGCCTCATATTTCAATTAGTCGTGGTCTGAATCACTAAAACTGTGTAATGTGTATGAATTCCTGATATCAGATACAGAGCTACAGGCTCCCACAGTTAGAACCCATTGAGTTTGCTTTTATTAGCAGCCAATTAATGGCCAAAATCTGCATTGCTTTTAAAATTTATAACCTCTGTTCCAGCTGCATCCATGGCTCCTAGTATACTGTATACAATCAGATCCATATCACTGTCGCAAGTCAAACAGCTGCAAACTGTATTCTGTCTGCAGAACTGAAAAATCCTTCTACACAGAAGCTTTTTTTTAACCTCTTAGAAGTTCTTTTCAAAGCCCAGCAGCACTAGTCACTTTGCGACAATGAGCGATTTAATACAGAAAGAAAGAAATCTACACCAAGGTAACCTCTTGGGATGTGCTAGGTTTTCAAACGAATGAAACCCTATCACTTTGGCACAGCACAAGGGCAAGCAAAACCACTTCTCCTGACCAAGGCTAAGAAAATATAAACATATAAAACCCGACCCTCATTGAAAATTAACCCATTGAAGTCTAGAGTCTCATTAAAAGATCCTGCCAATGCAGAGATTAATATTTTAAACTAACTTTCACACATTAGTAACACTGGAAATTGTAATATGGAGCCTAGTGATCCTTAAGAGATTACTGCAGAGAAAAAGGCTCATGCCTGTTTCCCTCCAAATGGTTTAATGAATACTTGAAGATTTCTAGACATTATTTTTAGGAACAAGCCTCTATTTATGTTACATGATATGGCAGGAAATTTTGATGTGATCCGATTCAGACATAAAGCATAGTCGCTTTATGTACTGGTAATGTCGTGTCATAAAGCTGTATGATAAAGGCATATTTGACATCTGAAATTATGCTATTATTTTTTAAAAGTAATTTACCATATGTAAAAATGTGCAGGCCTAGAACATTTTTGGACATTTGATCTTCCAGTGTTATCTGAGACAAACACTGAATGTTTCTGTTCTTTCCCTTCTCTAAGCCCCTGACCAAGAAAAGACGGGAGAAGGAAAACAACAAAAACAAGAAAAGGAAGAAAAAGGCTGTATTATTTAAAATTTAGCAATGTGATACTGAACAACAGACAAAAAGTATTCACCTGTTTAAGTGCCTCAGTTTTATACAGGGCAGTGTGAAAAAGCACTTCTCCAACAGTAATACATGGCAATAAAAATGTTGTGCTTGTATAATACAAACTGGTGTCATGGCTATTTAAAAGACAGTAAAATCCTATTTTACAAAATTCAACCACTAATAACCAGCATTCTTTCTAACTGCTTAAATACTGCAGTAAGACTCCTAATGCCACTGTGAAATCATAAGCTAGTACTTCAAAGGTGTTCTATCTGTTACAAATTTAATCTTCACTGGTATGTCACAACTCATTTCATCCCAGAAGCTTTGAGATGCAGCATAGCGGCATTTTTGTTGTCCTAGGCAACCTGAACCAAACTGTTAAATACCTGTCTGATGCCCCCAAAATGATCGCAATAATATTGCTTACAGGATTTACAATAATGGCTATCTTGAAAAATTACGATTATTCTGCTCCACTTAGTTAAGAAAAGAATCAACTTGTTTGATTCTTACCAACACGGATGAAATGTGTTGGAAATGTTTTATGCTTTTAATGAGATTAAAAAAACATTTCTTATGGAATACAGTAATCACACAACAGGGTATTTATTCTGTAGCTCACTCAGGTCCTGCTGAAGCTAGGAGAGATGAGCAGAACATATGCGATAAGCAAAGGCATCGTATAGGTGTAAAACTGGTGCAAAAAGGGCAAGTGTCACACATGGGCCTAACGCGAGATCATTCTCCCTACATTATATACATTATTAGACATAAGCACATATGAGAGAGACATTCCTAGACAGGCACCTTTTTGTTTTTCTCCTGGAGAATGCATAACTCGTATTTTCAGATTATTCACTTGAAATTATAGTAACAAACCAGACTAATAAAAACAGGCAAATAAATTAAATTAGGATTTCATGTGATTGGCTTACTTATCTCCCCTGTATGCTCATGTTACAGCTTTCTGAAAATCTGGACAAAATAGGTTGTTGGAAGACTTGAAAGAAGCTGTTTTACTTAAAATATGATGAGACAGTACAGACACCTCCCCAAATAGGTGCATCCTCTTCACATTATAAACACACACACGAGGAAGGACCTCCCTAAGAGAGATGGATTTTACTTAGAAGTGAACTGTTTATTTCAAACCTCAAAGTTAGGTGCTGCTTGCTGAAATGAAAATGGATAATTCTCAAAAAAAAAAAAAAACCCCACACAAAAAAAAAAAAAACAAACCCCCACCAAACCAAAAAAAAACCCAAAACCAAAACCACACACATGGAAGCACAGGACTCTACTAAGTTTAGGTAGGATAAATATATGTGTTTGAGACTACTTAGCTGTAACCAACAGGGATCCCTTTGACTTTTGAATTTTTACACATATTTCAGATAAAATCAGGGAGAAAAAAAAGCCAGCACTCAAGAACATCAAGTGGATTTGTGACTGTCTCTGGAGGACTCTGGGCCCTTACAAACATATGAATGGATTATGCTGATTTTATACATATTTAATCATCGTAATCCGTATGTTTTGATATATAATCTGCCACCCATATTACAAATAGAAGAATTTTACCTACATTATAACACCTTTATGTTACACACAACAAAGTATTTTATTTAGTAAATAAGTTAATTCAATAAAATGAAGGTGAGAAAATTTTACTTAACATTCTACAACTACTTTACTGTTTCAGAATTCCAGAGACGGAATGAACAAAAAATTAGACTGAAAAATGCTTTTATGTTTATATATAGATGCAAGTAAAATGACTGCTGATTTGCTTACATTTTTATTGTCTTTGCTTGAAGTACTATATACATATTTAATAAAAAATCCACATTGTTTTCTTTGTTTCTATATCTAAACCTTTGAAATATGTTTCACTACATAGTTGATCACACTCAAGATTATCTACACGTTTGGACTCTACTTATTCTCCAGAAGACTACTGCTGTACAAAGAATAATCAATTGCTGTTTTTCTACTCATCTGTATACAATAAGTGAACTTCTAGAAAGATCATTACAGCTTGCACAATAATACATATGGTACCTACAAAGAACGAACTACAAAAAAAAAACCCAAACCCAACAAAAAAAAATAAACACCAAAACAAAAGGCTGAAATACAGGGCCATGCATAAGAATAAAAACAGGTAAAACCTGGCAGTATGAGCCAAAAGACACAAATGTGAACTCAAAATACAGATGCTCATAAACGATACTCCTGAAAACCTAAAAGCAGAGTGCCAAATACACTCTGCTGCCTTATCGTACAAAGGGATTTGAGCGAGAATGAGGAATCCCCACCCACTTTCTCCTGGGCAATGCAAAGAAAAACTTTTATAAACGTATTATTGGAAAATCACTTTGACAAATAAAATGGAGGAGGAGAAGAGAATGCCCACGTAAAATATCTACGATTTAAATATAACCTGGTGGGCAGTAGGTAGTATGCACATTCATTAGGGATGTCCACGTGCAACTCACTCCTGGCTTGACTTTGTTCTGCCATTCATGAATTATGCAGTCATCTCTAACGCAGGGAAATGAGAGCGAATTATGCTGCCCACTATCACATATTATCTCTCTGGATACACACACTTTAACACACAGGTTTAACCATGTTTATATGCTGTTGTGACCACCCTGAACACAAACTCGTTCTGGGATTTTTGTTCTCGTGTATGTTGTGCGTACACACACAAATGGGCTCACATACGTGTAAGCAAACAAATCGCATAAACAGGTGTTTGTAAAGAAAAGAGAGAGAAAAATACAGTGGAATGAGGAATTTCCTAGAAGATTTGCAATCTGGAAAAACAATCCAGTTTAAGTGCTATCACGGATAAAAAAAAGATAACAGCAACTCCTTTAATACAGAACGGTTCCTGGTCAGCTTTGTGACCATTAAACCTTTTTTTCTGCCACCAAAGATTAAACCTTACTGATACTTTTCCTGCCTCCTTTTGCATTTTTAACAGCACCTAGTCTTTCCTAGCACAGCCCTAACACTGCCACGGAGTAGTTTATTATGCATGTTGTTATATCTGTTCTTACAAGGCTGACTCTATTATCATTTTGCAAGTGACTTTTTAATTACTGTTACATCTAAGATGAGATTTGGAATGTAAAAACATGCACACATGGGGTTAGGCTGGTCTTTGATTATTAAAACCTTAAGGTTCATAGACTACAAGGGTCAGATGGGACCACAGTGATCCTCTGAGGACTGCAGGGCTGGAATCCGCAGTCGTTGCTCAGACAGAGATCCCACGGAGTCAGGGTACAATCCTCCTTGGGCAGTTGGGCAAGGCCCCCAAATTCTGGGAAGGAACTTAAAAATGGAAATTTCTCGATCTGCATATTTTCTGACAGGTCTTGTCCATTAAAATGCAATTCTAGTATGCATTATGGATAATTACTTTTTATTTGCCATACAATAGGGATTCCTGGTGTTTAAATTATCCCCAGAATGTACAGAATTGCACTTTTTGAAGTAATCCTTTGTAATAAAACAGAATGCATTTTGTCAGATAGCTGGGGTTTTATCTGTGCTGTAATAAAGGTGCTTAAAAATGTAGCCTCAGGCAACTAAAGCAGGATTTCACTTCTTGAGGAAAACCAAAGTAAAATAAAAATTTTCCCACACTGAACAATCTAGTCATTAATTTTACTGTAGGCAGCCAGACATGCATGCCAATGTTTTCACTGAGTAAGTGTGTGGTTTAACCATTATATTCTCTACAACTGAAGATAACTCCTACCAAATATTTGATTTTTAGTTTCAGGGGTTTGTATCAGATTGAAATGTAGTATTATTTCATACCTCTTAAACCTATTATGATGAAGCTAGTGTACAGTGATAAATATTCTCCTTAATTTTGACAGACATGCAGTCAAATATATATATAAATTCACATTATACTTTTTACAATTTATGCATGCTTAATGAAACAGAAAACGCTTCTTACAGCAGTGGAGGTTTTTTTAAAGAAAATATGTGGTTTACATCCTAGAAAGTAAAACAGAAACCATGTTCAAAATCCTGTATTTTTCCTCTGAGGAGTAATTATCATAATATATGTGTGTATTTTGAATGACCAACTGAGGAATAATAAAGTATTTAGTAACAAAACGTGCAGCTTATGCAAACACTTGCTTAAATGTACACATAAACACATAGATCTAACAGTCTTCTAACCTCCATTACATTTAGACATTTGTTATGAAACACAAATTTTTCTGCAGATGTCTTGCTTGGTATATGCTCTCTGTCAGCCAAAGCCCTCCAACTGGGAAACCAGAAACAAGCAGAAATTCTAACTCACCAGAAATATCAAAAGTAAGAATTAATTTAACAACAAAGTGAAAGGATTTGATAACTGTTTGGTATGCTATACGTGAAAAATATTCTCTCAGCTGATGTAAAAAAAAAAATCAAATTAACAGCTGCAAGCATATAGAATAGATGCAATGTGTTTATCATTGATGTATACATATTTGATAGATGTAGACTATCTCTATATAAATATTTCCTAAGCATCAAATGTCTCATATTGAGAATAATTTCAGATAAACACAACATCCTATTATTATCCAGCACTTTCACTTACATCATAAATGAGGTGTGACCAGCAGAAGGCAGTGTTACAATAAATATATATGCGACTACTCATTTACAAGCTGGTTTGATATTGAGATTTAGAGTTTTCCTAACTTTTCACAATACAACTACTGTTTTCCCTAGGCACTTAATACCAAAACCATCTAAATAAGCTTAGAGAAGTACTTAAAAATACTATGGAAACCATTTCTTTTGTACTACATTGCTTTACTTTAAAAGTTAGCCTCCTTAACTTTTATTACATTGCATCTTTAGCTTTTTAAGTTCATCAGAGAATTGTGTTCACACTTACCATTTCAACACAGCATTATGCTGAGCTGTCCCCTCATGAAACAGGACTCTCACACTGTTGAGAAGATGGGCATTGCTTCCACAGCAGTTTAGCTTACATAATTCAGTCCAAAAAAAAGCTTCTAACATCATTTCTTATTAACCTTTAGTGGTTTGATCATCATCTGGTAGAACAGTATCTGCTATACGCTTAGTGGAACTACTGTAGGTATAATAGAACATACCTTTAATTAAATCTCCATCAAACGTTTAAGTAATAATGTCATTTAGTATGTGTTAGTACACAAAATCTGTTCGATACCTCTCCAAGTTTACAAAATCCGTGTTAAAGGAACCAGCATTGCAAAAAAAATGTTACAGCATATGTTTGGATTTTTGTATTTCAAAGTCCTGACTACTTTATCTGAATTACAGATTTAGAGCTTTGTTATGTGTGATAGTTATGATAATATGATCACTAAAGGCACAGAGACAGGGAGACCCAAATCCCTTTGAAAATCCCTTTCTCCATTTCCTACAGCTGCTGCTGGAGTTTAATATCTGATAGAATGATGAAAAAGAACAGGCCGAACTCCAGTTTTAATAAAAATTTTAACAGGTCTACATATAGTTATGAAAAATGTTATTTGCAATGCCAATCTTTAATAAAATTTTCTTAAACCAAAGAAAATTCCCTATGGGGAATCTGTTATGAATGTGTTTTTCATATGTACTATTTAAGGCTGTTTAAAGGTTATGAAAGTGACTGGTAAAATAAGTTCTATCACAGCACAACAAAATCCTACGTGCAGTCTCGCTTATGCATTTAATCAAATAGGTAAGCAAGTCCTTCAATTTTTCATGTTTGCCCTAAACCAAATATTTTCAGTTTGCATGAAAACTTTTCTCTGAGTGAACGGTAATAATTCTTAGCATGTACATTAGCTGCAAAGAGAGGTCAGCTTGGCTCAAATTTACCTCGCTGCTGAGAACTTATTGATTTTGAATACTCTTTTCAGCCAGAATCCCTGCAACTCACACACTTCCTAACGCAATATTCTCTGACATAGTTGGTTTGGTGCATGCTTTAATAATACTTGAATAATTACACTTAGACAAAGCTAAAGTTAAAATACATGCAGAATATCACTTCCAAACTTTCTGACCTGTGTGATCACTATATGTCTTAAATAAGTACATAGTGAAATGTTCTAACTGTACTATATCCTCGTTTCTTTCAGTAATACTATTGAACATAAATTCCAACTTGTCATTTATGCCTCTAATTCAAACGTGAATTTTTGTGGACAATAGTTTAAATGCACTAGAAATCAAGTTATTCTTCCATCAAGCATCTCTACAACATTAAAAACGATACATTCCCTCTACTAAATATATTAAGTACTAGCAACAAATTATATCGCAATTCTTTTAAACATGAATCCTACCATCATCACTAATATGCATATTTAAGGCGACTGTATAAGTGCCTCTATTTACTATACCAACTTTCGGTTCCTAAATCTTTTATCTTCTCCCTGAAAACCTCTGCATCTCTATGGTCATCTTAGAATATAATATTAGAGCATAATATGTGTACAATATTGACTTCCTTAAACAGATGGTAATTTGTGCAAAATAATTTCTTTTACAAACACTGCAGCCACCATACACGTACGGAAGAGAGAAAGTGCATCCTGTATAAAGAGACGATCTTTTATTTCTAACTCCAGACGAGCCGAAGTAAGGAGGGAGGGGGGAAATCACAAAAACACGCTCACAAATTTCAGTCTCCCCCACCTTAAAAATCTAACTATAGAACTTCATTCACAGAAGTTGGTCTGTGCTCATCTGCCTATGAGTGCACATGGGTTTTTACAGATTGATGTAAAATAACTGGAGCAAACTTTGAACTTTCTGGCATATTTTAAATCTTTACCTAATCAGCGAAAACTGAGAATGTCCAACTTATGGAGATATAGTCCAAAGTTCCACCACTATAAATATGACTAACAAATTCAAAGAAGAAACTGTCATTACCATAATTAAATAATGTTATTTGAAATAAGTACCATTTTTTGGTTTATGTGTTATCAACCTCTTTATTTTAAGGTTTTCGTGAGGTTCATATTTCCTGTGACCTTAAGCAGGGGATTTGGAAAATTTTGGAGGAATCAAGGTAACAAGAATGTATAAAAGAATAATTTATTGCTGTGACCATTTGGTCCTCTGATTTCTGTTTTGGGATTATAGTGGATTATCTCTGTCTAAAACCTATTTTTCATATCCCTGTGGAAATTAAGTGACAAGTTCACAAACAGGAAAGCAAAATGAAGAGATCTAATCAATATTTAAATTCAAATGTTTATGCTATGATAACTTTGAACATAAATTTTATAAAACATTAGCTGCCACCTCAAACATAAAGCCTCCAGATGAAATTGAAACTAGCAATAGAAAAACTTCAAAAGAACTTCTAAAATAACTAGTTTAAAACAAAAATATTTTATTAAAATGAAGCAATCTCAGAAAATTTTCAGTACCTATTTGTACCTGACAGGTTACATTTGTCAATGCTTTATTTCTGATGCAGAAATTCTAATTATCATTCTTAAGAAAGCTGTTCTTTTCAAAGAAAGGAGCAGCAATGCTATGAAAAATTTCTAAACTATTTAGATTTTTTTATGCCCAAATTAAATTACTTTACCATGAAAAAAACCCAGAAAAACTTATATCAAATTGGATAAACACTAAAATGACAATTTTATTAATAAAACAATTATTATTGGAGGTAATTTTTCAAACTAAAATAAAAATAATTCATTCAAATCCTGTTTATTCATACTTCATCACTAGTAATTAACAATAAAAACATTATTATATAAGAATCGATTAAACACTCTAAAAAGCATTTTTTTTCTGGAAAAGATAAGGGATTATCAGCTCTTAAATAATTTTGCAAACCAAATAAAAGCATTATTGCTCTTAAGTGTTTTTGGTTTACCTTTTAATCTTCCAAAACAATACTAGCAAGCTCAAGTGTTTTTGCTCTCAAAGCTACTTTAGTACATTTTTTAATCTTTCTAGATACATTACTGCATTAAAATCCACTAATAAAGAAGAGAGGAACCCCGTGATCAGGCTTCTAAAAGAGTATACAATCTCCATTATATTAAAAAGTGTTTCCTGACTCTTGTATCGAGATTACTTCAAGTGAATAAAGAAGATATATTAAATACTTTTTAAAAAAGGTGGTTCATATAAGATTTAGTCACTGATTTTTTAGTCACAATTACCTCACCATTTTTTAAAAATAATTTAGAATTTCTTTGGGGTTTCTACAAAACCCACTTTTTGATCAGCTATTCCTTTTCCTGAGAATGTATTAAAACACTGTTTTTTTAATTGATTAGTCTGCACATGATGAAAAAATATATATCATTTCTTCCTATTTCTTTGTAG